>NW_020884900.1:5078143-5574346 GCF_003945725.1 Corapipo altera | reverse complement strand
TCGCGGCTCGCTGCCGCCGCCCTGGGCCATGGGCCAGCCCGACTAAGAGCCCGCGGGTCCGTCCGCAGCCCGGCCGGTGCTGCCCGAGCGCCGAGGCGGGGCCGCAGCAGCCCCGGCGCGGGTGAAGATGCTCTCGGCGGGGCGCACGGCGGGCGCCCTCCTCCTCTGCGGGGGTAAGTACCGCCGAGCCCGGCCCCGCGGGAACTTCGCGGAGCTTGGGTGATGGGTGTCACCAGCGCCTGGGTCCGGCACCGAAGATCTTTCTCAAAATACAGACAAGATATAAATAACCCTAATACGTTTTCTTCTTTTCTTAAGCGCTAAGTTAGAACAGATGTGAGTTTTCTTGTTCTTTAAATTTATGATGTGAAAGGGAAAAATATTAAAGTGTATTCCTATTCTAAGTTTTTAAAACGTTACTCCTTTTCTGCTTTCCTCCTCTCAGAGCTTTTTTGTATCATCAGATAAAATGCGTTTTGGATTGGTAAATGAAAATGACCAGAATATGAAAAGTTACTGAGTTGTAACTTAGATGATGCTATCCACAGATGCCAAGCTTCTAAAGCAAACAGCAAATCCATTATATCTCTTTTTCTTCCATATGGCTTTGTTTGCTGATGGATTTCTGACATTTACATGAATAAATCAAAGTTGTTGTATGGTAGAGAATGTAGTGTAACCTTGCACACCAAAAGTGGTTTTGTGAAAAAAAGCAAAGCCCAAACCAGTCCCATAGTTCACTAGTTGATTTAACAGTGGGTAGAGTGCACTATTGATTCTGTCTTTGTGATATCCCGTAAGAGTCTGACTTGTTCCTTCTTGTTATTTTCAAAATAATTATATTAGTTCACACCATTTTAAACTTCTTTCTGTAACTTCCAAAGATTATAAAGCTGCTGTTTTATTTCATTATTTTGTTTCATTTTTTAATTTCATTTTTTCCTTTAGCACGCTAAAATACTTCAAGTTGCCCATATTCCTTCTCTTCCTCGTACATTATGTTTAAGGCCTGATCTTCATAAAAACTCATTGGTACTGAAATATAGGCTACCTGGTGATAAAATGTGTAGGATATACTGCATCTAAACACTTAGTAAAAAAATAAAATGGGTTGTATCCCAAGACATTTCACTGTCAAGAAGAATTAGCCGTACTTGTATTGCTAATGGATGATCTATCATGCCTTCTTTGCTTTTATCTTCGACAAATCCATTTCCTTTAATGTTTTTGGCAGAATTAGGAGAAATGTAATTTACGCAAGTTCTTCAGCTGGAGGGGTATGTTTTCATTAGCCAAAATGATTCACATGCATTTGCTTGAAGATGATTTTCAGTGTTTTCTGTTTAAGTTGGACAGATGAGCTTACTCCAGTTCATGCTGTGATAGCACAGATTATTGTACATACTTAATTAACTGATGTTTGGAACTCCAAAGCTGCTTTCTCATAAGTTTTGGGGTTTGGGTTTATTTCATCATTTCCCTTTCAGTTGCACTATGATTAGATTTTACTTTTAGCTGTATGGCTTTATATGAACTACACTCTGAAACTTTCAAGGGGAAAAATTATTCTGTTCTCTATGTGTTCTCCCCACTCAAGATAGATATCTAAACCTTTCTAAGTATCAGACCTCAGCAGTTGAAAATAGTCTCAAAGACTTTTTATTATTAAATGTGACCATAAATTGTTAACTCTTGGATCTGTCCATAGTTTGGAGGAATATTATAGGAGTTAATTTATTTGAGTAGGGTAGGCTGCCAAATAGACTTTTTTTATATACCGCTTGCTTATACTTATAATTGCAAATATTTTGTTTAAGCTCTCAGCTTTGACTTAATTTTTACTAAAACTATGGGGAAGAAAAGTTGTGTACATTTATGCTCACACTTTAGTGTAATTGTATTCACAGTTATTTCCAGAAGTCTAACATATTAGAAATGTTGTATGAGTGTCTGTTGATGGAGAAGCACTGTTTCACACTATTTAGATGTGTGACACTAATTCCTATTTTATGGAATAAAAACTGAGTTGACAACAGGGGTAAGATGAGACATTATGTCTTGAAGGTACCAGCAAAATCCCTGCATTCACGGAGTTTCAGTTCAGAAGCAGAGCTATCTTAGGAGTGATGATGCAATCCCCTCATAGGAGGAGGAATGCAGTGAAACTCCAGTGGGCTCCATCCTTGGGGAAAGGCAGAGATTCTTCAATGGTAACTGTGTCGTGCTCTTGCCAGCTGTTGTGAAGGAATCTCTCTCACCTGGGCAAGACCTCATCATAGAGGATTCCCACCCAAAGTTAAGTTAACATGCAGTGATACCCTTGCACTCACCTGTTGTTGGTACACATCTTTGGTTTATCTAAATGTGGGGTTTTGAAAAGCTTAACAGTGCCATAGTTCTTAAAACGTGCTCACAACAAATGCAAAGGCATTTTACTAAGTAAGCTGGGGTAATCAATCTAGTGAGCTTGCTGTTAGTTGAAAGGATTAGATTTGGTTATTTTGTATTGCTGGGCTTCAAAAAGCACACTGGACCATTTGTTCTGAAGCAGAAAAGTGTAGCCTTGCTGCTTTTGCACCAAAAGTCTCCTGCAGGCACTGATATTAACATGCAGCAGCCTAGAAACAGTGAAAACAGAAGGAATGTTTCCTCTCAAATTAAGACTTCTGTCTCTTTCATCAATATCAATTAAAAGAAATGCAGGATTTTGTTACGGAATGTGTACGTGTATTTTTCAAAAGTTTCACATCCTATCAGTTGTAGGGCTTCAGGGTGTTTACTTGCACATCGCACTGCATGGCTTTTTGGTGCTGGACTTTTGATTCATTTCTGAAATCTCATTGATATCAGAGGAGGACCTTGTTCAGTTGAATGTAAAAAAGAGTGCCTGTGGAAAAGGCTTGGTAGGATTTTCTCATCTGGAAAGTAATTTTTGTTATTAAAAGGAATACTTTTGAAGAGATAATTTGTTTTCAGTGAATAAAATAAAGTTTGTAAGCATTATACTTTGCCTATTTCGTAAAATTGGATGGGAAACCTGCTGAAAACATTAGGGATCCTACTTCAACAAGTGTGCTCTTTAATAGAGATTTTTCAGCTTTTTCTCTGTTTTATTGACTGTGATATGAAACTACTGATGAATGTATCGGTTCTAATATGCATTTAGAATGAATTTGGATCTGTTTGGAATCAATTCTTACAGTATGTTTCCATGCTGCCAGGGTTACTGTTAATGTTTTATTTTGACCGGTTACAATTTACAGCAAGTCCTGGCTTAACTCATGTGTCCAGATCAAGGACAGACCAACTGTGCAAATATTAACATTCTTCTCCCCAAAGTTTAGATATTTTGTGTAATATTTGTTTTTCATGATAGTAAATGGATGCTTTCTCTAGGAAAAGAACACCTATGTGATTCTTCCAAAAAAAAAAAAAAAAAAGAAATCTCCTGTGCACTCACACCTTCAGATCAAAGCAATGCTGATCAGATCGAATGGTGAAGCACAGACCATTGTCTTGAGCCAGGGACTGGGTTAAGACAGACACAAATTTGTGTGCCTATTTTTTTGATCAGTGCTCTAGTCAGAAAATATATGATCAGGATTTCACTTCTGTTTTATTATAACCCTGACTGTGGGGTAAGGTCAAAGGGAATCTGTGAAGAAATATGAGAGGCTCTTCACTAGATACATGTCTTATTTGGGGAGGATCGAATGGTTATGTGAAAATTTCAGACCTCACCGCTCTTTTTGATAGAAAACACAGGATAAATTTCAGTGCTTTGGTTCCTTCCTACATTGTTACTTTTCTTTGCCCAGATGTTCAATATCTTACCTGCTGGCTCTTCCCCAGGCACCTCACAGCCTACTGGTGGCACTTGCCCTCTGTCTGGCCACCCTGCTGCTGCCTGCATTGGACTGTGAAACTGCTGCTTCACTTGCACAGGACTGACTGCAGGGTTCATCCCAGTGCTCCTGTGAACTACCAGGGAAAGTGCTTGGACCCTCTGTGGCCCTCTAAGCTTAGTGTCTCTCCTCATTCTGTTCCCATTCCCAGGTCCCTCACCTTCCAGTTCCTTCACAAATTAAATTTTGCACTGAAGTTCACAACCTGCAGCATTTTGCATTTCACAGAAAGTAATTTACTTTGTTGTTTTTTTCTAACTCATGCTAATAGGATCCATATTTGTGTTATATTTAGTTCCCTTGTCATTGTTATGTGCTCCCTTCTGAGGGTATGAGTCAGGGCAATATGCGGTATTGGTGTGATTAATTATGCCAATCAGTTTGTTGCAGTCTTGCTCTTTGGCTTCATTCAAGAGTTTTGTTACTATCATAAAGACAGTATAAAGGAAATGAATATGAAGATTACAAAACCCCACCATTTTAATGCTTAAAACTCATTTGTTAGGCTTTGATTAGCAGACAAGATTTCTCGTAGCACTAACATAAGCAGTCAGTTTGTATGGCAGTGTGGGTTCTGCACCTGAATGCAAGATGCATATTCAGTAGTGTGTCCACCTTCAGTTTTCCATCTGTATGTCATATTACAGTCTTACATTTTTTTTTCTTTTGCTGAAGTGACAGATATGACTGGTGAGAGCACGTGTATTTTGTTAATTTTCGTTTTGTCCCTTTCCCCTCAGTTTGGCACCTGAAAGGAAGGAAAGGATTTATTGTCTTGTTGCTGTACATCCATGCTTGGCACTGCTGGTCCTGCTCCTCCACAGTGCTCTCTTGCCCATAATGCAAAGTAGCAAACACAAATATGCCATGGGTTGGAAAAAATCCATACTACAGCAGCCTAGTGTTTTTTGGAGAGCCTTGATGTGTAAAGGTCATTTAGAGCCTGTCTGCGATGAGGAGAGGGTTTGCTTTATTCAGACATTGGCATCCTTCAGCTTTCTGGCAGAACTCTTAAGTTGTGCCAGCTGGTGATGGACTGGCAATTGTCTCCTGGTTTTGAAATGTTACAAATCGCCTGTAACAAATGCAACAAATTGGGTGTGTTTGTATTAGTAATAGTGACATTGCAAAGCTTTCCTGAACACAGGTGTTGGTTCCCTACGTGAGAGAGGTGGATGTTAAGATCATCCTCTTTCAGGATTGAGGCACGCTCATGCTGCAGTCTGTTCTTAGCTCTTACTTTCCACTTTTGTTTGGTTTGGCAGAAGCAAAGCTTAAAAATTCACCAAAATATTCTAAAGAAACTTCAGAATTGTTTGTTCTCCAGATGATTTTTTTTAAAAACTGTATTACATTTTGGAAAGCAAGTGACTGAAGCATTGCAAGGATAAATACAGCAATTTCTGTGGGAGAAGGGTAGATTTGAGGTTTGCATATTAGTTTGATTAGATCAGAATTCAAGTTCAGTTAACAGCTGTGTTACAGATTTGCTAATTGTCTCACACTCTCTCTCAGTTTTCTCTAAAGTACCGCCATCAAAAACTTTCTCCTTTGAAGATCATGTGCATTGTTGATTGACTAACACATAATTCCAAACTGGGGCGTATTGGAGCTGATGCAAAGTGGGGAAAACGCACTGGGAAACTTTACAGAATCTCTAGAGCAATGATGCATCAATGAAAAACAGCATCAGAGAAGCTGTAGAATAAAATCTATTCTGAGGCTTTATTTTTACATTGTGATCCTGTCTTTCATCAGTGAGATATATTGCTCTATTCCACAGTGTTTTGGCAAAGTCATTTTGAGCCTTTTGATGAATTTTCATGTTCATATGTTGCTAGTTAATAAGGTTATTGAGAAAGTTTTTGTTAATAAAACAGTAAGTCAGCTGAAGTGTGAATAGCCAGAGGTATTCTACTCCTTTGGGAGTTCACCTTTTTTAAAAGGTATCTGAAGCGATCCCTTTTTTCCCCACATGAGGAAAACACAAAACTGGTTTTGTTAAAGATTACTACATAGAAGTAGATGAATAGTTTCAGATTTCTAGATCTTGAAATGAGACCATAAACATACCAGGCACATTTTTACCTATGAGATGCCATGTGAATCTGCTGAAGCGAAGATGACCATCAGCGCTTTAGAGCTTAAGGGAAAATTGGTGTGATTGCAGTCAAAAAAAAAAAAGGAATTGGAAAATTTGCTGTGGTAACACTGCCAAAAATGTTGTTTGACTGAATTACTTTAGAAATTTGGCTGATTGTAAATCAGGTGATTGTAAAAAGAAAATGGATATATGACTCCTAATGGCTGTCTAATGGCTTTTCAGTGTATGCCTTTAGAAAACTAATTAAACAATATATTTAACTGATATAACAAAGTTGCTTGTGTTGCTTTAATGGGTGGTTGTTTTTTTTTCTTTAGTGTCCATTATGGCTTTCTTGTAAGTGAGACAAATTTCAATCTCAGATAATAAAATTAAATCTAGGTTTTTCTCCTAATTCAGAGACACCAGGTTTTCTGATATGGGCAATTCCATTATCTGTTCTTTTCACATGTGAAATAGCAAAACTCGAATTGACATCAGTAGACAAGAATTTCACATATCTCTGAAGCCCCTTAAAGACTAATTTTGCCACTGAATTAGAGCAAGCATCCAGTAGTCCTATCAGTGCCATTCCAAAAGTGGCTTGGAGATGAGACTTAAATCTTCCCAGTGGCTTAAGGACACAAAGTTGGTATTGCAAAATGTAGATGTATAATTGTGGATAGTTCTTTACCATTCTTACATCAAGACCTGATACCTTCAGACTGGCCCCTAACACAGATGGTGCAGAGCAGCTCCCCTTGACTCCCTTAAGAGGTGATAGTTCTGCACTGGTTGGCTTCTGGAGGTTTTTGGCATTTGTTAATAAGTTTGCCTTCCATATTGCAATATCTGATGTGGACTTTAAAGAGTATTTCTGTGCAAAGAGAAATAAGAATGTAAGAAATATCAATGGTTCACAAAATGTTGGTGAGAATGGATTGGATTCACTAGGTTATCTTCTCCACCCCATGCCACTGTGTTGCTCAAAAATTACCTCCCATGTTGAAAGTAGCTCTTTGTGTTGCTGCTGTGCATTTGAGGGGAAGGTACTGACAGCCAGTATTCCTGCTTGGTCAAGAAGGAGGGTAATAGTTTAGATTAGTACAAATAAAATGGAATATAAAGAAAAGCTATGGTTTCCTGACATTTAGCCCATAACAGTCTATGGCTTTAAAAAGCTGATTTAAAATAAATAAATAAATATTTATATTTGGATGGGAATACCCAGTATAGAATGATTAATACATACGTTTATGATGGTCAGTCATCTCAGAGTAGCAGAGGGTTTGAAATGTGTATGTACTCTAGGGCAGCAATCAGACTTTCTTTTACACAGAATAAAAGCAGGAACTGGGAAATTATATGAACACATATTGCCAAATTGTTTTGTCCAAGACTGTAAGCCAAAAGAGTGCCGTTCATGAAATCTAAATAATAGGGAGGGGGAAGAAAGAGATACAAACAACTCTCACCAGGAAAAGGCTTAAAGTTTTGATTTTACTAGTAAAAGTTTATTTTCCAGGGAAAAAAATACCAAAAATTCAAATGGGGAGTAAGAGAATGGGAGTGGATTTCAGTAGAGGGCACTGAGTGTTATGTGAAGTTGCACTGTGATGATTGGGATGTTCTGAAAGGACCTTTGGAGAAAGTATCCGATGCTGATTATTAATAACAGAAAAGTGCTGCTTTGGCACCTCCAGTATGAAAACGTAATTTTGTAAAGCGTTTTAACAGAGCTTTCTCCCATCTCTGAAGTGCTTAGGCATATGTTTAGGTTTATCCTGTATCAGCAAAATGCTTTAGACTGAGAGTGCTGCATCAAAGCCCTGTAAAGAATTGCACAGCACTTCCCAAAGTTAAAACTCTGGCAGTACATTCAAGTACCAAATGTCTCTTTGCTACCATTTGATGTCAAGTTCCCCTTTCCTGGTGTGTGCCCAGTCTAACAACTGGCATGGCTCCGAGGTGCAGGTTTCCCTGTTGTGTGACTACCATATGACAAGTCAGAATAACATCTCAAACTTCTTTTGCTGTGTGCAAAATACAAAGACTCACCTAGTTTGGGAGCTGCATGTGCTACTACTCAGGCGTGTAGGTGAGGTTAGCTTGCATAGAACTCTGTATTGCCTTAGTTTACAATATCAAGGCTGGTTTATTTAGAGTTGATTTGGATAGCTTTGTTCTCCCTTGTCACTCAAGGTTTAGGTACAATGTTCCTGACTGCTTCTTCTATGTGACTAAGGTACACATTTGAGATACTTTTCACTGACAGCATGAACAAAGTTGTGTGTATATATACAGAGAGAGAATGATTTATTTAACTGGATAGTTTTAATGGGTAGCTTTTTTAATAGTCTGACTTCCCTGAGTTAGACCAAGTAGGATGTCCTTAAAGCTTTCTATACGACTGTGGTTTCTGTGAACTCTAGATATTTGGCAATGGTTTCTGGTGCTACCTTGGCTCACTCATGCTGCTTTTGAACCGTGAGTTATATAGTAGGTACTCTGTTTATTTTGATAGTCAAAGTGCCTTTGAAAAGAGAAGCAAATATAAAAGAACTGTGATTATCTTTTACTGCTTTTGAGCAATTCTGGATAGAGCTTTCTCTAGCTGAGCCTGTGGATGTCAATGAAATAAAAATGAGAGAGATGATTTCTGTACAATGGCTCATCCCAGTTGCAATTACGAAAAGAAAAAAAAAAGGCAATGGGAATGTTTAAATTTTGGGGTTGAACATACAGGTTTTGAAGTAATGAAGAGGAAACAATATGGCTGTAATATAAATTTTATTGCACATTTCAATTTAGCATTGCTGACATGCTCTGAATGAGAAAGCATTTTAAACAGTTTTATTGCTTTGGTAAACTTTTGCCTTTGGGAAGATCAGAAAAGTTGTCCTAAGTTGCTTTGCTAAGGACTTTTTGGCTAGTGAGAGAGTTTATAGCATACATTTTCCAGATTTTTTTTGTACTTAAAAAAGGAGAGAGAAAAAACCCAAACATTTGAAACTTAGCTTCTGTAGATCCAGCAACAAGCAGGACATCTTAAGAGACTGCGATAGATCACTTATAAAAGCTCTGCAAAAACCAGAACCATTGATAAAATTATTTTTCTTTACACTATTGAGGAATTTAAGTGAGCCTGTTGTTGGGAAAAGGGTCTTTATATAACTGTTTATTTTCTTAGATTTCAGTCTAATAAAATTTGAAATGAAAATTGGACCAAAAATTTAAGGGCAGTAAACAGCTTAAGAAAATAAGTAACAATGGCAAGCCCAAGGTTTTACTTCTTGCCTTTTTTTGTACTCCCCTACCCCCCTTGCCCTTTATTTTTTTTTTAATCTGGCTGCAAAAGACTATTTTCATTTGTATTTTTATAACTTTTCCAATAATTTATTAAGCTTTGTCTCCTGGGATCGTGCAGTTAGGTGTCAATTTTTCCCTTTTCGGAAAACTTTCTGTCCTCTGTCTTTGCACAGACCCTTTTGGGTTAGCCATCCTACGTAACTGACAGTTAGAAAGCAAATTAGAAGAATCTGTATTAGTCTCTACTTTGGCTTTTTAGAATATGTTTGTCCACAACACAACTTCTGGGAGACAATACAGGAAATGTAGGTTGTTCAAGTATTTAGATTGGTAAGCACAAACTCAGTTTAGCTTGAATATAGTAGTTACACGTGTCAGAATAATGAGGAGACTGGTAACAAGGACTTAATTTATAAAATGTTCTATTGCTAAAGAATCCTTATGGCAGACGATTTTTTTCTCTTTCCACTGGTAATCCTTGGTGATGGTGATAATGTAAGAATTACTACACAGAGTCACACTAAAAATCCACCTGGCACAGTAGTTTATTTCCTGGTGATGCCTGGAGTATCCGGTTTTGAATGGTGCATTTTGGCCTTCATACTTCTTGGAATGCAAAGGGAAATAATAAGAGCTTTGGAAATGCTGGTTTTGAAGAAAAATAGAAATAATCGGCAATATTTATTTACAGAGTTCAAACTTTTCAGTTTATGCAGAAATATTATAAAGATGGATGTAGTTGTGGAAATGACACGAGACATAACAAATGATATAAGGAAAGCATTTTGGTAGCAAGCAGCTGCAGGAATCTCTCGTCTGAAGTCACTGTGGGATTTCTGTTACTTGAGAGGATCTTAAGAATGGGTGGGACAGCAATGTATTGATTTATTGTATTGGTTATATATAATTGATCCTACCTTGGATGGGTTGGATGACTTCTCTTGGAAACTTTTGACTTCATCTTACAGTTTTGTGCTTAAGGTATAAGAAAAAGGACAAATACAGCTTTTGTATGTCTGTTGAAATTAATGTCTAGTATCTGATCAATCAGGGCTCTTTAAGAGAATGTGATAACTTGTGTCTGCAGTTAATGTAATTTGAGAGTTGATAGCAAAATACTTATGTTGTTAATCATCAACAGCTGAATAGGCAAGAGTTAGATGCCTTTGATATCAAGATGAGCTTTTGGAGTTTCTGGTTTTCAGAATATCCTCAGGGATGTATTTGATATGTGGTGGTCTTTGTCTTCTCAAAAATCGGGTTGTAATACCATGCTCAGCATTCTCAAATCCCAGCCAATGAGCTGGGGACCTCACACTGGCACTGAGCATTTCCAGTTAGGGCCTTGAAAAACCTATGTACATATGGCCTAACCTTGTCACCCAGAAGAATTAAGAGTGCTGTTTTCTTCAGACAAAAAGGGAAATGCGTTGGAGAGATGATGTTTGCTGAAGTAGACACAGGATTTGATGATCCATTTTCTTAAGAGTTAAACTGGATTTATGCTTTGGTAGGCTGTTCTTATTAAATGAGAATTTAATGATAGCAGAAAGACCATGAAAAAAATCAGCACTAGGATTATAACTCTGCTTGTCAGTATTATCCACTCTGAATCCTAAATTGCAACTGCCAGGCCCATTTATCTGTCCTTGTCTTCTGCTGCTGAGATCTCCTCATTTTATCAATGAAATGCTTTGTTAGATTTTGATCTTTGAAGACCTGCAGCTTGTTTATTTCCGTTGTTTCACAGTTAGCATTTTCCACTGCAGTAACGCATTCACTGTAGTTTCGCACTTTCCATTTAACTGTTTATGTTTCAATGTGCTTAACTTAAAATGGGGCTTGGGGCATGAGCTACTCAACCACTGTTGGTTGGCAGCATTGGTCTCATGGAAGGAACTGAGGATAAGGTGTTTTAGAAAATAAAACTCTGGGGGAATATGGTGCAATTCTATAATGTTGTCCTATTCCCCATTCTGAGAAGATTTTTGTTTACCCTCTCTGTACCAGCGTGGCATAACAATAGGTTGTCTCCCATTCTGAATGCAAGAAAGAGGCGGGAAATCACTATGAAGAGAGACTATTATTCTTCCTTTCCAAGGACTGAATTCAGTCCTAGTTAGTCTTGATTTGAAGCAGAATTGTTACCTTGTCACCTCTTCTGGCATTTGGACAGAAACCTACAAATGTGCGGAACTGCCATTGAAAATGAAATTGCACTGGGCTATGTGATTACCTTTCCAAATGTCCTGATAGAGAGTGCAGACACTGTCACAGCATCTGTGATTGTTTAGACATGTGATTTGGTCTGGGAGGAATGTTTTGTTTGGATTTTTTTCCACATTTAACTTTTGAATAGCTTGTGAGTCCAATCGGTCTCGCAATAGAATGAAAACCTTGAGCCTTAACTCTTTTTACATTCATTAGAAAGATAGGAAGGAGCATTATTGTCACAGAGGTGATTTGGAGAAACTGCAGAACACATCCAGAACACCTCATCTTTCCCTTTTCGTGACAGACACCTTTCTAGCAGCTTTAATTATGACTGCTCTTAGATATCCCTAGATAATAGGTGTAGATGTATTCCTGTATCAGGGAGTATATTGCCTAAACTGGTAACAACACTGAGGTTTTTTGTGCAAAGGCCTGCCTGTACCTTTTTTTGTTAAAAGCCCTCATGTATCTAGGGTTGACCAGAGTTCCAAAATATAACCCTGCTTAGAAAGAATGAACTTAACAAAAAAGTTGTCAATGAAAGAATAAATTAAAAATAAAATAATAAAAAAACCCCACAATGAAACAAATTCAGTTACTACACTCCAGCTTCTGTGCCTGTCTTACTTGCCTGGGGAAATTCCAGAAAAGTGGGTGTTAAAATGCTAGTTTCTTTTCTGTTCCTAATGTCAGTTATACTGCATGAGGGAAAACAGACTGAAGCTTAGGGAAAATCAGGAAACTGTCAGTGCAGAAGTACTGTCAAAAGCAGAGTGGGCAAGATTTTCATATAATGGTTCACTAGTGTGTTTAAAGGTGTCATAGTCTTTTCTAGCATCACCTAATGAAGACTGATTTTTTTTTTCACCTAGTTTACAGTTAACCTGTGGACCGTAAAATAATTAAAACAAGAATGAAACTGCCACTGTTATGAATAGTGGACTTGTTTCTTTTAAAGATGCTATACTTGCTTCTAGAGAGCACATTGAGACTAGTTTTCATTCCTTCTGCCATGGTACCTTTTCCCAACATGAAGTAATGAAAGACAAATTTGGTGACAATTTCCAGAGTTTGTAAATTACTTTGGAATAAAAGCTGTAAAAGGAAAGGGTTTTTCAATTTATTTCAATGAGACATTAACACTGAAGTCTTAGTCAAAGATAATCTAGAATATCACACAAATTTTGCAGGGGCTCTCTATTTTAAGTATCTACTGCTGGTTTTCAATTACAAGATATTATATGGTGATATATGAAGTGGGAGGTTCACATAAAATAAGTATACTAGAAATTAAATAGGCCACATGGACTGTTTTTGTGATTTTTATCTTGCTAAATAATGATCCTGTTATTTTGCAAATGCTGGTGGAGAACCAGGTGCATTACAGGTGCTTTGCATTTTCGGGAGTCCCTGTTTCTCATTATAAAATCAAGAGTCAATTTATTGTCAAGTACACAGATAAATATGTGCAAGTTCATTTGTTTTTACTGTCTCTGGAGTAGTGCTTCTCAAACTATGGTTTAGTTCAGTACATGTTTGACAGATGCTGGTGGTCTTTGTCTCCATGTCAGTGTTGCTGTTTTGTGCCTCCAGCAGCTCAGTATCCATGGGAAAATAGGTTAGGTTTTGGTCACTGGTTGCTGAACTGTAGGCCTCTGATGGACTGTCAGCCACAGTAAAGATCTGAGAAGCTATATTAAACAACTGTTTTAGTAGTGCTTGCAGTTAAGACCTCGATGATAAACATGCATGTTGTCCTAAAAAGAGCATGAAGATTGAGAGACGTACAAAATGCAGGAACTCCTCTTGTGGGTGACAATATTCCATAAAACAATTTTTGTTAAACGATTTTAAATACACAGCTAGTTCTCTTTTTTTTTTCTCTCTCTTTTCTCAGTTATACATATATATGTGTGTAAAAATAACAAACCAGTCGAAGAAAAAAGTCAAAGCAAACAAAAGCCTCTGACTGTCAAATGCCTTGAGGGTGTTTGCTGCTATTCTTAACGCACAGAAGAAGATTGTAAAGTAACTTTCTGAAACAATGGACATTTTCATTATAGGAGACTTAAAAATACGTTCAAAAATAAGCTTAGAATCAAGCCCTCTTCAGAATATTAAAGGTTTATCTGGCCTGTCTGCAGCTGTCAGGTTACTTGATTTGTTTAAATAAAATTTGTAAAGTAGGGATTAGTCTACTGGATCTGTAAGGTAAGGATTTCCCCTTTGTGCACTTAGGCCTGTCAGATCTGCTCTGGGCACTGATGTCATGCTTAATATATTATACTTTAGCAGCAGTTGATGAACATCTATTCTTGTCAGCAAAGCTGGATACGTTTGTCAAGTGAGAGAGGGAGAAATGGCCGTTTCACATCTTACTGTCACATCTCCCAGCAGTTGTAGTATTCAGCCCTGCTTCCCTCACACTTGGTATGCAGAATGAATGAGGCTGTTTTAGTATGACTTCTGTTTTTATAGTTAGCTGAACTTTGAAATTGTCTCCTAAATCATCCTTGCCAATACCATTAACTACCCCTTTGCTGGTAGTCAGAGATTATTCTACAGTAAGTTAAAGGGTAACTCATCTTCTTTTGTGATGACAGGAAACATGGAGGGATGTAAAAGATAATGGCTAATTCAAAGCAGAGCACTCCACTCTGCTTCTGGAAATCCATCAACTGCATTCAAACACGGATCTGAAATTTTGCAACAAACTTGGAAAGCTCTTTCCTTTTCGCTGCTTCAGTAAATTGTTATCTGGTGGAGGATGATGCAGATGCCCTTGAATTATAATGCCTTTCATTACGAAGGGGTGAATTGCACATTAGCCTGGCATTCAGAATCCTGGAGGATTCAACTGCTGTGCTTTTACTGCTTCAAAAAGGTAAAAGAGAGATGCAAAGTAGATAAATTATGTGGTATTAAAGAAAGGTCTTTATTCTTCCTTCTCCTTTTGCAGTACCAAACCCCTGAAAATAGATCATTTAAAAGTGTACTCATGCAGAGATGAGTCATCCCAGCTGTATGGCTGGATCAGGTAGTGAGGTGACAGGGGCAGGTGGAGCACAGGAACAGCAGGTGAATTGATCCTTGAGTAAACACCTGTGTTTGCTTTTTTAAAGTTTTCTTGTTAAAGACAGCTGCAGCAAAGGAACAAGAAAAATCTAATGTAATACCAAGCTATAGAAGGATATTTCAGAGATACTTTTTTCAGAAACAAATAGTATCTAGCTCTCTTCAGAGGCAGTTCCATCCATACTTCTCTGATCATCACCTGGGTTGCTTCTGGTACACAAAATCCTGTTGTTGTGTTTGACAGTCAGATTGTTGCTGCTGTTATTAGCTGTTTTAAAGAAATGACATTTTTTACTGCAGATGTGTGTGTGGAGGTGGGGTGTTGGGATCAAGAAAACATTCCTGCTAAATCAAGAGCATTATGTCTTCATTTACTGTGTTCTTCTGGAGCAAGGCATCTTGTAAGACCTTGAGGAAAAACCATGAAAATACAGGATCAGACTGTTTGCTGGTGGGGAAACATGGACTGATTTGAGACAGGGGCAACTCCCTTTTTAAACACTCCAAAAACCTTAGGAAACAGTGGGTCTGAGACAAATTTAAAGACATCTCTCTGTTCTGAGAGACTCTGTTTGGAGATGGAGGGAAAAGACCAGATTCTTCTGTTACAGCCACTCTTAATCTTTGAGTATAGAAGTAATTTGTTTAGGCAGCAATTACGTATGGCATTCAAAAACACTATAAAAATTATGAAGTAGATTGGTTTTGTTAGACTATGATTATTTCACAACTCTTGAAATGTGTCATGTACCACAAAGCATTTTTAATTTCCTGAGAACAATGCAACTTAAGATACCTTTCTTCATGAGGCCATTTGATTTATTAGAAAACTGCTAGATCCATGTATCACAGGCTATGTTAATGATTGTTGTGTACTGTTCCTACTGTGAAAATGGGAGAAGTGTGGTAGTGCGTTAAATTGTTGATGTACATTTTAACATGCTATATATGTCTCTATACAAGGCCTGTTGAAGAAAAATAAAGGAAATATTCAATGCCATCCTTCGTCCGTCATTGTAAAGCAGAGTAGGAGCTGCCTTATTAAAGTGTTCTGTCTTCCTTTGCTACCACATGCAAAAGAGATTTATTGAAAGTAGAGAAAACAACACTGATGAGAGAAACAGACTTACAGTGAAAGCCATCATCACAATATAGCTACACTGTTTAGCAAACACCTTATGGAAGACAATACAATGTGCCAGCAAGTCTGCTTTTATTTTCCAGTATTTCTTTACAAGCTAATCAACAGTGTGCTTGATAAAATTAATCTTGTTATGATAGATGTATTTCCATTACAAGTAAATTTTACTAAATGGCTTAATTTATTTCATTTATTCCTTACAAAGTCAGTATGATACTTGAGAATCAAGCAGTTCTTTGATGTCAGTGTGCTAAATGATTAAGGGGGCAAAATAAATAAATGAACGAGTAGGAAATAAGATAGCCATCTACCAAAAAGAGTTTAAGTTTTGTCCAATCATTGACAAGCACTGCTGCCTTCAGAGGGCTTGGACCAATTCCTATGACTCACACCCTTAAGAAAAAAAAATAAACAATTTTAAAGTACCTGAACATTTGCATCCACAAGCTTATTATCTGTGATAAATCAGGGAAGAATACTTTACACAAAGCTATTGTCTGAAAAGTTTATAGCTGTTTAATGAAACAAGTAGTTGGTATAATTTTGTTGCAAGGATGTACCTTTTTTTCCAGATAATTCGCTTGCATGATACTGACTTGCAGTACGGTTCAGGCGTTTTTATTGGCAGCTTTCATGATTTATGGCTTGCCGAGTGACATTTTATTTCCTACTCAAGGTAGTAACAGCTTAGAGTATTCAATTAATCACTTTTATAAGTAAAACTGATGCACTGGATATTTATAGAGCAATTTTCAGGCCAGGGTCCTTGAGATATCCAAATTACCAAGAGAAAACCATGTGGATGAACACAGCCTAGCGCATGCAGATACATATGAGCCAGCGAGGATTAAAGGAGGGGGCTGTAGTTGTAATGTCTAGACTAGCATTTGTGACTGCTAATACACTGCTAATATGGATCTGTTTTTTCAAACAGAGGTGTTCAAAGGGAGCTTAAGGTCTATTATGAGTTCTCCTCCTGTGACAGAAGAGAAATAACTTTGAATAGGATCAAGCTTTGTGGATTTCAGCTGCAAAACTCTCATTAAGTTTCATTTCACCTTTTGTGTTGGTTTTGAGACCCTGTCAGAATTTCATTTGGCACAGAGAAAGCAGTAAGTTCATTGAAGAAACACAGAGTTTTAGAAACCATAATTGCTTTTACAGTCTGCTGGTGTGTAGCGTGGCAGGACAAGTGTCTCTGTCCAAAGACTCTGTAGTTCACATGCCTGCATTCGTGATTAGATTTAATTTCTTAATAAAAACATTAAGTGTGGTTTAGGGAAAACATTGCAGTGAGATGATTAGTGATGGAATGAAAATACATGCTCTTACTGGAAATCAAGTGCTTTCCTGACTTTAAGGCATACAGTGATGAATATGCCACTGCTAATGTGCATTTTTCACTCAGCCTTAGAAGAAGAGGAACACTGAAGTGAATATGTGAATATAAATGCCTTGGAAAGAAAACTAGGTATCTGAAGGGAGATTTGTTCATATTTTGGAAAATAATAACAAGTTGAATGAACAGGTTATTGTCAGAGGTTTTGTATATCAGGATTCTTTATGTGGAAAAGAATAACCTTCATGATCTCATGGGATTCTGGCTTCTGAGAGGTCAGCACACTGGCTTGTCAAGGAGTGCTTGACAGGCTACAGAGGACAAAACGTCAGATGAGGAGTTAGGAAAAATGGTTTTCTTGTCATTTCAGTTCTTGGCCAGATTTCTTCCACTTCACCCATTATTTCCTCCTCCAATTTATGGTGATAGAGATCCAATATTGTAAAAGCTGTTTGTGGTCTGTGAATGGAAAAGTACTCTTAGTTCTAGTAACTAAATGTTACGATCTTCTTACTTGCTGTTCTCAAGCATTGCCATAATTTTTTTAAGTATTTCAGTATACAGGTTATTGAAAAAACCTGTTTTATTTGTTTGTCTTACAGAGATATTTCTTATTAATTTCATCATGTAAGACACTGCAGCATTGTGGGAATGGTGGGAAAAGACAAATGCTGTTAATCCACTCTTTTGTTGGTTTAAGTAGGATTCTCTCTTGGGTATTGCCTCCATTTGGAAGAATCAGACAGTGCTTGTGCCTGTTGTAATATGGTGTTTGTTTAAAGGCAGAATTCCAAATATATTTGTTGGCTTTTCTCCTGAAACATGACTGTAACAAGGACATGGATACCTTAGAGAGCTAAATATCCTGCAGTCTGGTTTGCTACTGATGTGCATACATAATTTCCACTGACAGTAATGGGAGTTACATGTGTATAGAAAACAAAACAGACCCTTAAAAAATGTTGGTCAAGTAATAAAAGCTAGTCTAAAGATAGGGTGGAAATAGAGTGGGAGGGTGACTTTTTTTTTTTTAACTTGCCTTGTCTTTAAAGATATCCTCACTTCACTCATGTTAACTTAATATTATTTTTATGGATTCGATTCTGATTTATTAAGGCATGAGAGTTAAGATGGGATCCATGTGGAATCGCTAAGCAGAATATGGTTTTAAAATATGCTTACTCCCTTTCCCAGCTCCCAGAAGAATTAGAAGTTTTCCTGTATAGTGGTTGTATGGTAGAGGAGGCAGCCATAACCATTGTGATGCTTGAAATCTTTTACACGGTAGCAAATAGTGCTGAGTGTGCACTGCAGGGGCTCTGTGCCCACACCACAGCATGGGCAGGGGTGCAGAGAGTCCTCCTGTAACCGAGTTACTGTATCCCAGTAGCATCCAGAATCCAAAACGTAAAACTGTCTGTCCCAGTGTATTTATTGGGAGCTCTACTGTCCCTTGCACTGTGTTATTTTGAACTCTGAAAACAGGAAACCTAACTGCTTTGGATGCTGTCAGGATTTTGAGTGCTTTCCTTGAGCTTCCTTGAGAAGGGAGAAGCAAATTCCTAGATAGTTAGACCTGGCACTCTGTAGTCTTTCCCTTAATTAAATTCTCTGCAACCAGTGTGTTTTCATTGTTAATCAATGGACGTTTGTCCTCAGAAATAACTAACTTTGGGGAGTGTAAGAAAGGATAAAACTGTTCAGAAACCCAAATGTTACACAAAAGGCATAAAAATAAAATTGTCCTTTTTCAAAATAGCTGAACCTTATGGCATCTTAATAAAGGGAGTGCTAGAATATGTTCTCCTAATAAACCTCAGTAAAACCTCTAAAAATAACTACACAGATATATTCTAAGTTGATTACCAGTAATTGAACTGACTTAATGTAGTTGGATGATGTCATGTATAATATTCCTCTAAAGTAATTTCTGTAGACAAGCCATTTGAAGTCCTCTTGCAGCCAGCATAAACATCTTCATGTTGCTAAACTGAGCGCTCGGACTAAAGCGCTCAGCGGGAGAGCTCTGACATCTGCCTGTTTTATCTTGTTCCTTCGAGCTACTGTTAGAACTGCCTGTTAGAGGCAGCTTTGCTAGGGCAAATATCTCATCCTTGTTTTAGTGAGAACCTGGAAACTATATAACTGCATAGCAATTTAGACCTGTTAGTTGTAGAATAAGAAACGCTAAAGATGGAAAGGATGTTTGAAAATGTCTGGCTTCCAAGTTTCCCTGCAGTATGCATTTCCAGTGTTCTGTCCAACTTCAGCCTGCCCAAGGAATGGGGACTGTTCCATGGTCTAATTCATCTCACTTGAAGGAAGCTTGGAAAATGATTTTCCTATGTTTTAGTCTTGTTTTTGCATTTGCTTATACATTTCCTTGTATATCTACTCTTGTATTTTTACAACCTTTTGAAGCTTTCTAGTTGGTTAATGCAGGTAGAATCTTCTTAAATTTGTTGCTTTTATGGAGGTGTTTAATAGGGTTGTGTGTGTGTTTTTTTAGTTTGTTTGTTTTTTTATTTTATTTTATTTTATTTTATTTGTTTTTTGACGACCAAGACTGATTTAAGTATTCAGGGTATTGTACGTGGTATAAATGTGGATTCTACAGTGAGAAATTGCTGTGTCCTTGCTCAGAGATTTTTTTATTTACTGATCTAGACTGCTTTAATTTAGAAGTACCTCAAAATGTTTTTTCATCAACTCTCTGCTATTGACAGTTTCATCTGTGCCATGAAGTACTGAGGTATCAGTCACCCTTGGGCACTTTTTGATTGGGTCACCAGTATATCAAACTCTGAATAATCAATTTGTTTACACAATGGAGAAATTGAACTATCCAAGATTTACCTTGTTCTTTACCACATCTAAAGGTCTGGAGCAATAGTTTGTGAGAAAATTTCATACTTTTGCTGTTTTTTTTCTGAACCCACAGGATTTTTTTTTTCGGTCCAGAGAAGTTAGTCAGTGAGTGATTCAGTAAAGAAAGCACTGATATGCAAATCCTGTCAGAAATTTGCACTAACCTCCTGAACCTGTCAAAGTGCCAAAGGCACTGTTAGTTACAGTGCTGCCCTTAATCAAGAGGCCTGCAAGCCCAGGACTATGGCTTCTGTTCTTGTATTATTAAATATCAACAGCTAATAGCATGCTTAGTTAGTACTAGTTGATTCTTTAAATGATAGCTTATGGGGGAAGAACACATCCTGTGGAAGTGGGGAAGAATCATTAGCTTCCTCTTGAATAATGACATTTAGGAGCAGGCTTCAACATGCCCATGTTTTGCCCCTTTCCCTATTAGCCTTTGAAGAGGTTTCCTCTTTCTCTCGTATGTTGATTTGCCAACTGTCCTGGGTTGCCAACCCAGAGCACTTAGTTCTGTTTTCCCAGAGGGCTTGTGACATGTTTTTCATGCTCCTGCTGGACCATAAACCTAGCTGGCTGAACGAGTATTCTTTTTAAAACTTCTGTTCTCTGTGTACTTAAGTGACACGTCCATGGTAGCCTTTTTCAGAATCGGATGCACGTCTTATGGGTTTGAGAGTTGCTGGTGAAAGCTGTTGTCTTCCTAGGAGTGGAATGCCAGCAGGACAAGGACTGACAGATTTTGGAGTCTTTCTGTCTCTTAAAAACAAGTCTCAGTCATTCAGATCAAGACTGAACCTATAGAGTTTTGAGAGAGGCTGACAATACCATTTTTATGTACAACAGTGCACTCTCTATTCATCAAGGAAATGACCACAGAAATGTGTACCCAGCTGTCTCTGTATCAGTAGCATCTATGCATAGCAGCTGCTGATGTTTGTGATGATCATTTCCTATCAGACCTTTCTTATTTTTGATGGATAAGCATCAAAATAATTAGTTAAAATCTTGGAACTCAAGGACACCTAAGAACCTTCAACACCTAAGAATATTCAAAGCTATTTCAGTGACGCTGCTGTTGCATTGCCTTAATGCAGTGAATTTAAGCCAACATTGAATGATGTTCCCTCAGACAGGGAGTTGTGGCAGTATGCCCTGCAGTCCTTGTCCTTGAGTATCCCCTGCTACAGCCCTGGTCTCGTGTCACTTAGACCAGAGGAGCCTGTGGAGCTGTGCAGGACCCTGCAGACTGTGTGGGTGTAGGGTGCTCACATCTCCAGCTGCTCAGGAGGTGCCTGCGGGCTCTCTCGCTGTGGAGCATGCCTTGGCCATTAGCAGATACCATCTGAGCAAAGCCCTGCTCCACTGCTTTGATTCTTTGTTGTAACTTTTAAATCTTTGTAGCTGCTTTCATGAGGAAACCTTCTGGGTTTTTTTTTAATTGTTTTTGAAAGTCCCTTTTGTACAATTTTACAAGAATCACAGCAAGACAAGAGATGATATCACGTCCAGGGCTTTAATCTATTATTTATTAGACCTCAGTTAAATGAGGTGCCTGTGACAAAGCAGGGTGCATGGTTTCGGTTAAGTCCCCTGGGTCCTCTGGTATGCAGTGTATTAGAACTGTCAGTGCAAAGCACTCTTAGAGAGGAACTTTGTATTTGGCCATAACCCTCCTTACTACTTACAGCTCCTCTTTGCAAAGGAAATTATATCCTTAAAAGCAGATTGTAGATGGATTAGGTCTGTACTGAAGACACATCTGTGTTAGAGATTTTACCTGATGGACATAGTTTTGCCATTTAGATATATCCTTAGCCTTTCTGTGCCCCAGTTCCCCAGGTGTAAAACAGGGGTGAGATTCTTGACAGCACAAGGAAGAAGTGGAAATACATTAAACGCAATGAGACCACTTAGTACAACAGCAGTGGGGAGGGATTCTGTAACGAGGAGATTTTATTTCACATTTGTTTTCAAGGGCTTGGGAACACTTATCTGCACAGAAACTACACCGCAAATTTCTGTCCATTAGTCTATGAAAACCTTCTGCAAGGAAGGAACTTTTTGCATCTCAGAGCTGTTGTAGACCTGCACATTTAAACTGTCCTGTGCTTTTCTGTGTGGGTAAGTAAATATTTCTCAACCTATGTTGGAAATTCTTTTTCTTGTCCTAAGTCAGATATTGTGAAAAGAGTCTGTGAAAAAGGATGAAATAAATATGCAGGGAATTTAAAAACTTTGTTTACACAAAATATGAACATGTAAACAAACATGACTTCTTTTTTTCTCCCTGTTCATTTGTTGTTAAGCCAAATGAGCACTCATCCAGTCAGCAAAGGATCATCATTTTATGCTGTTGGGGTTCAACCAGGAGAAGACGTGGACTGGGAGACCTGAGACAGTGAGATTCTTTGTGGATATTTTGATCCTCAGAGCAACAGTCCCTATCAGACACTTCTCAAAACCCTTATTTTTTCAGTAACCTTAATCATCTTTCAATGGATGTTACTTTTTTGAGAGCAGAACTAACTTACTGAGTACTTACAGGGGACTCTTGGGGCAGGAATGACATTTCAGATCAGATTTGCCTTTTTCCCAACCATTTGACAATGTACTCAGAACTGAAATGATCTAGCCAACCAGCGGTGTGATCCAGGAGGCCACTCTAAGCAGTTGTTTTTGCAACGAGTTGTTAAAGCTCCCAGTTGAGGCTTTGCTTCCGGAGCCATTGAAGCCTTCCCTGTCAGATCAGTGGCTTGGAACAGTGATCAGGGTAGCAGGCTTCCCATTTGCATGGTTTCCTGACAGGAGGTAGATTTCTTTTATTTCTAAGTGTTGATAAAATCAGAACTCAATTGCTAGGCTCCCAGCCTACATCCATGTCAGGTATGTATTAGTAGGATACCTTCATTTTCTAAGGTCTCTAGGTTGATAGTACAATGTCTTCAGTGCACCTCACATATCTCACTGACAGTGGTTCTACTGAAAGATTCGTTTACTTTGACCCTCTTTTCTTTCTTATGAATGTCTAACCAATAGCAACAAATTGTCTTAAAACTTCTGTTTCACTGTTGGTTGGTTTTGTTGTTTTGTTTTGATGTTTTTCCCCCCTGTTCTGTGAGCAGCTGTAGTAGTTGTCCTTGCGTGGAAAACTGGCAAATTTGTAGTCCTTACAAACAGTTCAGAGAGCAAAACCTACAGAAAAGGGAAGAGCTCAGCAGTATGCCTCCCATGGTTTTAAGAATGTATAGGAAAATACACACAGAAGAATCAGGGACCAGTTATACTGAAGCAGTTATACCAATGAGGCAGAGACACTTTTCTATTTAGGCATACTAATTGATGATTTGTATATGTGGCCACCTAACAGTCCTGTAATCTTTGCAATCACCCACAAGTTTTAAAAAAATATAAACCAAACTGAATAGAACAGCATGCATAAGATGGCACTGGACTGCTCCATCTGGTGTTGTAGTATCAATGAAGATAATGGTATTTTCCTCATAAGAAATGCTCAGGAAACCAATTTCCCATTTTTTCCTAGTATGTTGTCCAGGAAAACAGAATTCGAGTGAATTCTGTTAAAGTTATTGGAAAGTCATGGATACTCTCCCCATGGAAAGAATAATGGCAAATTTCATTGGGACATCTGTTTGGTTATTTGAAAAAAAAATGGCATGGAGTTGACTTGATTTTTTTTTTTTTAGTTGTTATTTCAAATACTATTTGATTGAAAAAATATTTTGGATTTTAATGAAAAGTATATCCAGTGCTTTTCTGGGTGCACGTTTATATACATGCAGAGTAATGAAAGGTCATTTTTGTTTGACTTAACTGCTCCTTTCTGACAGTTTTATTCCATTCATGGGAGAAAAGTTGAGAAAATATAATAATAAATCAAACTTCATTGTGGTTAATACCTTAAACATTGGAAATCATCTGGAATCTGTGATCAAATTATCAACTGACTATTATCATTATTTTAAGTACCATTTTCTGTTTCCTTGTAAATAATGATGAGCAATAGGGAACTGCTACATTACTTATCACATTTTTTAGCAATTTTTCCTTTTGTTGGGGCTTTATTAAAAAAAAAAGGAGGGAGTGGAGTAGGAGCTCAGTGTCTGAAGGTAACTGACTTGGATTAAGTTGATATTTCTCTTTGGAATGTCCCGAAGAGTGCAGTACAGACCCAAATTAAATGCATGTATGTATGTAAATTCAGCATTTTTCAAGGCTGAAGCAAGGGGTTAAGGTTTTTCATGTCTCTTGAACTGTGATAATTTTGTGAAATTGCTGTGCAGCTGACCTGGGCAGGAAACCAAACTTCACAGTCTGAAGTCAGATCCAGACCTGTAACTCTGAGAGGAAATGTGTATATATGGAACTTAGTATCACCTCTTCACTCATTCGAAAAATTTTAATTAAGGCCTCTTTTCTAGCTCACCTGTAATTTCAGAAGCTTATTCTCACTAGTTTGATAATCTGCCTGTCTCTTGCCTTTATCAGATTAATGTAGCAAATTATGCTCAATATAAAAATACATTAAATAATTTAAAGTATTATAAATTTCACATGATATGACCAGCCAGAGTAATTTTTAGATGTTTAGAATGTATTTACAAAAACATCTTCATAAAAATAACCTAACAATCTCCGAAGTCATGATACCTTGGAGAAGGAGATCTCTGTATTTTCTGGAGTCAATGTTGTCGAGATAAACAATTGAAACTTGTAAGAGTGCAGTCAACCTACTAAAATATTCTGTAAGTTCCTCCTTAGGTGTTTGTTGAACACTGCTACTTTAAGGTGAGAAAGGTGTGAGATAGCTGTGTAGACTGACTTTTGAACAGCCTGTAGTTGCACTTTCCCTGAATTAATTTCTGCCTCTCAGGCTCTGTTGCCATGGTGGAGTTTGTTTTAGAAGAGCAACTAGTTTAGATCTTAAAACATGATGCAACAATTTGCATTACATCCAGGTGAGGCTTTCCATTTTTATCTTTGTGCTAAAAATCTTATTCCCGTTTCTTTAGCTGTGCCCATCCAGTTGTCGAATGTGCTTAATCTTGGTTTACTAATTTCCGGCATCTTGTTTTGTCTTGTAGTTTCTTATGGTTTCTGTTGAATTGTCCATTAATGTATCTTTGACATAAAAGCATGTTCATAAATTTTCAGTGCAACGGCCTGATTAAATGTTGTGCTTCCTCCATGTGCTATTTTGTAGGTATCCAAATGGACTGTGGAGGATTTGAGTGTTTTGTCTGTTGTTTGAAGTACAAGAGCAGTAGTTTGTTCATTAGGAGCATGAGGCTCAGGGTTGCAGATTAACCAGCTGCACTGCCTGCATTCATGTGGTCACAACCTTCCAAATTTACCCCATCATGAAAGGAAGAATTAATTATAGTCCTAATTGACTGTTTCCTTGGATATAAGCAGGAAGGAACTGCTAGGAGGCAAAGTGATTAATCAGCTAAGCCAGTTACATCAATCAAATGTGTGAGAAAGTTCATCATCCCAAAGGCAGAGTAAAGTAGTGCCAAAATACAAAAGCCATCAACTCTTTCATTGGGGTTTTCTGTGTTTCTTTTGTCAATTTTCAGAGGAATTGCAAAAAAACCCCAAAACACAGGAAAAACAAAAACAAAAACAAACAAACAAACCACAAAACCCAAACAACATGACACATGGTGAGTGACCCAGTCTGTTCTTGACAATCTGTCTAGATTATGGTGGAAAAGGTAATACAGCAATCTGTTCTCTTATCAGACATTGCACATAGTCCTCATTAAAAGACCTTAGCATACGCTTTTCATGCAGATGGACAAGTCACATGTATCTCCCAAACAAATAACTCTGTGCTACTATCTCATAAAACCTGTCAGTTGTGCCAGTGAACTGGAGTTTCTAGGTTGCAGTCTCTTGTGAGGTACTACCCAGAGAACTTGATCTAGTGAAAGCATAAAGCTTTAACTCGCAGTTGACAGTGCCTCATAGTGTTCCCCCTGTGTCCCCTGGCTACCAACCCTTCTGCTCCCAGGGAACATGTGGCACCTTGAGGGCAAGTGAAAAAATTCTGGAAGATCCCTTTGAACCACTGTCATCTTCAGCTGAGGATATTTTGGCTAATTGTAATCGACTGAATTGTAAACAGCAGCTTTTAAAGAGCACTTAGGTTTTCCTTGCTTCGGCTGAAACCTTTGTCAGAGAGAAAGGGAGAAGAGACAGGATGGGTAAGCACTCTTCTTTGTGCCAGAGTGCCTTTGTGCAGGGCCAGGCCCTGCAGAGCTGGGCTGTCCATACAGCCTTTCTTCTGGTTTAAACTCAGCTCACTCCTTTAGTCGCGAACAGTTCCACAATGCATTGACACAGCTGAGGTGACGGAGTGAGAGGGGAAAAGGCCACGTGTGGGTGAGAACAGCTTCTGCCAGTATTGCCAATAACAGCAAAGGTCTGTGGCACTAAGGTCCCAGAGCCTCGAGGCACAAGCTCAACACAGACCATATGAGTAACTTTGCTTCACCGGAACCACTTGTGTGCTTATACATAGCCATATGAACTGTGTTTCCAGGACTGGAAACTTCGTTGTGGTGCATTATTTTAGGAAACAAACCAGTTCCATTCACTTTTATCTGTCTATAACTAGAAGCTGGTAAATAGAAGGCTTTCTGTATGCTTGAGCTCTAGAGTGCTGTGGGTGCCAATCTTGTGACAATTGAAAGAAAACTTGGGAAACAGCTGTGCAGGAGGTTAGGAGGGATGTGAAACCATAAGAATAAACAGGTTTCTATAAGTTAACACTGGAAAAACTAATTACGATTTTATAGAGTCTACTGGATGTAGTGATGTATTCGGATATAAAATCTCTATACAATATGTATAGAAATACCTATAAATATCCAGAAAAAAGCATCTGAGCAGTTATGCTGAACAGTTCTTGATTGTAGTTAACAGATTTGGGTCTAAAGTCTGTTTGTGTGTATTTGTATTGTTACTTTAGTTTTATGTTCACAGATGTGTATTCATGATTATGAATGAGCATATACTAGTACACAGTCTAGTCTGTGTGCAACCAATATGAAATATAAATATGAACAGTATTAATCTTGTCCTTACTTTGTTTCTGTATTTTAAACATTAGACTCTGTAATGATGATATGCTGAATGTTAACAGCTTCACTTATGAGCTTTCCATGGTAAATTAATTGTTTTAGAAAACAGGGTATTCTGCACATTTAAGAAGAAACAAATTTAATCCAAATTGTTCTAGAAGGAACATGATTACAGGTTAAAGAAACAATTTGAATTTTTTTTCCTGATTATAATGAATATCTACGCAGTGCTGTTTGTGTTAGCATATATATTTATTATGTGGATTTTATTTATATATGTTTGCTTTTATACATATCAAATCCATTGCAACTTCTTAATGCAGCTACTTTTAATCTTTTATCATTGTGCTCAATCTTTGGCAGATGGTTCTCATTTCATAAAACTGAACATTTCTAGGAAGGTCATCTTTCACTTGCATATAACTTAATTTCTTGAATCAAAGGTGAAATGTAGGAAATAATATTGGGACTGTAAATGTCTCTGATCAAAAGGTCTTTTGGCTAGTGTACTTCTGGACTTGGCATAAAAAAGGTTCTCTTGAGTAACAGGACAAGTGGCTCTAGGTGGCTTTTGCTTGAGTAGGAATATTGGACCAGATGATCACTGGAGGTCCCTGCCAACCTCAAGCATTCTGTGATTTTGTGGTGTGTTGTTTTTAAAAAATCTATAGCACAAGACTACCATTTCTGAGCAAATACCATCTGTGCCTTCTCAAATTTTCTTTCAGAAGTGGAAAAGATATTGGTAACTATATGTGCTTCAGAGATGAACAAGGTGTCTCAAAAATAAATCCAACCTACCATGAGTAGGGTAATGCTGAGGAATCAGAAATATTGTCTGCAGGTGAGCAAACTATTTTACAAGAGGATCCAAGACATATGGCCATGGAGGTTGCCCATTCTATTCTGGACCTCAGCCTTATGACCATGGAAGCCTGTTGTATAACTCTACTCTCTCTCTTGCTCCAGGAGAGAGTTATATTTTACTCGTACAGCTGTATAAGTTGATTTGCTCTGCCTTTATTCGGAGAAAAGTGAATTAAACCCCTAATGAATAAATCTAATTTTAAAATTACATTGTTGATCTTCACTGCAGCAACATGCGAGATCCTTTCTGAGGTTTGCCAATCAAATGTGCAAAGTACAGTACAAAATAAAATATATGCAGCTAGGCATTCCCATTTTCAGAGTCAGAGCAATGTGATCTTTGTAAAAACTGGTATTTCAGCAAAAATTAGGTCAATGAAAAAGCTTTGAGTTGAGTAGGTCCACAAAGTCCTTATGGCATCCAATAAAAAATAGTGGGTTTAATGATATAGAGACTGACTGACTCCACTGGGCTTTTTGGTAAAGTAGCATTCGTTCAAATGGATGGTGATCACTGAAGAATTACAGTTGATGTGCTACGTTAATTTTGGTTTAAAACGGGATATTGTCCAACCTTAAAACCAAAATGTTACTGAATTAAAGCTACAGAAAAAAATACATTAAACTCTTAGAGTAGTGCTAATTGTCCAGATACTATTTTGAACCTAAATTCTGGACAAAAAAGCTTAAAGCAATGTATACCATTACCCAGGGAATTGTAGCCAAGACTTTTAAATATGTTTTCCTTAGCATAAGTTCTTAAAATATAGCACTTTATCATTATTTTTGACTAAACAATAGTCCCCAAGCATACATCTTTCTCTCCTTAGGTGTAACCCATGCTCTCACACATTTATGTCACTGTAGATATGCTAAAATTTGTGTTCTTATCCTGTCTGCAAGTATTTGCAAAGTGTTGCATGTAGTCTCAAAGCTGGTGAAGTCTTCTAGAGTTCTTGACCTCAGCAAGTTTGGATAAGGCCAGTGATTGTATTAAAAATAAGTATTTTCATGAGATATGTCTGCACTTGTCAGCTGTTCTGAGTCTGTAGCCTGGTACAGGCTCAGCATTACTTAGGCAGTAGAATGAAGTTCTGTTTGTGTGCATTTAATCTGTGGCCTCTGAGGAGAGCTGCATGTCCAGGTGCTCCTTTGTGAAGTGTGGGCAGACTTGGCACAGCAGTGCCAACTGTGGTATCACGGAATTGTTAGGGTTGGGAGGGACCTCTGGAAGTCCTCCAGTCCAACCTCCTGCCAAGGCAGGATCACCTGGAGCAGGTGACACAGGGACGCATCCCTAGGCAGCCCATTCCAGTGCTCTGCCACCCTTAGTGTAAAGAAGTTCTTCCTCCTGTTGAGGTGAAACTTCCAGCCAATTCACCTCTATCTTCCACCCAGCTCTTCTCAAGCTGTTTTCAGTCTAAGAGTCAAGCATTTAAGGAGCTTGAAAGTTAGACAAAAGTGCTGGCAAATAGGAGATCTATTTCTATGAATCCTACCCTTATATATTGCTACCCAAATTTCTATTCTCTTTTCAACACTAACTATAATCCATGTAACTAAGCATCTGATGCCTATCAGTTGTTCTCCATCTTTCTGAAGCACTCAGTTTTATGTGCAAGTATGTGAGTGTGTACAGGAGGCCACACAGTAACGTTGTGTTTGCACCACAGGAAGTGGGGGTGAGTGCTGCCAGTGCTCTTGACATTTTATTTTTTATATAGTATTAAAATGTTGTATGTGTCATGTCATCGTTACAAATGTTATTGAGGATGACACCTTTGCAGCAGATCAGAAAACCTTCGCCTAAATTACTTCCCACAACTGTCTTGTCTCTCGGTGGGCTGCTGTATTTGCAGCACTCAGTGGAACTGGTACGCTGAGGTACTTGGAGACAGATCTACGCAGAGTCCCTCCAGAGAATGTGCAGAGAGGTGTGAGAGTGCCAGGCTTCACTGGAAGTCTCTTAGTACCTGAATTCAAGTTGTTGGTTTGTTTTTTGTTTTATTTTGATTTGTTTTGTTTTAATTCTACATTGTGTTCCAGATAAGCAACTGGGTTAGATAGCTGAGCAAAGTTTTCTCCAGTGCATGGGAAAATATGGGAGGTCAAGCCCTTTCTAATAACATATAAAACTAGGGAATAATTGCTGGAAACAGCATTGCCTTCGAACTGATTAATGCAAGCCCAAAGCCAGAATCTTATCTCTTTCTTTGAAATCCATGTTGATTAAATTGTTAATTGCTTTAAATTGGAGAAATATGGAATGGACTGACACTTACTTATTTTCCTTCCAACTGCTTTCGTCTTTGCCAGCTGGTGTGTGGAACTCCTAGTGAGGACCAGGAGAACTGTTCATTCCAGAGTGGAGCAATGGGAAAGCCACAAAATGCTTTCAAGCAACTCCACCCTCACTTTTCTCGCATTGAAATCTCAGTAGCAAAGTTGCCCAGTACATTTCATTGTCCTCAGAAAAACACTGGCACATCAGCAAAAGAAATGTACACCAGAAATGTAAATATGGACACCTGTGGTTGGGTAATGCTTGGGAAGTAGCTTCAGTGCTCCTTGAGGGACCTCTAGGACCTGAAGATTGACTTATACCCTGGACCTTTTATTCTTTAGCCCGTAACTAGGAGAATATTATTCAAAAATTTTTCTAGACATTCAGCGTGGTTCTTGTGTGCATTTTGCATCATATACATTGTGGTGGTGTCTGGAGTCAATGTGGATCCACGTTAAAACTGAAATTGAGTTTCTTGTTTTCAGTAAAGCCTAGGTTACCAAATAATGCTTTAGGAACATTTAGCTTCAGCCTTGAGTCCTGAACCTGTTTGCAGAGGATATTTATGAAGAGTATATCTTACTGCAAGCATGTCATTGGTAACTGTAGCATAGAAAGAAATCTGTAAGTTAAAAAGGCTTGTATGTTGTGGTCTCCTTTTGACATGGAATGTAACAGTTGTCAGTAATGATAAAATGGGAATAGATAAGTGTTTCTATAAACTTAAGCTTTGTTAAGTTCTTACAACAAAAAGCATTAAGGCAAGCAGCTATTCATTCCTGGAACAGGGAAACTCATGGAAAGCATTCACGGAAAGGTCAATGCACTTGGTATGTGCCATGACTTTAAAACCCTGCTTGTTTTGTTGATGCCGATGTTTGTGGTATGTGTATGGAGGGTTTAAGGCACAGGTGAGAGTTTCTGAGCAGAGCCACCAAATCTGCAATTTTTAATTTACATTTCTCTGGTATTCAGTTGAAATCTGAACTTGTGTTTTCATTACACATTACGGTCTTTTAGCCTGGAAGTATTGCTGCCTTGATAAGGAAAGAGGGGAAGCAGAGGAAATGAGGTTTTTTACTGACACTTAAATTTAAAGCATGAGCTCTTGATGAAATAGAGCAACAAGCACCTTTGCAGAGGAGTTGAAAAATCAAAATGCCTTCATAAAATGTGCATGAAGATACAGTGCTGGAACAAGACCTGATTACTTGTTTGTGACAGGAGATGCCACTGGAGGTGTTTTCAGCTCATAAACAGAGCAGAAAGCATCAGTTTCACCATCTGAGAAAAATGTAAATGCATAAACTTTGTGCTTCAGTATTCTTTTGGGGTTGGGTTGCCCAGGAGCTAGTAGCTGAACGACGACAGTACTTTCTTTGACTCTGGGATTGTCACTTACAGTTTGTTTATTCATCAAAAACGTGTGATCAGAATGACTACTCTGGTAGTCCTACAGTTCAGAATAAATGTCAGCATCAAGGACTATCTGTGTGAATCACTGCAAACCAGAACTCAGTGCAAACCTCAGTGTAGTAGAAGAAGCTAATAATTATAAGCAGTAAGTGATCAGAAGTTACCCAACAGAAAAGCTGCTGTTTAGCAGCCTTAGTAAAATCTTTATCAGAAGTGACTTTATGAGAGATATAAAGAATTGTCTTCTCTTCTGTTGGCATTGGAGGATATGAACATGGGGCAAAGTTTTAACTTTTAAAGTAAAAAAGGCATTGAAATAGTTATGAAATGTGTTAAGTAAATTCAGTCTTTATTAACCAGAGTAGGATTGTTTTGTGTGTGCAACTGCTTGGCAGTCTGTGGTGGTTTGGCATGCCCTCCAGCAAGGGATTGGGCTGAAACCCAGAAGCTCACTTAAAGGAAAATAAAGCTGTTGTAAAATCCTTTACAGACCCCTACCATTCCAGGTTTTACTGCTGCTTTTATTGTTGTTTCTTTTAGACTTCTCTAGTTCATTGCTATAACTTGTCAAGAGTTCAGTGTAGTTCATATCTGTCTTAAAGCTGGTTGAGAAGAGCTGTCTAGAACAGTCTTCACTGTCCAATGCATATCATTAGTGGTCTGTCTTCCTGTTTCCAAGCCTTGTCAATACAATTTCTGCCCTTTTGCTGACAACATTTATGCTTTAAGACAACAGCATAATGACTAGCTACTGTGCAGTAATGAGTGAAAGTCCCCAAAGGAAAATTTCTGTTCTATTAAGCATTGATTTTGACAGCCAGGATATGGGGGGGGTCTTGTCCTTTTATTATGATTTTTTTTTATGAGGTGTAACACAGATCTTTCTGAAACTGTTTTAGAAGCAGGTCTGCCTTGTAAGAGTACGTAGGAAAATGTATTCTCTGCCAGGTGTCTTAAGGAATTAGAGGTTCAAATGCAGATGAGTCTTAACAGTATTTTAGTTCTTATATGTATATCTATTAAAAAGATAACAGAAATTGAACATTAAAAACAATATGAAAAGAACTTATATTCTCCATTTCATAGATCACCTAAAATATGGTAAACTACACCTAAAATAAAATAATAAAACCAAAATGCTCTGTTAGTTCATGACAAAACTTTAAATAAATCAATCAGTAAATAAGCTCGCAGTTACACTGAGATTTTGCTTCCTGGACTGAAAAATTGAACTGCAGGCTCATAGCTCCCTTGAGTGTTTGGAAAGAGAATAGCAGCTCTTAATAACAGAGCACTTTCCTGTGAGAGGTGGACATTCACGTCATTACCATTTTTCTGGCAACTTTTCAACAACCAGCAGCAAAAGTTTTCATTGATTGCCTCCTGCTGTAAGGCAGTAATTATACTGCTCTGTCTCTCTTTCATAAACTGCAGGAATTGCAGAAAATAAGGGAAGCTAGAGATATTAGATATGGATAAAACACTATTCAGGCTGAGCTATTTCCTATGTCACTACATGTGGTCTAGCAGGCTAATTTTTACACATCTGCAGTAAATATAGAAAATAGATTTTCCTGTGCAACAATGGAGAAGCCAAAGTAAAAATTCAGTCCAGATGCTGTAAAGTCATCCACTCCCTAGAAAACGAGAAGGTTTTCTTTGAAAACGCAACTTTTCTCTGAAAATGAGGTCCCTCTTGCCACAGCCCAGGTACAGGGTTGATCTTGCTGGAGATTTAGTCATTGTAGAGTTATCCCAAACTTATACTGTTATCATTTGGTCACGGTTTTTTTAATTGTTGCAATCCAGTGATGCTGAGGGGGGGGAAAAAGCTATTTGTGAGAAATATTGGTACCTATTTCACTTGAGCGTATTTTCCCTATGAAGATGGCTTAGGCATAGGAAATGGATGGAGGTGTTTGTGAATTGCACTGAGCTGTCAGAAAGTGATCCCTTATGCCTGACTCCATCTATCTCTAATTGACAGGAAGACTCGCGTTCATTTTGATGGTGCAGAATCAAGTGCAGCTGGAGGAAAGGAAATGGGGAAATTTGAGCTTAAGTAGTAATGGAATGCAGGAGTTTGTGCATATACAAATCTTTGTCATAAATCAACAGTTAATTGTTTCTCATTGATTTTCAGGACTTGGGATTGTGAAAATTTAGTACTTTATTAAGGAGTAGCACAGCGATCCAAATGTATATCTTAATGTAGTAAATGCATTGTGATACTGATGTCCTTTTAACTAAGATAATGAATTTAAAGTTATTTGTCTTTGCCTTCAAGGATCCTTTCATCTTGTCAAGTATGCTGAACAATTTCTGCAGATAAGAGTGTCTTGTGATTTATTTTCATATTTTTATGAAATGAATATATTTAGTTGTCAGTACCTTGTGCTCCTAATCGCTGCTATAATGTTTACCTTCCATGTGAGCTCAGGACTGTTAGAGTAAATATATGTGAAAACTAATTAAAGTATAACAAGAATTTAGAGCACTTGTATGTTACTACATTATTAATTGAGGACTTTATGGTTTTGAGATTTACAACTAGTGTATGTCAGTTTTATCACAGAACAGTGATACGTACGTCACTGGTCTTCTCTAGCTTCTCATTATCACAATCTTCATGTATATCTAATACATAAACACATTCTAGAAGGCACAGAGAGAGCATGCACAGAGAATGACTAGAAAAACAAATCTTTATTTAAAAATTAGAAATAAACTAGCAGACTGAGTCCACCGTTTTGGCATCTCTGGTCATAGAATGCAGAATAATTCCACTTGGCAGAAATACAAACAACAACATGAATGAGCCTCGAATGTGTTGGGTTTTGGGGGTTAATTGAAACTCGTGAAAGCAAAAGAAAATTACTGAAAAGTGTTAGATTAGAGTGACCCAGTGTTTGCAGAGCCTGTCTCTGACAGAGCTGGGAGTTGTAGAAAGATCGCATTGCAAGACTTTACTCTCAATTTTGCTTTTTTTCTCAATAATCTTATTCCCTTTCTACAAACCTATATAATGTAGAAAAGAGAGGATGTAAATGTAAAAAGAATCTATGAATACTTGAATCTCTTATTTTGTATATCTTCAGCAGTGCTAGGTTAGCCCCCAGCCCTATCTAGTTCCTGCTGCAGGGGGAGTATATTCAGAGAATGCATGCTATGAACTATTATTATTAAATCATAGAATATCCTGAGTTGGAAGGGACTCACAAGGATCATCAAGTTCAATTGCAAATTACTACAGTTTACTTTTTTGAAAAAATAATGAAAAGTGTACATAGGATTGTACAATGTTTCCAGTGCTAGGGAAGTACTGATAGCACCTCAGTGGGAATACTTCCTGGTTTCCAATGCTGGAATTGTTGACAGCTTCGTCTGTGTTCAAAGATTCAGCTACTATTTTTAAAAACTAATTTTTTCTTGTTCTTAGTGTTCCTTTTGCTTTAGAAGATTCTCACTGAATAAGGTGCTGTTTAGTTACAAAAATGGGCTACAAGCATGGGCTCTCTTTGTGAGATCATTTCTCTGATGCTTGCGAATTTGGATTAATTCTCAAAGCAAAACACAAAGAGGTCACTAGAAATACAGAAGTATGAAACGATAAATTGAGTCTGTACAGAGCTGAATTGGAGTGGTATAAAAATGAACCATTATGTCATCTTCATTTTTTATGCTGCCATGTAAGCACCCTAAATTTGACCCAGATGTAAATAAATTATATTAAATATTTATTATATAATTTGTGCTGCAAAACAATAGTGAGTTTCTTTGTCTTACATTTCAGCTCCATACTCCTGTAGAGCAAAATTATATCCAGGTATTCTCAAGCAATTAAGCCATACTTTATAGGAATGGCAGAATCAGGATCTGAAGAATTTTCAGAAACCCCTGCAATCTTTCCATGCAGGCTAATTTCTATGAGGGATGGTTTAAGTTTTGCTAACACTGGTATTTAGAACAGTGAAGCATGAAAAACTTACCTTTTTGCTAAAGTAACAAAACCCCAAACCCCAAACCAAAAAAATAACAAAAACCAACCAACCCAACAAACCAACTCCCCAAAAACATGAAACCAAACAAGACAAATGACAAATCATAAGAAAGTAAGAGGAAAGAAACTTCTAGCATTTTTTTGCACTTAAAATTAAAAAGTGATTTTCTAAAACTTACGTAGAAGTACAGGCTCTGGAAGGAAATCCTAGGCACAGGTTTGACCTTGGTCTGAACTGGTAAGTAGAGCTTCAGTAGAAGTGCTGTCCTGTTCTCTGGTAGATACTGAGCTGCACAGATTTTCCACAGTTCTTACAAATCCAAATTCATTTCTTTTTGATAAATTTAGGGTCTGTCTTTGATCTTGACATTTGTAAAATTTATGTTCAATCTGCATGATACAGAAAGAAAGCTTTCATTTTGTCAAATCCATCTTTTGGCTTTACCAGGTCTGTCTTATTATTGTCTTGTGGAATTCATTGTCATTTAGTGACTAGCAGGTCAATATAGGTGGCTGACTAAGCTTTTTTTTATCTAATACTTCTATCTACCTAATTTCTAGATTTTCAGTCTAAAATTTAGGGTTGTTTTCAATATGAGCATGGGAATCTGTTGAGGAAAATCACAAGAGAGGCAATTAACTTAAACCAGACCAGTTTAACAGGTCTGGAGTATATTCCAGTTAAGTACTGTTTCTGCTTACTATCACTTCATAAGGACCTGTTCTCTCTGGAGGTATCATGTTCTGTAAAACACATGTATTTCACTAATACTGCTGTTATTGAAATTTATTCTGTTGTTCTCTAACAATTCTGCTGCATTTAAATGTATACAAAAGGTGAAACTTAGCAATTACTCAACTCCATAAAGCTGGAGTATACTTTGAGAAAATTCCAATATGAAGCTCTACAGCAGTCTTTCCCCAGTAAACTCTAACCTGGGGCCCAGACAAGCAGCTTTATAAAAAACTAATTAATTTCATTTTCACTTTAATAGAGTTTCTTATGTTTTCTGGTTCATACCAAATCTGTTACAATTTCTGTAATGATCAGCTTAAAAATAACACACCTAAAAGTAAATAACATCGTCCTGCTGTCTTGCTAGTTAATGAAGTGAATGCCACTTCTTCCATTTGTCATTGTCCTAGTGACCCTCAAACACATTAGGAGTTACACCTGGCAGTAATGCTGCAGCCTAAACTCGGTGAGCTGATGGTGGAATTTGACTTCTCTGTATAAAACCAGAAGAAATGTTTGTGATTTGTGCCAGAAGCAGCCCCCGTTGGGTGGTGGTCATACACCCAGGGTGGTTGGCAGGCTGGCTTGCCCTGGTGCCTGGCTGTGCAGGCAAGTGAGGGGGAGATCAGTGGCCCCAGGGTCCCCCTGGCACCTGTACTGTGTCCCCTGTGGCACAGGCTGACTCATGCCATGGCCACCTGGTCAACTGATGATTGAATCCCAAGTGTTGCTTTTAGCTCTGCTGTTTCATACTACTTTTCTATTAAGTGACAAGTGGGTTTTTTTCTAAATTACAGACTTTTTGGTTTATGAGGGCAAGTTTATTTCCTAATTGTGTAGGGACTAGGAGGGAATTAAGTGAGGAAGTCCTTTAATTTAAAATATACAAGTGCATTACTGCCCTTGTTCTCTGATGAATCGGACATTAGGTATATTAATACTAGTAATGGAACATAATGGCTACTCGTCAGAACTAAAGATAATTATTTCAGGAACACAAAACTAACGTTGGCAGATAATTGCTTGTTGAAATCTGATGCTGTATAACAAATGGAGGATTATTAACAACAGACTGCCATGTTCATCTGTTATATCATTAAATCTTGCATGTTACAATGATAGGGCTATCATTTCATTAAAAGCCTTTTCTTGGAGATGCATGTCAATGTTTGATTAAGGATTTTGACTGCATGAGGGCTGTTCTGTTCTAAATAAGTTGTTGTCCTCCAAAATGCGGAGAAGCTCTGAGTAAATTTTGTCAGATGTGGATTATATATTACTTGCTGAATGAAAACTATCATTCCATTTCCATTTCGCTAATTTTTTTTCTTTATGTCTTTTTTAAAAACACAAACCAGTGTTTTTAATTGCACGTTCATCGAGCAGGCACCTTGAGATCTGTGAATATTTTCATCTACTGGACTAAAGTGTAATTTATAACACAAACTAGTGAAAAGAAGTTGGAAGGTAACACTCAGGCTTGAGAGACACTTTTCAGATTATGTGAGTAATGAAACCCAAAATAACTTTAGAGCCTAATGTTATATTTCAGCCATTTGAAGCTTCTCTTCAGAAGAGAATATTGGAGTTGGTTCTTCTGCCTTGTGGACCAGGGTAATAGAATGCTCCTGATCAAGAACCCCACTGTGTGCTGGTTGTCCTGTCTTATCACCATCTCTAACATTCTTCGAGACTCTGCAGGTGATCCACCCAGACCTGAGATGGTTTTCTAGTTATCTGAGCATGTCCTTTCCCAGGACAAATCTTGTGACTTGGGTGGTTCACTTTAAAACAGGCTGTCTGAAGTCTGCAGTTGTACCTTGAAAGATCGTTACAAACATTGTTTGGGAGAATGTCTTGCAGTGAAGTCTTCCTCTATGCTAATAAAAAATTTCGTGCCACTTCAGTTTGTGACTAAAAAATAAATTATATTTTTTGTCATCGTGGTTGATCGTAAGAATATAATGTTTCTATAGTCCATTTAACAGTTTTCATCAAGAGTTGTCCCCCAGTGCTGCTCAAAACTAGAACAGCATGCCTAAAAAGTACTAAAAACATGTAAAGTTTTCTGCAGCAAATTGTGTACAAAAAAAAAATCAATTTGTATCAAAAAAGGCATTATTTACCTAATCATTCATGATTGAAAAAAACCACATGAAAAATTGCTTTATTTCAAAAGGCAGTCATGAAGGCTTCAAAGTACATATAATCTCATTTCTCTGCTCTTGTTTTACCTGCTTTCTCTCGCTGAACTGGAAAACTGCTGTCATAACTGTATCTATTTCCTGTAGGAGCTATTAGTTAGTAGCATTACATCCGCTTAAACGTGATCACTTTTCTCTTCTGTGTGTTACTGATATGCTATTATCCCATAATTTTGCTCATCCATCAGAGGTTGCCATGTTTCCTGTGCTGTTTGTAGTACGGAGAGCTGAAACATCCTCTAAAAAAAATTCAGAGATTCCAAAATATTTCAACAACACTCTCTCTATTACGTTACTCATGTATATTACAGAGCACAACCTTCTTGTGGTATATTTCAAGTTGTAATGTGAAATTTTTGTCTGCTTTTAATTCCTAAGCAAAAGCACTTTAACAATCAGTTTTGAATGTAACCATCTCATTTTCTCTTTATTTAAATGGCAGATTCATTAAAAACTCCATCTGGCTTCCATAGGAAGCTTGCACAAGTCCTTGGAAATGGATTTTTTTTTTTTCAGGACACAAGGAAGTGTGGCCAGGATTAGAACCTCTTCCTCCTGCAGCATACTTGCCAGATGGCACGTTTATTGAATCTGGTTTTAACTCACTAGAGCTTAAAAGAATGAACACAGCTATGAGATGTGGGTGCTATGTTTCTACTTCAAAGGTCTCCTCAAAGATTAGCCTCCTGAGATTTATATGCAGAGTGTAGTTCTGACCTGAGCAGTCTGTTGCATACCTCTCATCTCTTTCAGTGCTTGAAATGGAGTTAGGGTGACACAAACAACTTTACAAAATCCCAGTAATTTCAAATATTTGGTGTATCTTGTTACATAGCTAAATCAAATTCATATTTTTTTAACTTATTTTATTTTACAGTCTTTTTTCCAAGTCTCTTCACTTGAAATATGTTTTCTTTACATTTTCAAGTTAAACATGAAGGTATGAGATATCCACTGATGTCACTTAAAACTGCCCTTGGGTGTTGCCCTCAATATAGAAGTCTGCTCTGAACTAAAAGCTAACAGTTCTGATGGACAAAATTTAGTTTTATGAGCTTTAAGTGTGAATCAAGGAGTAAAAGATCTTGCTTCTGCTTTAATTCCCTACAGCAGTGTTCCCTCCTTGCTTAAAGTGGCTTTTAATTCAAGATAGAGTCACAGAGTAGTCTGAGTTGGAAGGGACCCACAAGGATCATCGAGTCCAACTCTTTAGTGAATGGCCTCTCTGGGGATCTAACCTTGACCTTGGCATTATTAGCACCATGCTCTAACCAACTGAGCTAATTTCAGTTTTAAAACTTGTGAAATACATTTCTGGTTAATTAGTGGTGCAAATTCTAAATTATTTTATGAAGGAACCCTCTTTTCAAAATACAAAGCACGGGTTTGCATTTCTGTTATTTACAGAGAAATCAGATTTTTATATTACAGGATTTTTTTTCCTTTTTTTTTTACTATGGAGAAGACTCCTCCTGTGAACTGATGCCAAAGAACTTCAGAGAGTCTGCAGCATAAATATTAACTTTATCTTTCAAGTGCAGACCAGTCAGGATGCTGACCTCTGCTGAGGTGTAGTTGCTTGCAAGGTTTCAGGCATGTCTGCCATAATTATTTATGTATTTGGTTAAACACAACTGCAGTGTGAGCCCTGACTTATAAAGCAAAGAATATAAAGATTAACACACTTCTTTAAGACAAGGAAACAAATAATTGCAACTCAAAATATTCCAGTTTTTCCCTTTTGCACTTTCACATGTTACACATTGATACTGTTAATATGTACTCTACTTTCTATATACTCCTTTTACTGGAGGTGATTTCATGTCTCTCTGTGGTGCTGGTTCTTGTACCACAAGATGTGTTTGTGGTGCTGAGCACACAGCATTACTCATGTTGGGACTACAGGCTTGGAAATAAGGAAATAATAATTATTCCTCTGTCCTGTAGCTAGTGTTGTATTAGGGTCATTTGTATGCATTTGTGGGTTAAAAGTAATTTTTTAGTCTTGAGTAGTGAATTTTCAGTGTTGAATTTCTTGTGAGGAAGTTTTCATTGTTCTAGAATCAAGTTTTTATACAAAATACTCCAAGAGAGACTATTTGCTTGCACTGGGACTAGGCTTGCTATTTGGATATTACCTTATCCCTCTCAATAATGAACCTCTCTGTAATACTTCTAATAGCTCATATTCCCAGGTTTTCCTTCACTTCAAAAATGAGAGAGACTGAAAAGATATTTGAAATTTATTATAAATGTTCAGGAATCTTAACTTAAAAAGAAGATGTTGATAGCACCAGAATGAAAAATAAATATTTTCTCCAGAGAGAGGATGTCAGGATTTAATGCTTTTCTAAAACTCTCAAAAAATATTGTTGGCTTCCCTTTGATTTAAGTCCTTTGGAGTGAGTTCACCTACCATATTACTTTAGCACCTTATTCATATATTGCAAAGTATATATATGGAAGAAATAATGGGTTTCTGTAAATCTCATGGATGTAATTGCATCCAGGGATACTGATCATGTCATGAATCATTGGAAGGTACAATGGTTTCTGTGGTATTTCCAAATGAAATTAGAGATCTCTTGTTTACAGTTCGTTTGCGGTGCACTCCATTCAGTAGAACAGTGTATGGATCCAATAATAATACAAAATAAATATGTCCTATAGCCTGATGCTATTTTGAAGATATTTTGGAATTATATCCCTAATTTTACTGCTACATTACTATCATTTCCAGTTGTATCTGGCTTGATTTAAGCTGAGAGAGCTTTATAGTAGTAACAGACGGAAATTGTTATTGTTTACATTTGTTCAGCAGATGTGTGAGCTTTTTATGTGCTTGAATCCTTATCAAAGTGGACTAAATGATGCACAATTCTGCAGCATGCAAGTGTTCTTTTGGATGGGAACGAGTACGGACTGTCAGTGCATGTGAAGTCCAAGAGTGACAGTTCCAGTATTTCAGTGCCTATGAGTGCAATGAGCATCACTTTGTCCTTTCCTTGCTTATCAAGCATTCCACTGTGATCATATTTGCAAGAAATGAAATTGGAGGGGAAGAATTGGAAATGGGTAGAGAGACCATTGCAAAATGACCCAGTAAAATGAGATCAGTTGAAGAAACTGGCATCAAGGGGCAGTTGAGCTCTACTGAATGTAAATGTCTGCCGTGCCAGGGTAGGAGGTGATTGGGTCAGTCACAACCACTGTACCAAAAAGAAATGTACATTTTCCTCCTCATTCAGTTCCCAGCTTTCTCATCTGTCATATTTAAAATACTTACAAGACTTTCATATCAGTTTTTTTTAACCAACTCCCATTTTCTGTACCGAAAGTGTCATGCTGGCTTGTTGAAAAAGGAGGGAGCCACAAAAGGACTCCTGTATAAGAGGGGGTTTATGTAGTCTGAGGAAAAGTGTGTAAGCCACTGATACATTTCTGTGTTTTCTCTCAACAGAGAGGATGTTTAGGCTTTCAGCAGAATTACAACTGAGAGAGCCAGGTAGAAACTTAAGTAAAATTTGTCAAGCAGAACTTCCTTAAGTGTTCTGCTTAAACTGGACCTTGTCTGCAGCAAGGCAGTTTTGCTTTCAAAAAGCAGATGATTTTGTAACTGGAACATAAGCTATAGAGCACATTTTTGGTGGCTGTGTCCTTGGCTTGAGTGCAGTAAAACTGTATTTATTTACACCAGATGAGGATCTGCCTTTTTCCACATCTTTTTTAGTGCTTCTTTACTTCTTAGAGAATGAAGCCTTTGGTTCTTTGGAAATAGATCTCTTAAGAAAATGCCAGTGCAGAAAATCATTTAACTGGGACTACCTCTTCTCTTGTATGCCTTCCTTTGCAGTGGCCTTTGGTCTCTACTTCCCCAGGAAAGAGTACTTGGAGAATGTGTACATCGATGAGCCAGCAGGTATGCCGCTCCTGCGCATCCATGCCTTGAAGGATTCACATGAAGAAGTGGCCCACTTTCATCTGTGCCAGAATCTCATTTCTCGAGCAAGATCCCATGAAAATAATTGGTTTCAAATCAGAGAAAAAACAGGACTTCTCTACCTCAGCAAAAGCCTGGATAGAGATGACTTTAACATGTTGTGTAAGTATAAGAAGATTAGCTTTTCTTGTTGAGGTGTCTGTTCTTAGAGAAAAATACCTTCAGATATTGAGATTTCTCCAGCAGAAGATGAGCATCACATTTGAAAAAACCACATCTACCCTTTTAAAATGAGGAATCTGACTCAATGAAACCCACAACAGGGAACAATATGCCAAAACAAATGGTGACCTTGGACAGATCCAGTTGCTTGCACTGGGGACTCCAGTAGGGTGGGAAAATTGCATTACTTGAAATATTTTTTTCCTGCATTTCACAGCTGTATAAGTCACAGCTTTACACTGAGGTTTGCAGTTTGTTCGTCTACTGATGCAAGTGAGGCCAATTCCAGCACTTAGTGCCCAGAGCAAGGCTGTTAGAGAGGTTCAAACTCTTGTAAATGGTCCTTGAATTCTGGTAACATGGATTCACAAAGTACATTTGCGTATAACACCCAAGAGCTCTTAGAAGAAATGGTTAATTGTACCTCTCTCCCTCTCTTGAGATTTGGCTTTGTTAGAGAAGCTTACTGTTGAACTACAGAAATTAATTATCTCCTTTTTCTTCCCTCTTCTTTTATACTCTAGCAGCAAATTGGTTTTGGTGATTTTGATCTATGAGGAAATTAGGTATCATTAGATGGTGGAGGAGGAAATGGGTGAGGAGTTAATGGCATAGTGCTGTGATCAGTTGCAGAAATTTTACTGTTGGAGAGAGTCTGTAGTAACTGTCTTCAGTTTGTAAGAGCCATATATCAACTCTACCCTCTGACTTAGGCACCTTGATGTTGAAATTTTCAACTTCATACACTTACTGTTTTATTTTTCGAGTGCTGAGTGTTTGATATCTGAAAATGATACCATTTTCACTGCATTTTTGGTGCTTGGTGTTCATGAATATCAGATAGCTCTTTGTAACTGAACAAAGGAGGAGCATCTATCCAGCACCTGAGAGCCTTGTTTTGTTCCTGCAAATCAAAGTGACCTACAACATCTTTTCAAGTGAATTAGATCTGTTACAGAGGTATTTCTGTGCTGTCTGTAGTCAAACCAAGGTAATCAAAATAAGGCTTGAGGGTGTAGTAGTAGATGCCACAGGTTACTTTTAACTTCTATTTTATCTCTTGTCCAGCTCTTTATATTTCAAAATGATGAACAATCTGTCCTCTAAACCTAAACAATTTGACCCATATCCTCAACTGGAATAAACTGTCAGAATGCGGTGACTGAAATGATAGTAGTTATGGGTCTGTCCTGAATATCTCTTCCATTTCATGCATTATTTTTCCTGCTTCCACCCTACTCTGCTCTAGTCCCTTCAAAAAGCAGTCCTGCAAAAAACTGATTATTAATAGAGACCTGCTTTATGTTAGTGTCTTACAGACAGAATGCTGATATTGTTTGTGAAGTTCCATAATGTAAAATTGGTGCTAAGCCCTTAGTTTTTTTAGTTGCTGGGATTATTAAGGTTTAAGGTCTTCCCACCAGAAGAATTGTTTTATCACATAATAGGACTAAATGATTATTTATGAAATAATGGACTAGAGTAGAAAATGAGGAAAAGAAATGTTGTCTTGTCTTCTGTAAAATATTTCTTCTGGTGTTTTTTTTCCCTTGAAGCTGTAGGAAACTGGATGCCATTATCAAAGGTGATGCTGTATGTCTTCCTTTCATCTCACCCTTTCCAAGAGAAGGAATGTGACTCTGCTACACGCACCACGGTTTTCCTCTCTTTGATCAATGCTACGGCACCAGCTTGCAGTTCCTTGACAGCAAGGCAACTTTGCTTCACAGAAATGGATCTCTCCTTTCACATCAAGGAGAATAAACCACCTGGCACATTTCATCAGCTCCAGTTACCCTCAGTTCATCATCTGTGTCAGAATCTCAGCATTTCCTACAAACTGCTAGCAGGTAAAACTGGAACTGAGCTGGTCACGTACCAGCAATAGATGCAAACAGCTGCACTGTTAAAGATCTCTTTTGTAGTAGATCCTCTAGATTGATTCTGTAAAGGAAGTTCCATTGCAGATGTAAACTGAACTTGAAGATTTTGCTTTTGAGATATGCAGAGGGGATGGGAAGGAGGACTATCCCCTTCCCTAAAGAAAAGATTACTTCTAGAAGTTTGTATCTGCTAAAAGCAGACTGAGAGTAACCTGAGCTTTAAATGGTCCTGCTTCTAGACTGTAGAATCTTCCCATCTATTCCATGTTTTCTCCCTACCCTAATATAACCACACAAATTCCTTCTATTTCACTTCTGAGTCTGTCTTTTATTGCATAGTCATGATGCCCAAATGGATTGCAAAAGAGTATTAAAGAAGAAAACTCTCAGAGCCCTATACTGGGAAGTGATTGTCCCTCTTTCTCCTGTGGCTGTGTTTTCCAGCTGAGGGTCTGCCCTTTCGCTACAATGAGAACACCACCAGTGTGCGTGTGACACAGCGCCTGGACCGAGAGGAGAGAGAGAGATATGAGCTGATTGCCAAGTGCACTGTGAGAGAGGGATTCAGGGAAATGCAGGTTGAGGTGCCCTTCCTGGTGAATGTGTTGGATGAAGATGACTCTCCTCCCTTCCTTCCCAATGGCACTGATACTGCAGATGCTGTTGTGGAGTTCAACAGGAAAGAGGTAATGTTCTCCTTTACCTAGTGCCTGGAGTAGGAACTCAGCAGTGGGAGGTGTGACTACTGGGAAGCACCAAGTTCTGGATAATGGATCTCAGCAATGAGCCCATCATCACACCATACTCTAGAGACTGTAAAATGCTGTTTGTAGGATTCCTGTCCCCCGAGTTATATCTTATTCAGGCCCCAAAAGAAAGAAGAGTTTGGGTTAATTAAACAGTGTGAAGAAATTTGAGCAGTTTCCAAGGTCAGGATGGACAGTTGCTGAGTCCGTGGTTAGGATTGCTCTATCTCTCCACACTGAGCTCTGCTCTGTTTGTTATGGGGTTGTTTCCCCCAGATGATTAAAACTGAGTGTTGTTAGAGCAAGTATATCTATGTAAGACATCAGATCTACATTCAGAACATTTATTAGGATGCTGTAGCAATAGTGGTTGACTTCTGCAGGCAAACATTGCCCCTGTGAAGTTTCCAGGGCCAGGCTGTTAAGGGAGAGCTCCAGGATCTTCTTTTAATTGTGACCTTTCACTTCCCCGTTACCATGCCAAGGTGATCTTTCTAAAGATCTGAATCCCTGGGTGTCTTTGGTAACCCTCTGCACACATACACCACTTGCTTCAGTAGAGCAATATACAGGTGAGCTTTTTGGCTCTTCTGTAGGAGAAACAACCCTTTATAAGTCAATGGTATAGATAAAGCATTTCTTTGGGGGCCTAAATGATGCAGTTTTCATGAGAGAACTTCTGTTCCCTAATAACAAGATCTCTTTTGGTAGTCAATTCTCCCTTCAAAGTACATTTTGATCATATTTGTGTCTGGAAGGGAAAAGACTGATTTTGGGAGTTTGCTGCCATCTCCCGACTGGAAGAAGTCTTTACAAGACACCTGTGAACATCCCATTTGCCTGGGCATAAAGTAATTCCTTTTTATATTTGAAAATTTTGAAATTTAGCTCTGGATGATAGAAAGTGAAGGTCTCATAAAACTGTTTGATAAAGTAAAATATTGTTTTTGAAATTACATGTCTGTGAAGTGTTCACTATGTAGTGAATTTCAGTGATATTTTGCAGTAAAAAAAGGCATTATGTTTGGAAACATTCCGTTCAAACAAATCTGAAAGAATAGAATTGCTAATAAAAATCTTAAAGGCCTTTTGGTCACAGTGTCCAGGTAGAAAACAGCAATCTAGAAGACTAAGCAGACAACCCAGCCCACTTCTGTCATGTGGGTAATGAGTTTGACCTGTCTGAATGTATTTCGTGTCTTGTAAGTGCTGATATTACTTACCTGCTTTTTTTAGGTAGCGTTGTAGAATAACTGATTTTAAGAAAAGAAAAAAATCAAGAGCTGTGCATGTGTGCTCATTTCCTACCTCAGCAGTTTAGCACTGTATTTAGACTCAGGCTCAAATGATTATATAGCAAGTTCTTTTCCGCTGTCATCCTCTTTTGAGCTTCTAACTCAGATCCAAATAGGTCTGAAATAGTGATAACCTGAATCTTAAAATTAATTTGAATTAAAGTGGGTTTCAGCGAAAGTTGTAAGGTTAAAACCTTTGACCAATATTTCAATCTCTAAAACACATGCCATTCAGCAATGCCATTTATCTTTTCCTTCTAGGGAACTGTTCTTGCGACGCTGACTGTGTACGATGCAGACACCACACCCATTTATCCCCTTGAAAGCAGCAGAAAGAAATACCCAGGAACCATTGTCACTGATGATCCTTGGATAAGTGAAACATTTCGTGTAGAGCACATCTTTGATGAAATCCACTTCAGCCCAAATGGCAGCCAAGTGAGGGGAACTCGACATGAGTACAGTAAGGTCTCTTTCTTCAAATAAAGGAGAAGTTGCTTGTTAGTGGTTGACCAGTGAGCTATTGTAAGCATTTTGTAAATATTGAGCCAATGAAAGATGAGAAATTTCAAGTTTGGAAAGACTGAGTTTTAAATATGTACTGAAAAAATGGAGTTTGTGCATCTCTGAGATAGGGAGTATACAGGAGTGTGTTTTGTAAACTGATAAGTAAGAGGTTTTAATTGTAGGATTCTCAGCATGGTAGGTAAGAAGGGAAGAGGGCCTCCCAAACATCTTGAATTGCACAGACATAACTCCATAAGAACATATTTCATATTTAAATTGCCTTCTGTTTCCTGTTAGGGAATTTTGATATGTATACTTAATTTTGTTATGTCTATTTTTGTTGGGGTTACTGTATCAAAATATACACTTAAAGATAATGTGGACTGGTAATAGACTAATCTTCTTCCTGTGCAGAACTGGTACTGAATAAAAGCATTTCAGTCACAGAGCATCGTTACTTCCAGCTGGATGTTTTGGTGAATGACACGGAATTTCATGGCCCAGAAAGATCAGTGATGCTTCATTTCAATGTCTCCATCCTCCCTGTCAGCATTCAGTTTTCAAACATGACTTACCAGTTCACAGTGAACAGAAATGCTGAACGCTTTGCACAGGTAAGAACTGTGTAAATGATACATTCACTTTCTGATAGAGCTTGGTGGATGGATCACTGGGATGAGGTGCCTTAAACCGTTTGTTGGTTTTAACTGTTTTAAGTAGAATCAGTGAAAAATGTGATACCAATATGATTGGTGCTGGATGCAGTGGGTAGCAGGTAGACTGGGCAGTAGCTCTCTCATCACATAATAATAGAGAAGGACCCACACATGGAAGTACTAATAGGGAAAAATAATGTGTGTTATGGACAGGAGGACTTACAACCATGAGTGGCTTAGGCTTGAATAACTGGAACAATATCAAGGGCAAAAAAATAAATTTGCCCAGCTGTTGGAGTTCCAGCTCTACATATTCCAGTATATTAATGGCTTTTCTTAAGATAATGGCTAGTTAGTAATTAATGTGTATCCTAACTTAATCCCCATTTTAGCTTAATCACCACCATTGGCCATTAATAATGCTTCCCAGAAACACTTTCTAACACGTTGACGTTAATCAGGTGAAAATTACAATGTAACTTCTATGGAACATGTACATTAATAAGGAACTAGTTCAATATACTTCATGTTATGAAAGTGAATATTAAAAACATCAGTGATGAGCCTTTTTGGGAGAGCTGCTGGAAAGCATACCTTGTAACTATTGCAGCAGAGAGGAGGACTGAGATTAAAATATGATCATCCCAATTACAGAGAAAACCAATTCATTAGAAGACTCTTAAGGACGAATTAAGTTTTATTAATCTTTAAGCCTCTGGCTAATTGTAAAAAGAAAGAAAAAGGGAAATTAGATATATTGCATGTTCTTTTATTTAATCTGATGAAATACACTGTGGCTTGATAGCTCTTCAGAGTACAGAACAGGCTGTACGTGAGCAATAAAAATGCTACTGCTCTGGCAAGGGACATTTTGTCCATAGTCTGCACTGAATATCCTAAGTCAGAGAAAGATACTGAGAGTGCTCACATAGCAGTCTCCCTATGAAAAGCTACTCCTTTATGACATTTTGTGATGCCTTGTGGCTGCAACTTTTCAATTCGCAATCCGTAAGAAACTTCAGAGGCTATTCTGTTCCTTTTGTGCAGATCAAATTATTTTTGATGTTACATTTGAGGTTTTTGTAGCACCAGATTGTGAAAGCTTTATTCTCCCCTGTTGCCTGGGGATAGGGTGAAACTGGTGGATTTCCCCCTAAAAGAAGTAATAGCACAGGTGTGTAAGATACTCATAGTCTAAGCTCTTATGATCTAGAAATGTGCCCCAACTGTATCTTTGTCACAACATGACAACTTTGTAAAAAGTGTGGAAACTTACCTGTTAGGTAAGTATGAATTTAGATTAATTAATCAGGTTTTTTTCTGAGTGTGTTTTTATATATAGGTGTATGCATACAATAATATTATGAATGAATGAGCTCCACATTAAATTTGGTCAATCATGTTTATCTATGCATGCCCTAGATTGCTTGAACACATTAGTTTTAAAATCTGGGAGTATGCATTTTTTTAGTTCCAGAGTGCAAAACAAAAAAAAAAAAAACACAAAAAGTTGACTTTTAAAGCTGCTGGTTTTGCATGTCGTCATGAGAGTCAAACATCTGAAAAGGAATTTTAGGATTTCTGAAAACAGTGGTGCTTCCCACCAACTATGCAGTTTCACTGGGTGGCAGTAGTAGTAGGGAAAACTGTTCCTGGCAAGAACTCCTCCAAGTCTTTGGGAAGAGATCTTTTTCTTTGTGCTGTCTAAACACAAATTCACAAAGAGATTTTGTTCTGATTCTTGAGCAGAGAAGTGTAAAACTCATTCTGGCTCTGGAGGTGGTGTTCTCAGTCAGTGTCATCTCAGTTGAAGTGTCATCCACTTACTTCTGAGACTGGGTTTGAATTTGGTATGCTCAGCTTGGAGCACAAGTCAATGTAAGCAGCTTAGTCCCCAGCACTTCACATTATTAAAGCTGGCTGCATAATTAGCCGGGATAGGCCAGAGCAGTCAGGAAAAGTACTGGGCCAAATCAATATGAAGGCTGAACTGTCTCTTGCCCTAAGGAAAACACAGGAGCGTGAAGAAATTATTAACTGCTGGGCTGATGCCATTTGTCTATTTGAGCAGCTAAATGAATTGAATAACAGGAGCATGGCCTGATGGTACAGGCTTGCCCAGTGGCATTTAACTTATCAAAGGACTTAAAGATCTATTGACATTTACTGAGACAAATGATGAATAACATTGGCTGAGATTTTTAGAGAGGTTATATGTCCAAATGTCCCCAGAATTCAGTGAAGAGGAACATTATCATTATCCAGACTTCAATAAACTCTGGAGCTCAAGAGATGGATTTTTTTGTTCCTATTTCTGATAATGGTATTTCTATGTCAACTATTGAGTCTTGCAAAATGCACCTTTGAAGGTTCCTCTCCTATGAGTTGATGTTAATCCTGATTACCTGGTTTTTCACCCTCTTGAGAAAGGGGAACTGGCTGCTTCCACCTTTTTCCTCTAGGACTGTGATTTGCTGAGAACTGAGCTGACTCCAGAATTTGTGGAGCAGAGCAAAGTTACAAGGTTGGGCTTTCCTTAGTAGAATCAGGCAAAAAGAGAAAGCCTATCTTTATCTTTCTTGCAGAAATTTCTGGAGGGGGTCTTTTTAGCTTCTCCTCAAATTTTACAGAGAAAGCAAAACTGGCCAATGCACCGTTCTAAGGATAATCTGCTCTTCAGGGACCCTGAAGTTATGGGATCTTGTCCATCCCCATTGAAGGAAATTTCTGTTGGTCAGAATCAGCAGTTCCTGGAAACAGAAGTTATGACAGAATAGGCAGAAAGGGCAATTCAGTGTAGTCTGTATAAAGGTCAATGCCATGGAACATCATTGTGTTCTCCTACTGCCTCAAGGGAACACCATCTCAGCAGCTGCAAACCTCTACCAGTTGCAATGCAGCACCAAGGCTGAGATGACTGGTTCTGCAAGGGACATGTCTAGACCTTGTGTCTAGACAGAGTTTATAAACAGTGGAAATCTTGTCCTCTTTTTCTTCCTGCCAGTCCCAGCATGCTATGGAGAGGAGAGAGCCAGAAAGAAATGGCCTAGCTTCTGATTGCTTTAATAGTCTTTCTATGTTATCCTGGCACCAAAAAAAACCCAACAAAAATGGTGCCAAATGAACCATCAGTGATGTGAGTGGGAATAATTTAGATAAAGTGGGACTATCTTATGACAAAATATGCTTATAGAACTTCAAAGGCTTCCCCTCTGACTTTAAATAGTCCAAGTTCATGGGAAGAGGTCTTAGTACAAAAAACCTTTTTTTTCTGTTACATTTTTAAATAAGAATGCTGAAACCAAGATGTACAGATATGCTTTTACCAGCAGTGGTGTTACTTGAAAACATTTCTGAACTGCAGCGTTTGAAAATAATCCATCACCAAGTTCCCTTCAATAACACCCCACCCTTCACATTGTGGTTTTCCCTGCAAAGGAAGCCAATGCCTCTGGGCCTGATCCGAATCCCACTCTTGTAAATGGAAAAACCAAAGTGAATTTTGGATCAGTTCCTGTGAGAGCTGGACAGGACATGGGGCTTTACATTCCTCTGCTTCTTAGATGATGTGTTTCAGACTGAGGAGTGTTCTAGCCTAGATATTCTGGCAGGCAGAAGTTCAAATATGGCAAACCAACATATTTTAATTTTTAGAATAAAATGTTTTAAAATTGCGAATGGGAAACAATGAGGTTCTTATTCCTTTTAAGGCTTTCAGAGAACTCTTCTGGACAGAAACTTTTTGACTGTAATATTATAAACATGAAGTAATAGCAATTTTTATGTTATTTGAAAAGAACCTTAACTTTGTTCATGCTGAGCTCTTTGCTTCCTTGAGGAAAACCATAGTTTTTTTCACTAGTCAGCCTGGGACAGAACAGGGACCGAGACCGAACTCAGACTTTCCCAAGGGTCTTGTTCTTGCTGAACACTGCTGATCATCAGCAATAGGCACCAAATACTACTGATTCTCTGGGTCAAGGCTTTTTGCATTTCCACTGCTAGCCTGAAGACAATGGTAATGCTTGACCTCTCATTTTTACTGAGAATAAATCTCATTTAAAGCATTTGTAGTAAAATATAAAATCTATAAACCCAAAATAAATGCTGAATTCTGCAAGTAGTATCCTTCATATATAAAATGAAGTATCCTTCATTTTATTCCAGATGTTTTTGGGAAGCACTTAACATTTTTTATGTATAGTTTTGTTTCTGTTGTTTGTGATTTCTTTGTTGGTGTTTGAGCCCAGATAGGAAAAATCTGCATTGAAAACTGTATGAAATTCCGTGGTGTAAACATCACCTACAAGTTGCTGTCCCCCAATGCAAGCTGCTATCCTGTGGGCATCCTTCAAGGCCGAGAAGACAAATATGGAAGCCTTTATGTGAACGATTCCTCTGCGCTGCGCAAACCCGAATGCAAGGAAATACAGTACACTGTTCAAGCTACAGACAAGCAGAGCAGGAAACACGCCAGGACCCTCCTCACTGTTGTAGTGGAAGGAACTCGTAAGTACCCCAGTCAGAACTCTTCACTTACTGTTACTGTGTCACTGGTATTTGTGATGCCAGTAACTGGAGTAGGGTGATCTATAGCTGATGGCATTAACAATGAAAATGAATCTGAGCTACAAGACCACAAGATCACAAAGTCTGTGTTTTGAGTTTTGAGTCAGACCTTCCTGTAGCAGATATTTGTTTGAAGAAGTAATGCACAGAACTCGTGCAGTGTATCACATGCAATTCATAATGCTCATGATGACATTTGACTTAGAAGAATCTTTAGTGTGTGTGTCTGTGTGACCTTTATTTTGTATTTCACATATTCCCATGGAAGAAAAAAGAGTGTACAGATGTGTATCTGTCTGTATGAAACAAGAAATCTCTGGCCTAAGTATATTTATTATATAGATATAAAAATATATAAATAATTTTTCTCCCCCCTTCTCTCTCCAATGTTTTCTTTTCTTTTTTTTTTTATTTTTAAAAAGTTTTTTAACATTTTTGTAGCAATTGCACTGACATCACTTGACTGAAAAGTTCATAAGGGCAGTGTTATGACCCACCCTTAAGGGGAAGGAAGTTAGAAGTATTCTATAGCAGCCACAGCAGAAGAGCATTTCACTGGAAACATACTAATTTCTCTGCAAAGTATATTGCATTTTATGCAAAACCTTACAATTCTACCTGTTAATCACCTCCTGTCCCTTCTATCGTGTCAGAACTCCTATGGCAAGAGCAAATGGGTTGAAGAAAAAGAAACAAAAGATTGCAGTGGACCTGTGTTTTTGCAAAAGCCTTGTATTGTCTGAAAACATACATTTGCAGCTGATGCTCTTTGGGCTACTACCGTGTTAGCCCAAGAACTAAGTATTTTCTCTTAATTAAAAGTTCTGTATGAAGCTGTAAGTACTTGTGGTCTCCATTTTTCTGTTATTGGTATGTTAGTACGTGTCTACAGTTCTAGGCAGTGACAGAGTGCTGTCAAGCAGAGATAACCATGTCATTATGATCTTGCTGCTTATCTTTTATTTCATAGAAAAGAAACACCTGGACTTTTCTTTAATGGTTATCTAACTTTACTCATAGTTGGGTCAGTCAGTGTTCAGTCTTTCACTGCTTTCTTCATATTTCTTTCCTTCCTATCTATCCCCAAAACCAGAGTTTTCCTAATTTGAACTGACTTGCTTGTGTGTTCATCTCCTTTGTCCTGAACTTACAGTAAACATTTTTCCCAACAGTTTTAAAAAAAGAAGAGGACTGCCCTGACTCTTGTGCTATAAGTAAGCACCATGCTGAATGTGAAGAGTGTGGTGGCCTGGGAGTACTAACAGGAAAATGCCAGTGGAGACAAGGCAGTGGAAAAGGTACATTTAGGTTGTGTGAAATCAAACTTCTGTTTAGTTGTAATAGTGCATTTTACTTCTGTAGATATAAACTGATTTATACATGTTATAGTAAACTATGCAGAAGCTGGAGCTAAAAAGGTTAATGCCCATATGAAACACACACTAGGAAGGAAAATGTGATTGAGTTGGAATGGTCATCCTTGATCTTGACCCTATTGAACATGAAATGTAAATCACCAGGTAGTGAATTGAGGTTGCAGCAGTGTAACTGGAACAGGTGACCTATGGCAAGATGGCCTTTGTGACTGTGAATTGAGTTTGGAACATAACGCTGTGCCTCTGAGCAGGTACACCCCAGCAGAGAGTTGGTGAGCACAGAAGCAGTGTCTCAGTTTTCTGTGGTGTGTAGCACACATCTGGCAGGTGTCAGCACTCCTGACTCTTCCAGAACAATGCTTCTGCGTTGATGCTTTATCCCTTCAAAGTGCATAAGTATCACAAATTCTCTACCACCACTTGTAACCCTCATATTTGCATGTAAAATTGTGTAGAGACATCCTCAGTTGTGAAAGCTGATCTTCAGTCTCAAATTAATCAACTAGCTCTTTTTCTTCTGTTTGCTAAAGCAAACTGCAAGTGGCATGACCAAAGGGCTGAAAAAATAGCAAAAGCAGAACAGGTAGCAAAAAGTACTTCTTACAATTGCTTTTAGCTGTTGTCTTGCTTGTAACTTTAGCAGATACTTATATTTATAGATGTTTATTTTAAAACCTGTGCGTTAGAGTGTCAGTGTGGAGTGAGAAGGTGCAATAAACTTTCCTTCCAAGCCTTGTGGTATTTTTGCAGCTGTCTGTTTGTGTGTTGACAGGGATCACCACAAACTATTCCACGTGCACCCCGAGCATCAAGACTTGTCCAGATGGCATCTGTGATGTGGTGGAAAGCAAAGATCCAGCTGTATGCCCCCAGGACTGCACAAGTATGGAAATGTTTAGGATGGGCTTATCTGTGTCACTACTGATCTCTTCTCAAATTTCTCTTTCCTGATCCCAGATACTTTCACAAGCTCAGCATCTCTGCATTTGAATTATACAAGAGAGTTAATGTTATGGGGATTAATCTTGTCCTTTTTTAAACCAGGCAGGTAACACCTATTTGTTGACAGTGATGGAAGGATAAGGGTTTTTTTCCGTAATTCTCATTCTGCTCCCTGTTAAATCACAGGTAGTGTTTTCCAGTGGAGGCACTTGCTGGAAGAGGTTTTAGACACATTAATGCCCTACTTCCTAACTTAGGCACATTAATGCCCTACTTCCTAACTTAAGCACAGTATGGTAGGAACCGTGTCTATTTGAACTCCCAGCTAAATAAGAAGAAACAAATTTCAATCTGAAACAAATTTGTTTACAAAGGATCATAAGGGTAGACAAAGGGTAGAAAAACAGCGTAATGCTCTTGACCAATTTCCATCTTCTGTGAGATGATAATTTTTAAGTTGATGTTTTTATCCATCACTATCTAATTCAGGAATAAAGACATAGATATTTTTTGACTATTACTTCTGACTCTGACATCGTATACTCCAAGTTTCGTTTTTAAAACAGAGTCTTAGAGGAACTAGCATCTTCTTACAGGCTAGGACTTAATGTTCTTCCATAAAATGAATTACTAAAGAGACTTCTTTGTATTTCTAACATGCAAGAATGGGATTGTGTATTGTAAATTAGTGTTATTGCAAAGATAATTATTTCATTAGAGTGCATAAAAACAATCCTTAAAGTGCCAGAAATGCTTGAAGGAAATGGAGTAACTTCTCTAATCATCTGAAAAGAATTCTTTAATGGTAATAACCGCAATCAGTTTTAATTCTAAAAGTGGAAATATTTGTGCCAGAGGCTACAATGCTAAAACACATAATGTGCAACATATGCAGCATCAAATGTTTTGCTCAACAGAAGCCTGAAAGAAATATTGTCTTACTTGATAATAAGCAAGCAAGTAAGACAAGTTTTCAAGATGTTATGCATGCCCTTTAATGCCAGAGTTGAATAATTGTATACATGACTTGACACAATTCAGAACCTGGGTTGGTGCCCAAAAGCAGTGTACTTACATACAGAGAAATAAGTGTGTTCTGGGAGCTCAGAGGTGCAGGAGTACCATTTTATCAGCTTTTGCTGGCAGGGGACATTTCTTTGGGAATGGCAAGCAATAAATAGAAAGGCCCAGATGCATTGAGATCAAGGATGTTCTTTAAGTACAGACAGTTGTGACTTATTTTTGTAATTCATTTGTCGTTTTGATGGCCATGTACTTGAGTTCCAAAAGTGCTTTCTCACACGAACACTATGAATATTACATTCAAGGGCACTCAGCTGAAACTGTATCATGGCTGTGCCTATCAAATAGGGGCAACCTAATTGCATTCTGAGCAAGAGACTTTCTTGTAGTAAGTAACTGCTTCAGAGGTGGTTGCAGTGAGTGAATCTGGCTAAACAGTTGTAAATTAATTATCTTTGTAGGTTCCTCTGCACTTTGGCTTTCTGATGATGGAAAAATATAGTGCTCAGACCTATATACCTTGCTGCTTTCTTGTTTTTAGCAGTAGTCGTACATCCTCTTTGGTTTTGTCCAACAACTAGTATTTTTACGTTCTGAACTTCTGCAGTTTCTACATACTGTGGAATAGGGCCATGTTTTACTCTTTTTCCAAATGACTTTGAAGCAGGGAAAGCTATTTACCACTACAGGACAACTGATGATTTTAAACAGGAGTATGTGAAACATCACACAATCCAAAACAATAGTGACAATTCCTGGAATTTCCCTATCAGCAATGCTTTGGTGAAAATTAAGCTTTTTGGTCTCTGGAGTGTGTATAGGAAGTTCCATGTTTCTAATGTACACCTGCAGTGACAATGTGCTCCTTTCCCTGCTGTGTAAAACCCCTTTGTCTTCAAATCCTTTGCTCAAGAACAGCTTAAGTAGGACTGGCTCATTCCCTGCTTCCCCCTTCTTCCAGGTCCTCAAACATGAGCAAATAAACATAAATACATAACATTTTCTGAGGCTGAGGAAAACTTTATTTCATCACCTTGTCACGACAGAGAAAGTTGGCTAGGGAGCGGCAGGGAGCATAATCAAGACTTTTTGGGAACACTGAATCTTCTTTAAGTGTCAGCTCAGAGAGCAGTGACTCAGCAGAGTCTCTTCCAAAATTAACCAGCTGAGTTGCAGGCAGTTTAGTAGGTGTGGCCTCTTTAGAAGGACGGTCAAAATCTATTTTGCTTAAATACTCTCCTAAAAAAGGATGTTTACCTTCATGTTGGAAAAAATATTGTCCTTCTCTGTTCATTTTACAAGTCCCAAGAAATGGAAAAGAAATATTTGCTCTACTACTGCATTAGATGGGATGGAGGACAATGACCTGAAATAAAAAGAAGACTATATTGAAAAAACAACTTTTTAATCTTTTGAATACCTTCATGGTTTAGGCGATTTTTCTGAAAATCAGATAAGCTTCAGAATTTAACTGGTTTCTGTCTATACAATGGTGTTGGTGATTAAAGGAAGTTTATAGATGGAAAATGTCATAAGTAATGGTCATTTTTATAATATATACAGAAAAAATTTAGTTACTTGGAAGAGTTGCTGTTACTCTACATGAAAAACTCCTGTTTGAAATCAAGAGTATGAGTTTCTGTGCTTTTTCCTAATATTAAACAATGCATTTTTAGATAACGAAAGATCCATTTTTTAATCACTTAGACTTGGCCCTTACTCTTAGTGTTTTCACTACACTGTCTGGTGGCATTTTACAGAGGTGGTTAAGTATCATTATCTCCATTTGACAATGGAACAAATGATACCTAGAATATTATGCTGACTTTTCCAAGGTAAGAGGAAATTGGCATCAGAACCAGGAATGGAACTCAATAACTGCTAATGAGGACTAATGTTTAAACAGTCCAAGTCCCCCTGTTTCAGAATCTCAGAAATTTCAGAATTTAGTCTCCCCTCAGGAGTCCCTGTCATTACTGCTGCATTGTGCTGCCCTGTCAAATTCCAGATACTGGGATAAACCCATGGCAAACTCTGAGCCTTTTATTCCCCTTCAGCTACATGTAAGAATCTTAGCTTTTGTCTGTATTTGATTAGGTGGAAACATTATTGGTGGCCATGGGAAGGGTATTGGAAATCTTGGAATTAAGTCAGGACATGGAATTTGTTACTGCTTCCCAAGACAGAACTGTTATTGTGAGAAAGATGATATCAAAGGTAAGTCTAAACATTATCTGCTGTTGTCATAGTAATCTTTTTCTCTGTTTGTATCTACCATGTGTATATGTACAATGATCTACACTTGTGGGCTTGCTAATAAGCAATATCTTTGGTCAGAGACTGCTAATGTACAACTAGTTAAGAACTGTCACCTTGACATCTACTGTGGAGCCTGAAAAATTCCAGAGTGCTTATTTATAGCCTTGGCTAAAGATTCTTTTTTGTTCATTACCACATGACAAACAAGTCAGTAGTCCTTTGATTTCCAGCAGCATTTGCATTTCAGTGAGACTCACCTGATATTTGCAGAGGCCCCTAGGAGCATTAAAATAATGACTTCTATTACTTTTAAGTAATTCCGGCTTCCTAATAATTTCTGAAAATCTCGACTTCAAAATGTCAGAGATAGCCAGCACCCATGGTATTAAGAGGAGGAGTGGATTCCTTTTTTCATTGACCTTTGTTTAAATAGAAAAGCTTTGTGCAGTTGTTTGAAACAGATTGAAACAGATAATGGAATTTTTAAATTGTATTTATTATGGCTAATAATAAACATAACATGAAATATTTTGCAACTCTAAAACCAAATTATTTAGAATTTATATAGAAAGAGAAAAATTAAAATAGACATAAGAAAAAAGGGAAACGTAAAGCTTCTTCCTTCTTATTTCTTTTTGTTTAATCTTTTTTTTTTTTCCATTCTAGAAAGGTAGTGTGCTGTTTCCACTTATTGCTGAGGTACAGCATGCAGGTGTAGCTAATTATGTATCTGAAGTCAGTTAATCCTGACTGCAGATACAATAGTGCACAGGACATTATTTTGGATCTCACAGTTTCTTTGGGAAGTGACCCCCTAGGGATGCTGTCTGGGGGCACACAGACTTAAAGAAAGTTTCTAAAGTAAGACACTAAAAGTGCTTCTGCAGAAAGGGAAGTAGTAAATGGGGAAGAAAAAGCCTGCATGTTTCTTTAGCAGCAGATGCAGCATGAGGCAATGTTTTCAGAAACAATTACTTTGTAAAATACAAAGCAGAAATATCCTATGTCACCTTATAATCCAAAAGATGAAGAGAAATATTCTGTATTATGTAACAGTTGAAATAATTAATTATTTTTGTATTTGAAGAAGAGTTTATTTGATGGCTTAAAAGACTCTACCATAAACTCTACCTATGACTGAGCAAAATTCAGTCATAGGTATCCAGAGAGATAAGTGGTATCTGATATCAGAAGATATCAGCCTGGGTGTTAAAGAAGAGTGTCAGAGATAGCCAGTATCTATGAAGATGAGGAATATCAAGCTGGCTGTCCCTACATCAGCACAGGCAGTTAGGCAAACAATTCCTTGCTGGTGTCCAAAATAAAAAGAAATAGTAGTGCAATGGGCATATTTGCAACTTCTCAAATTTCTTTGAGAAATAGCTATTAAGGTTTTCCTTAGGTTATTAAATTATTTTGAGCTCTATTTCTGCCACACCTGTGTGTGTTATATGCCCTCCTAAATCAGAAGTAGGAGACCACAAGCAACGTTCTAAGAAGCTCTTCTTTGTCCACAGAGCAACTATGTGATGAAGTGTGCAAGACTGTGATAGCAGGGGCAGTGCTGCTGTCCTTCATCATTTCTGTGCTGCTTTCTTCCTATTTCATCCATCGTTACCACAAGAATTCTCCGAAGCCACCTATTGCCTCTGCAGAAATGACATTCCGGCGCCCAACCCAATCCTACCCCATCAGTTACTCCTCCAGTAATGTCCGACGGCCTTCTCTAGATTCCGTGGAGAACCAGGTGTCCGTAGACACCTTTAAAATACCAGTAAGCCTGATGTCATTTTGCATGCTGTTTTTTGATGTCAGTCTTGTTTATCCATGCAGAAAATGTTATAGAAATACCCAGCTCAAATAATGACATTGGAATTCACACGTACAAGCTGGGAACTGGAGATACTTAATGAGTATTTGGATAAACATTATAATTTATAAGGCCAATATCTTCTTCCTCTTCTGTTATGCTTTAACATATTGTAACACTTCACATCTAATTTAAGCTCATGTTTTTTCCTAATGTAACTGCATTTGATAGTAGTGTGGTTTTACTTTTAACATTGTCCAGTTAAATACTGATAATAGCAGCTTTGTACTCTGTGATAAGCCATAATACTACAACAAGGCTAAGTTTAAAACATAAAAAAAACCTTGCTGAGATCTCTTTCTGATTTTTGACACACAGATTGTGGATGTCAGTTGGTGTAGGAGTTTTACCCACATTTAAGGATTTTTGCCCAGTCATGCTATCGTACCTTTAACCTATTTTTTTCTTCATTGAATCCCGTACTACCCAGGGTGCCTGCCAGATGGTACATTTTCATGAACCAACATAGTAGAGAAACACTGACACTTTATGTGACATATGTGGCAACATTACGTCTGTTTGAATGTGAAATATTGAGGTCTTCACAGACCTTGTGCTCTGCTTTAATTGCTTGTTTGATTTCTGTATCTGTCATCATTTTGCAACCTTAAGGTTTAATAGTGTTAGTTTCATAAGAGAGGATAATTGTTTTTTTTCTGATGAATTCTTAAGGGAAAGCCTTATTCTGTGAGTAAAACTAACTTACTTCTTCACAAAGGTCATATATTCAGTTATTCTGAAAGCAAGCATTTAATCTGTATCACTTCATTTTTCATTTGTACCCTATTTCCCAGACCTGCAAATACAATCCATTATCCATAGACTAGATGTACAGCCTGTTTTAAAGGAGGTATTTTCAAGGTAATGGAAAAAACACTTGCAAAATACCTACATATTCATAAGGTTTTATAGGAATACACTGATACTGATAAAAAGAGCAAACAAAACTATACACTGAAGTGTTCTTATTCCTGAGGAATGGTCTTCTACTGAGCATTGATGCTTTGGGCATAGCTAGCCACTTCTTTTCCTTGCTTCATCTCATAGAGTTGCTTTTCTCTCCTGCAGGAAGATCCAAAGTGGGAAGTCCCTCGGAAGAACCTAGTTCTGGGCAAGACTCTTGGAGAAGGAGAATTTGGAAAGGTCGTCAAGGCAACAGCATTCCGACTCAAGGGAAGGGCTGGCTATACCACTGTGGCAGTGAAAATGTTAAAAGGTACATTCCCATCTGGATTTGAAATGAATTGCTAACTGTTTGTGGTAATCTCTGAATCGATTTTAAGAGGGGCCAGCATGATAGCAAAAGGTTGGCTAAAAACAACCAGTGTCACCACCTCTATTTCTTCCAGCATTCTGACAGATTTCTGACATATTCTGACAGATTTCTTACTTTAGGAGCTAGCATCACATTGATCCAAGTAACTAATTCTAAATCATAATGTGCAAGGAGCCTCTTGTCTTAACATAGCAAATGTATTTAATTTTGTTTGGCATTGATGGAAATATTGTGAGGCTTCGTTAAACTTTCTGATTTATTTTTCCCCTCTGTCCAGTTTTCTGGGCCAAAACTTTTCAAATAAATTGTGTTATAATCATGTGAAGAGACAGAACAGACCTAATAAGTCACTTTTCTGATTGAGAATTCCATCTAGTTTTATCCTTTCTGATCTGCTTTTCGATCATTAGGAGCTCTGCCAAACTGGCTTGAATAACCCAGTGCTGTCTCCTGCTGTCTTAGTTTTCCCTAAGACTTTAGAACTGGGAAAAACAAAGTATGCCTAGATAATGTTAAGATGATATGAGACCTTGAACTCAACCACTTCCTGCTGCTTATAAGTTAAAAGCGTGTCATTAGAGAAAAATGTTGTATTTATTACCATTTCTGTTATATTCAAACCACATCTACTGCTGCTTGAAAGATGCTGCATATCCCATCACTTTACCTAAGAAATAAATGCATTATGAAGTGCATGCCTTCATTCAAGAGGTTCAGTGGAGAATAGGTCACATGGAGGAAGTCTAGGAACTAAGATTTTTCAGAAGTAAAGACTAGTTAACTATTATTTGTAATACCTGTATGTCATTATCAGTAGAATAGTCATTATTTCATTTCATGTTTATTTGTGGACTTAGTGACAGTGCTTTTTCTAGCACATTTTCATCAGCAACCTGTGCCTGAGTTCAGATTCCAAGACATAGTGGTAAAAATGTTGCTTTTACTTGCAGATAATTTAACATTCAGTTTCCCCTAACTGTTATGAAGAAAAGAATTGACAGAATTGACAATGTGAAGGAGTAAAATTTTATTTTAAGCACCTTATTTTAATAAATTGATCTGACATTTAGAGTAATGCTTCAGGCTCTAATGAATCTCTCTGTAATGTAAATTAAACTGCTAATAGTCACCTGAAATTCTCTTTTACAGCTTCACACTGGAGAACATTTGTCATTCTGCAAATATTTATGTGTTATTATTGGTTTAACTTGACTGTTCACACATGACAATCAAAGTATAAGAACCATTGTATTAGCTTTCAGTGCCCTTTACAATGCTGTCATGAGATATAAAGGACAGTTATTTTGGATCAGGCCAACATCACCCATTGTTTCCCCATAACAGATGCAGAGCAGGTAATTTTTCCAAGCCAGGGACTATACCAGACTATGTCTGATCTTTAAAAGGCAATGGTAGGTGCACCAGGATGTTAATGGAGAAAGCTTCCTGCTTATTTTATAAAAGACAGCTCCTGCCCGAGCTATGTAGATGGGCACAATCTGTGGTTAAAAACAGACCAGGGTAGGACTCTCCCCTACTGTATCAACTTGGCATTATGTCCTGTGGAGGGAACAGGGAACAAAAAGCAAATAGCTGAGCCAAAATAGTCTTGGAGCTATGGATGGATGTTTAAAGGAACAGAGGGATAAATTTTTTTTTTACCCCATTATTCCCACTTTTCTCATATGAATTAAATCTGACATCCTGCCTGATATGAATGCCCTCATTACAATAAAATTAAAGCAGAAAACATCAACCAATATGTAAATACAAATTATTGGTAATTTGTGGAAAAAAAAAAGGGGGGGGGCTTAAAGCTTCAGGGCTGGATATCTCCATTTGAAGTTAGATTTTCCAGCAGATAAACAGGCATGGTGCATGGAGAATTTTGTTCTGTTCTGTGTGTTCATGTCACATTACTCCAGAACTAGAAAAATAGGACTTTTCTCACAGGTATTAAGTTGATGTTCTTAATTTTTGGTTTACATAAATACATATTTTTTTGTAGACCTCCTCAGTATTGAGAGACCATCTGATATTGTACTCTCTGGGGTAGAAGACTCTACTATGAGTGGAGATCCAGACTATAAGATAATATATGGTAGATACAAACATATGGTAGTGATGGAAACATATAGTACAATAGAATAAAAATTATTCTGATCAGAGCAAACTAGTTGCACATATATTTTAAATGCATATATAAATAAATCCTTTGATGCTTACAACCTTTATGGGAAAACATACAGCAAGCTACCAAAGAGCAGAAGCTGAACTTGTTTTTATTAGCCTTAAATAAGGATGAACCCATACTTGTCAAATGCCCAACTCACATACTTGTCAAATGCCCAGTGTCACACTGTAGAAACTATCCAGGCAGGTTCTGTGTGTCAGAGAGATTTAAGGTGAGGTAACAAAAGGGTTGACTCTGACCCACAGTGTCTTTATGACTAGGGATCTCCTTCAAGCCCCAGTGTGTCCAAACAGGAAACTTGTCAGTCTGAAGAATTTTGCAAAAAACCCCAAACACTTGAAAGGCTAAGAAAGCCTCTAGAGGCCATATGTTATCACATGATTCTCACTGTCTCTGCAATATGTGACCCAGTAAAGTCAGTCTGAAGTATACATTTAGCTTCTGAACTCTAAATCTGGATCTCTGTTAGTAGATTAGTGGATTTTTACTGTGTTGGAAAATGTATTTAGGAGGAGGAGGGCTTTATCCTGTCAGTTAACTGAGAGAGCCTTTTTTGGTTTGATCAATGTAAAATCTTGTCTTTCTTATGCTTCTGAAGCTTCGATTGCACTAATTCACCCTAAAAAGTTTCTCTAGAAAACTAGAAAAGGTCTGTAGTAATTTCATGGCATCTGCAACACATTACAGACTCTGGTCTCAATTCTTGCCCGACCACTTGTCCTGTAGTCATTTGTATCAGGGCAAAGTGATGACCAGAGCAGGTTACTACCAAGCCAGAACAGCAGCAATCGCTTTCACTTGGTTCTGATGTGAATGACTGCAGGACAGTAGACATGGGGAAATTCCTCTCCTGTGGAGAGTTTTCCAACCCCTTGCTAACTCCAGGATTGATGGTAGATGTCGTACTTCAAATGGTACATGGAGAACTCTTGAGTAATGCTTTCCTAATCACAACTGTGTGTTTGGTCACTTTCTGCAGAAAATGCTTCCCAAAGTGAGCTGCGAGATCTACTTTCGGAGTTCAACCTTTTGAAACAGGTGAACCATCCCCATGTCATCAAACTTTATGGAGCCTGCAGTCAAGATGGTAAATATTAGAAGCCTGTTATTAAGACAAAACCATCAAGCAAGGAAACAAAAACAGTTCATTGATGGGTTTGGACCACTGCTTAATAATTGCTGAGCACTCTTTAAATTTGCTGCTGGCTGAAAAAAATGAGGGATGTATAAGAAAAACAATGTTTGAAAGGAAGGAGAAATAGTATTCCAGTGTAACTAGGCATTCTTCAATGGTTTTCTTCAATTCACTGTTTGATTTTGAAGCTATTTTAAATTAACAAGTCTCCTATGAATTCTCTTCCAATCAATATATATTTTTGTTATCTTGATGCTCAGTAAATGTTTTCTAATATGGGTTATATTTCAAGTTTAATTGAATTTTCATTATTGTTGTTATTATTTATCCTAAAATAATGCAAAAAGACAACTACAGAATCCTTCTGTTAAAATATAGTTGGATTAATACTCAGTTTTCCTCCACTGTCATAAAACTATTATCTCCCTCTTACATAAAAGCCACAGTCATGGACAGATATATTTCAAGGGGGAAAATCTTCAGATATGTCTATTATAAACTGCCAATGAAGCAAATTTTGTTGTACATAGGAACTGCTCATTTTAAATGAAGTTGCACGGCAACATTCTCTTCCTTTTGCATCTGCAGTTGTGCAGCCTAAAATCACAGTATGGATTCTGCAACTCTGGGCAAAGGCCTGCCTTCTTTGCCACCCAATTCTGTTGCAAGTGGCACTTTTAGTTGTAGACAGAGATTGTTGTTCAGGAGTGAATCACCTCTGAGTCTTAGTAAGGTAATGAACCAGTGGGGTGGGTTATTTTTTTTTCTTTTCAGTACAATGTGTTTTTTCATCCCAAAGGAAGTGAAATTTTTCTGAGTCACAGGCTGTTAATAAATATCAAGTTAATTCATTAGTGTCTGAGGTGGGAGGGCTTTGATAGAGCAGACAAATGTATTTAGCATTAAGGCACTGAGTGGGTATTATTCATGTGGATAATGGGGAGAAATTAATGGATTGCAATGCCAGAATGTTTCTAAGTGCTCTCAAAAGGCACCTTAAATGCAGTGCCGGAATTAGCAGATGATTTGAGCTCAGTATCATAAGCTCAAGAAAAATATTTTTATTTTAATTTTTTTTAAAGTTTCTCTAAGTTAGGCTGTTTCACAGATCTGATTTGTAAGAAGGTAGTCTCTTTTTTTTTGGTCTCAAATTATCTAGATGAGGGAATATAGGCAGAAGCCAGCATTCTGCTTTGATTTAGGCTGAAACTCACTCACTTTGCATAGAGGATGTAAGCTAAAAATATTCTCATTCTCTGGCTGATTCAGTGCTTTTTACATAAAGGCCAGAGGTGTCTTGAGTCTCTGTTCAAAACAATGTGCTGACTAGAAGAAAATTTTTTGAAAAAAAACATAAAATGGTTATCTGTTAGTTGTTTATTTATCCATGTGTTTGTTTCTTTCAGGCCCACTGTATTTAATTGTGGAATACGCTAAATACGGCTCCTTGCGCAGTTTTCTCAGGGAAAGTCGAAAAGTAGGCCCAAGCTACGTGGGTGGCGATGGCAACAGAAATTCAAGTTATTTGGACAACCCTGATGAGCGAGCCCTGACAATGGGAGATCTGATCTCGTTTGCGTGGCAGATATCCCGCGGGATGCAGTACCTGGCAGAAATGAAGGTAGGGCAGTGTAACAGTGCTTGTGATAGACACGTTAGCACTTGGTTCCTCCACAAGAAGCATAAACACTGCTGTTGTTTCCTTCCAAAAGCTCGTGCATCGTGATTTAGCAGCCAGAAATGTGTTGGTGGCAGAAGGGCGCAAAATGAAGATTTCTGATTTTGGCCTCTCACGTGATGTATATGAAGAAGATTCGTATGTAAAGAGGAGCAAGGTACAGTGCACATTAAAAGCAGTACTGAAAATTATTAGCTAATCAAGAAAATTAATTTATACTGCAGCACTTGAGCATGGGTGAAAAAGATAATAGCTATTAACTTAAAATAATTCTCTATTTTAAAGAAATAAAAATGAAGATGAAGCAAAATCATGAACTCAATCATTGGGACAGAAATATATATATATATCTGTGTAAAAGATGTATCATATTTAAGTCACTGTTAGCTCTTCCACTCCTCATTTATCAAGTCCTCTCATTCCACTCCTTATTTATCCAGTTCCTCATCACACTATGTGAAAACACAAACAAAACCACACATCTTTTTGTCTTTATCTCTTCCTATTTATAATTAAAAATATAAACAAAAAATCTCAAGGAGTTGAAAAAAGCATAGTCAATTTATATAAAGATCCTAATATTAGGAATGATCACTTCTGTGCAGAAGACCTGAAGCAAAGCCCTTCCAAATGTATGAAAGATGCCAAATATTAATCAAAATTTTACATCACAGGTCAGGAGCTCATGATATCTGCCAGAGGTTATTTAAAGTAGTTGTGTTTTTCCTCCCAGAGTAGATTATTGTTGGGTGCCTAGATAAAGTTCTGCCTTCTCACAGTGCTCATGGCAGTAGACAGCATATGGTAACCTTTCACCTGTAGGAATGTGAAAGGAAATTTGATGGAAAGACAAGTTGTTATGTCACTACTTTGCTGCAAAAGAAACACTTGAGCATTATAACTTTGAGACTAAGAAGATAAGGCTTGCCATTTAATTATTCTTTTGAAAGCTACTGTCCAATAGAGCAGTTTTCATCCACCTGTCTCTGACATCAGAATTTCCACAAGTCAGTCCCAGGCTAGACTGTGATCTTCATGAACACAACTTTCTATTGACTTTATCAGATGAGCATTGTTGGTTAGTTCCCTCTCTGACCTAATGTGAAAGTGTTGCATGTAAATTTTTGCATGTTGCACAGAATTTTTACATGTAAAAATGTTAGAATTTTATGAAAAGATTTCCATAAATACCATGCATTTTTAGTTTAGCTTTCCCTGTTTTTTCAGGCCAGTTTGTGTGAATGTTTCATAAGTCAAAACAAGCTGAGAAGAAAAAAAAAACTTTTAGAAGACATGGTCTTATGTAAAAGGGTTTTAGCGTGTTTGTTTAGCTGTTTTCTGATATGTTTTTACACTGATCTGTACCAGTTACTCTGTATTTTAAGAATGATGCATTCACATAAAGGCATTTAGGCAGTTTCATTTCACTTGGTGGGCCATGATATACTGAATGGATATTTTCTCTTTACTTCTGAGACACTTCTTGCCTGTAGTATTATTCAGAGCCTAGCAAGCATCTGTCTGCTTGGATGGGGAGACAGGGAAAATAAAAAATTGAGAGGAAGGCAGAAGGATAAGTTTCAAATCCTACTGAAACAGGTTTTGCATAGATATATATGAATTTCATGGGAATGAAATGCTAGTCATATTGCAAAGGTTATGAAACATCTTGAAATTTTGCAAACCTAGATTTTCATGAATATCTGGGGCGGATTTCTCAGATTTTCTCAGTGAATTTCTACCAGTGAAAAGTAGCAATATGTAGATTCCATTTAGAAACTAGTAACCAAATACGACTGTCCAGGTTCAGTTCTGAAACCAAAGGTATCTGGGTGCTTCCATTTATGCATCATCCCTTATATAAATGAGATAGCTCTTTCTCTTTAACCATCATTCCCCATCATTTTTGCATTTGGAAGTTCTTTGTTAAGAGGAGAGTTGAGTTTATCTGACTTAAAACTGGTGACCACCTGCAAAAAAACCCACACCACCTTCTTGCACATAATTAGATTGCTGAGTGTGTGAAACGAAATGAATGAGTCATTTTAAAATTGTCATCTTACAATTGTCCTCACTATTTTTCTTATGAAATGCCAAATCATCAAGTCCATTGAAAAATGCTATAGTATGGATAGAGTATCTTTTATCATTTTGAAGATAAATACCTTTTTTTTTTTTCATTAGGAAACTTAATTTTCTGACCAGTAATTGCATTGTTGCTTTTTTACCTCCTAGGGTCGAATACCTGTGAAATGGATGGCCATAGAGTCCCTATTTGACCATATCTATACAACACAAAGTGATGTGTAAGTGTAAATCCTTGCATACTTTCTGGTTTCTGTACTTGTTTAAGGATATGAGGGAGGAAGCACAACAAGGTACATAGGAGCCAGACTGGTTCCTCTTGCAAAGAAAGATGAAAAACACAGTTTGGATGGCACCATCAACTGGCAATGATACATAAGATTTTTGCTGTTGAATTAAATATGAATAAAAGATTATCAGAGGTATTTATGTACATAATTCCTGTTGAAATCAACAAGGGTTGGATGTGTCCATCTGACACGATTGCCTTTGAATTTATAAACACAAATGATTTGTCTTAGCTAAAGGTAATAGCTGTACCTGAACTTCTCAGTTCTGTTCATCACATGTCTGTAACACTTACTGGCAGGTGAGAGATGGATTGGAAGAAGGGAAGAAGAATTTAATGCCTGACCTCACTCCTATTGGAATCAATGACAAAACTCCAATTAATTTTAATGACAGTCAGTTCAGACCTTAGGGGAATGGTCCAGTTCCAGTACCAAGATACAAGTTCATTTGCGTGATTAGGGAAATAGAGACCTTGAAGATGGATATGCTGTTATCTCCACCTGTGATGATGAGATGACAAAACAACCACAGCTAAGCTGTTTTCACATTAAGATCAGATACTTGCATTTCTTTCTCTTTGGGGTGAATGATGCTTGTGATTTCACCAGGTAGACACTGAGTATTATTTATTTAGGAGAAAAACCCCTAAAGGACTGTAAAAGCAGCAGTACTTATGCCTGATTTTCTGCTAGGTAGCATTTTGATACCTTTCACGTTTCCCTTGAAAGAGAGGGCATGACTAAAGTAATGTTTTCATTACACTCAGATGGAGTAAAATATACCAATTTCAGTGGCATTGCACTTTGAGGGGAAAAACACTTTGATAATAGCAAATGTCCAACCAAATAAGCACCTTTTGATTTGCACTTCTAAAATAATTACATTTATTTTTTACTCTTTTCTCTGCAGTAGTGAAATAAAGTATTTTGCATGCCTTGGAAATTCCTTACAAAATGAATTTCCAAAATATTTTCCTTTATTTAGTTTCAGTTGGAGTAAGAAAAGAAAAAAAGATTGGGGTAGTTCTTGAGAGAATGTCACATCTACTTAGATCCACTTCCAGATGTTTCTGGGTCTCTTTTTGTCCTCCTCAGAGCATCCATTGTTCTGACTTGCTTCTTTAAATCTACTTTTCTCAGAGAATTGTTAAAATTCCTTTAAAAACTTCTTAGCATATTTTTAATTTCTTCATTTTCTTCAAAACAGTTTTGTCACTATGGTTTGGGGCCAGAACAGATTGTGTTGTCATGTAACTGCCTCTTCTTTGATTGCTGATTGATCTTCTGGATCCAGTATCATTCCTCCCCATTTGTTTTCCTGACGGGCTGTTATTAAGTAAGCCCAGGAGCCTGTTTCTTGTACAACAACACGCAGAGATTGCCTGGCTGGCATCAGGCAAGCTCAGAGCCCTGGGTGACACAACACACTGGTGCTCTGTGGCTTTCCTGCTTCCCAGGTCTGGGATAGTGTCTCCTGTAATGCTGTGCTGATTTACCAGCTTTCTTGGAGATGCATCAGGCATTCTAAAGAGAGCACTGCCTTGTGTTTTGTGGATCTGCTTCAGTACAAGGGCGTAAAGGCACTAAATATCTGCACGTGCTTACACGGTGCCTTTGACTCACTTCGTGGGGTCACCTTCACTGTGTCATTATACATCAAATAATCTAAGAGTGCTGTACAGCAGCTCCTAATTTAGCCAAGTTCCTACAGAGCAGAACCAAGGCCACGCAGAGTTGCAATCCAAATCTTCTCCAGCACTGGATTCCACGGATGCCAGTTCAACAGCAGCAGACTGATCAATGAAGTACTTTTTTTGCAGCATTGATTGTTATTTTTTTAGATAATTGCACTCACTGAAAATATTGTTTTATGGATATTCTTTGTTGTTTGTGGTGATGCAGTTATATTTTTAGGTGAACATATTAGTCATCAACCATTCCAATATGCTCTTTTTTCTGATATTTTGTGTTTCTATTTTCCAGCTTTCTAAAGCTGTTCTGTATAGTTAGTGGTTAGCAAAGCTTAATAGCAGTACCACTTGCCAGCATTTACAAAAATCCCATTTTTGCTTCAGAGGTTGATGACATCAGTGGAAAGCAAGCATACTGTCTTCTTCTTCACATACTTTTCTTTTCTGCCTTCTTCTGATCATATTTTTATTCATCAATAAACATAACATAGAGGAAAATCTTTCATCCTTCATTTGTCCTCCCATAGTATTTAATTTGTATAATAATTTTGAAGTATTGCAGCATTCTATAGCATTCTATTCTAATACATCCATTTACTAAACAACTTTAATTAAGAAATTATTCATCTGATCTCTCCTTCCATAATTCTGTAAAATTCCTCTTAAGCAGAAGTGGATTTTAAAAATAAAGCCTGCCATGCTCCAAAGTTTATTTGAATTAATCATGGACAGAATTATAACCTGATGGCAGAGCATAATTGGCTTCAAAAAGGGTATGAGGAGAAATATTAATAAAGTATATGAAAATGCTATAAATATTCATAAGCTTTCAAGAATGTGCAGAGAGATTAAAAATTAATTCAATGAATGGCATTAGGGAGAAGAATGGCAGCATACCACTTAAGACTGTGTGAGAGTCACTTTGGCTTCTCTGATCATTTTGGAAGTTTTATTGCTGTACTTTTGGGCTTACCATTGTTCTTCAGAATGTGAGAAGAGCAGGTGGAATGTAGTCAGACAGGAGGTGAGGTATTTGGCTAACATTTTGAGATGGAATTTTCATAGGGAATTAGATACCCCTGTTTGGTTTGGCAGTAGGTGTGTAACACTTCCTAAAATTTTCTTAAAAGTAGAATTTATAGAGAAATTACCAAAGCTAACATTTTTTCATAAATTGTATGCAATTTTGCTTCCAGATGAATCCTACTGAGCATTCCCTTTGCGTGAAAAAGTGTTGGCTAGTTTCCTTCATTTTGAACATCCAGATTTTGTCAATTCTGTCAGTTGAGCAGATTCAATGTAATTTGTAGCTTCTTTGTCTCTCAAAAAAACCTTTCACTAAGGAAAGGGAAGTATTTTTGCCTCTCTTCTCCTGGCCCGCCCTCCAAAAATGGATTAATTCTTCTAAATACTTCCAACCTATTGCACAAGGTCTTTTTGTTTGAGCTCCTCAGTAAAGCACATTTATAAATTCACCGTTTCTTCTGTTCATTATAGAAAATAGTTTCTTCTGTTCTATGTCAAACTTCATTTTAGGCATTTGGTATTTCCAGAATAAATTCTTTCCTCTTCATTCATTAACTCTAAGAAGAAAATTAAGTCCTGAATCACTGAAATGACCCAACAGACCAGCTGATATGGGCTGGGCCACCATGGGAAGGACTTTCTGCTGTCTAGAGAAGATGGGCCTTCCCAGGATATAGTTAGCTTTTGTCAATGGATAAAAGAGGGGTTTCCATTTTCTCTGCTGTTTTGGTTGCTAAACTGTTCAATGAACAGTATTTGGGAACAAGGATGGTCCTATTTGCATCTGTACAGCCCTTCTGGCTTGGCAGTGTCTTGAATTTTGTTGGGTTCTGAAAACAGTAGAAAGAGGTTTGTTGTGTGAATGCCACACTAAGCTTATGAAACTCACCAAACTCATTTTGTCTTTTTCAGGTGGTCATTTGGAGTTCTGCTATGGGAGATTGTTACTTTGGGAGGCAATCCCTACCCAGGTATTGCTCCTGAAAGACTCTTTAACCTCCTAAAAACAGGCTATAGAATGGAGAGACCAGAAAACTGCAGTGAAGAAATGTAAGTAGCTCTTTATCTGATTAGATTCATAAAACATCTTGTTAATAAATGCACTTTAAAAAAAAAGTTTAAATAAATACCATATAAATATATATCTCAGAGATACAGTCAAAATATGTAGTGCTTAAAAGAATGTCATGAAATTAGTGAACAGTAAAGTGATGGAAAAAAATTGCCAACAAAATCCTTACAGCTACATCCAAAAATATTTGTAGGATATTGAATAACATGCTTGCCAAACAACTAAAAGAGTTTGAACATTTAAAACTTTTGAGGGTGGGGGAAGGAGGAAAATTTCAGAAAACACAGTGGTAGGTGAAATATTCAAGAAATTACCTTTGTACTTTCCTGCAAATGAGACAGATGTTCCATCCACAGTCATTCTCTATTAGCTGTCCTGGCATTACAAAGGAGAAATGATACCTTGACACAGAAATCTACACTCTAGAAGATATAAAATTTCTGTGACTTGGTAAGCCCATGGCAATTTCTTTCCTATTTGGAGACAGTTCATAATTTGTTGGCTGATTTATTAAAACACTCTCAATATGTAATATATTCTGTCTGTGGTCTTCCATTTGGAGATGAGGCATGATTTCTGTTCAGCCTGCAAATCTGGTCATGGTCGTGGTTTTTTTGAAAGTTACCAGGCTGTAATCACTGTGACCACTCTTTTGACTGATTTTCAATTGGAAGGATGCTTTGGCCACATCTGGGCTGAGAAAATACAGTATAAATAATAAATCTTTTTTTTTTTTTTTTAATACACGGAGAAAAAACATTAAGCATTTATGAATTTAGGGCAGTGTAGAAGTTTACAAGTGTGATTAGCAGGTATCCTCTAGGAAATGTGTAATATTTAATTTTTTCTTTGTTTCATCTCACCAGGGAATAAGACCTCAGTCTTCAAACATGTTATATCATTGATAATTATTAGGTTAGGCGAGCTGACCGTCTCTGTGTTTCATTTTCTTATTCAAGCCACATCATGGTTTTCTGATTTTTTTCAAATTTTTCTGTTTTACTCAAAAAATTTTCTGACAGCCTTTGAAAGCCCACTTTAAGAAGTATTTTTCTTAACTTGCATTCTCTGCTTTACCCAGTCAAGCAAGAGAGATCATGGATGAAAGCAAAAAATGCAATGCTTTTCAATATGTTGCTCTATTTCTCGTAGCCAACTGTTTCACAATTAGAGCATTTACGTGACAAGATCACTTAGTCCTGAAAACACGTGAGCTAGAAAAACAATGTGAACAGCACAGGCTGGAGAGTTACACTTCAGAACTTGGCCAATGTTTGTCTGATAGTCACTCAACTATAAAACTTTAATTCTGTTCCCTTTCCTTTTCACACTGTATGCCATAGAAGGCAGTTAAAGACAGAATAAAACCAGATGTAACCAAATAACAATAATAGAAGAAATCAAAAGAAAATTAGTTTGTGCAAATAGTCTTAGGTTAGACTTCACTTTGAAGAAAAGTTTACATAAACCTTTAAGAATTTAAGCAAATGAAGAACAAATTTCTACTTTCTGGTATAACAGCAGAGTTTTTCAGGTTGATGTACAAATTTCTTTGGTGTCATATGCAAACAAAATTAAATTAAATCTGGCCTGCTGCCTACACATGAGGTGGTCCCTTGAGAAACTGAAAACAGAGAAAGAAACCTAAGACTACAGTCCTTCAAGGACAGCCAAGTGCATCATTATTTAAACTCATAAAGACTCATGGAAATAAAAGCCCATTGTTGTGAATGTCAGTTGTTAATTTAAGGGAACATTTAACAAAACACAGCAGAGATTGATGTACTTGGGGATGGCCTTCATGCCACAGTTCAGCTTCAGTACAATAAATTATTTGAGCAGAAGCACAACCCACTTCTAACAATTTTGGATTTTTTTCCACCTTGTGGCGGGTCACAGGTACAACCTCATGTTGCGCTGCTGGAAGCAAGAACCTGATAAAAGACCAACATTTACTGAGATCAGCAAGGAACTAGAGAAAATGATGGTGAAGAGTAGGGTAAGTGTGGAAAGCATGAATTTTGAAAGTTTTTGGGATCATCTGAGTTTGAATGTACAGAAAAAATTATTTTTATTTTAAAGCAAAGTAATTTATTTTTCATCAAATCTTGGAGCATTTACATATCTAGTTTCTTGAAGCATTTCATGCAGTCAGAGAACTGAAAGCTGTATGATCCCACCATTCTAAGTTATTAATTTAGAACTATTATAATCCTGTATAGAGTTTCTTTAAATGAATGGATACTGAGGTCTAAAAATAAGTCCAAGTTGCATGTATTTATAAAATGTATACATATCTACTTGCACATAAAACTTAATTTTTTTTCCATCTAATAATCATGCTCTATGCAAAAAAAGCTAATAAACAAGTGGGAATGATTGGGTTCAGAATGTGAATGTAAAAATAAGTTCTAAATTGAAAATGGCAAAGTGGAAGGTCCAGGCTGTACATTAAATCACTCTGATTTATCAACCACTAACTTATAGTTTCTGAGAATCTGTGTGCAAAAGATATGCATGTCCACTGACAGACTTGTAACACAGAAGCTGGCAAGTTTTCTGAAATGATCATCATAATTAAAACAAAACCAATCCAAAATAGAACTTGACAAATTAGTCATTTTTCTTCTTGCCTTTCTAAGCGACAAATTCTGAAGATTTTTTTCCCTCATAAAATTGCGTAACTTCATCTTTTAAAGTTCAATTTCAGTAAATTTCCAAAGGAAAAGCCATTGTGAAAGCAAACACTACATTTTAGATTATTTGAAAATGCTTCATGTTTCTTTTTTTGCATCAAAGCAATTTGGCAGCATAGATGAAAACCAACGAATTCTTACAGTTGACCTAAATATTTACTTTTAGAACAGCATCAAAAGCTTTATTTGACAATATTTTCTTGTTATATAATAGATTTTTTAAAATAATTATGAGATCTGAGTACCTTCTCCTTTAAGCATGCATATGTATCTACATATATATATTTCAGGCATACATATGTATCAGGCATACCAGAAACTGAGAAAAAGAGAAATCAAAGAAATCAGCACAGCCCTTCAATTTTTTGGGTATTTTCCTGATGTGCAGAATGAAGTAGGGGAAGTATTAATGTGTCTCTAGCATGTCCAGTGTCCAGGCAAACCAGATGCTTCCAAAGATGCTGTGGTGCCAGAGGTTCTAGCAAAAGCCAAATGCAGTGGGGTCTGTAGTTCCTTGTTGTAAAGAAAGCAAATGCACATTTAGCCCTTATACCCAAACAGCAACACTGCCACATACATTAACCAGCTTTTTCTGTATTCACTTCTTAGGACTACTTAGATCTTGCGGCTTCCACACCTTCTGATTCCTTACTTTACGATGACGGGCTCTCAGAAGAGGAGACACCTCTCGTGGACTGTAATAATGCTCCCCTCCCTCGAACCCTCCCTTCCACATGGATTGAAAACAAACTCTATGGTAGAATTTCACATGCATTTACTAGATTCTAGCAACACACACAAAAAAAATTGATTTTTCTTCTGCACTGTTCTCAGACTCTGTAACCCCATTACAGTGTTTCTTGTCCGAATGAAGCCAATCAAAATTTGCTTGGAAGCTTCTTTTGGGTTTTTTTGTTTGTTTGTTTTTTCTTTTGGTAAATGTCAAAGTTTGCATCAGGATCATCCTTTAGTCATTTTGCAGCTGTGTTTAAAATAAACATTTTTAAAAGGATGTGAAAATAAGTAAAATGACTAGATATCATACAGTGAAAGAAAAAAAAAAGATCAGGGAAGTATTCTCAGGGGAAATATAAAATGCTAATGAGTATCTAATTCAACTATCCTGTTGGGGGAGGCTAGAACATTTAAAATATGTTAGATTCTGCACCTCTAATTTAAGCAATAGACTTTTTTTTTAAATACTGTTTTTTGCCATAACTCAATGATAGGACCCATCTGCAATATTTTTCATTTATTAAGAAGGATTTCTAAATTTCAGCTGCTGTTAATACATTCTCGATCCATAAGCTGAAATGTATTTAATGTATCATAGGATGAAAACAGATTATTATATACAGAAGGTAGACATACTGTATATAAATATTATATGCAGACTAAATTGACATGTAAATTCCTTTGAAAATGTAATTAACAATGGGCATTTTGAAACTACATTCAGCTGTTTTCACGTCCTTTGATTTGTTATGAACATGTTATTACTAAACCTTGACTGAATGATGTAGCAAGTGTTTTTAAAAAGAACATATGCTTTCATATTGTGATGGTGAGATGGACAGTAAAAATGGTTCTTGCCAAAACTCCTACATTTTGTCTCCTGATTAAATATTCTACATGGTTTTAGATATTTACGAACATCACAGATACTTTTTTCATTCTTCAAGCAGTACGACTTTTAAAAAGTTGGATCTTTTAGTTTAAAAGTTGCCATTAATACATGGCTTTGGGTCTATTTTTGATCTATACCTTAGCTATTATTTTCTTCATTAGGTTTCCCCAGCTCACATTGACTTTGGGGCACTTAGTGGTCAGATTGTTAAAAGAATGAAGTAGCAGGAAAAGCTGCCATGAGGTTGATGGCAGATGCTGCATGCTTAATAAGCAACAAAATCAGTTTTCTGTTTTTTAAAATCTCAAGCCTGGTACGGTTCTGTGCTTGTACAGCTGAATCAACATGGTGCTGAGCACTCTGTGTGTCCATTTTGGTAATTGCTTGTGCCTGAACTGAGAAATAGTTTCTAGACTCAATGCAAATAATTACAAGCCTAAAATAGACGTTTAAATGCTGAATCAAGACAAGAGTGCTCAAGACTTTGTTGGACTTTACTCAGTTGTGCTCCTGGGATTTCCTGAAATTAAGCAGGGGATCCCTGGTGAGGGTGTGAGAGTGTCCCCAGAACCTCACTGAAGCCAAAGGAAAGGCGCCCATTTAAGTAAATGGAAATAACTCTCAGTCATTGGAATGGACTTTGGATCCTGTCCCAAATAGGTTTATTAATTATTGAAGCATTTCCTGTACAGCAAAGCAATACATTGCTATGATTGTTAAAAAATAAAATTGTGGAAAGTTGGAGGCTCATGAGAAGAACAATTCTTAGCTTTTTATTATGCACGTGTGCAATGTATGCACACAATTTTTTATTGAGTAAGCACTTTAATTTTTCCAGGGTTTTTGCCTACATCTGAATTTGTGCTTCAGGGATTTCAAAACATCATTTATATTAATTGATTTGGGACAAAATCCAGTGGACTGGCTTAAAATATTAAAGGGAGTTTTGCCAAGGGCCTTACTGTCTGCACATGAAGTTATGGTTCTTCAGTGCAGAAAAAATTATCTGTTTTCATTTTTAGGCATGTCATACCCGAACTGGCCTGAGGAGAGCCCCGTTCCACTCACAAGATTCGATGGCACTAACTCTGTGTTTTCAAGATATGCAAATGATAGTGTATATGCTAACTGGATGGTTTCACACTCAGCGGCAAAATTTATGGACAAGTTTGATAGCTAAAATTTTCTTTGTGAAAGGTAAAGGACTCCTGAGGAGAACAAAGAGGCAAAGAGTGGGAAGTCCATTGGCTCGTTCTTTGTACAGTCAACAACTAACTTTTAAATTGGCAAACCCTTTTATTGGTAGTTTTTAAAATATGTTATTCATGCTGAAGACTATAACTTGTACTTTCCCCTTTCAGAAAACATATCAAACTGGATAAAAGTCGTAGTTCCAGTACTTCTTTCTGGATTGCCATTTTGCCTGTGGTTCCATTTGGCAACTTCTTACTGCAAATGGCCTTGCACTTCATCCTCGATGTATTTAGACTAACCATCCTGTGTTACAGTTTTCTTGGATGGTAAAATGTACTTGAACTGCTACTTTTATAGTGGCTGTTAGAATATGACCACTTGATCTAAGCAGGAAGCACAAACAATATATGGAAAGGAGGGGGGAAACAGGCTCTGAAATTACTGAGCTTGCTATCAAATGACAAGTGTTACAATGATGTTGGCAGTAATGAAGCCTGTATCTTGGTTTGGAAGCAAACATTAAGTAACTCAATAGAGGACTTGAGATTCAACATTTGAAGTCTTGTAAAATGTATTGTCTTGTCTTAATGAGAAGAGAACTTGTTTTATTAGTCTTAACTTCTCTTACCTTTAGCACAATGGAGATAAATTTGATACAAGATAAGTTGTATAGACTGATGGCAATCAAGAGTGTTCATCTGACACAATTTACTTTCCATCACCTACATGTTAGTAATGTTAAAAAATACAATCTTGTACAATCATAATTTCTCTTATAAGTTAAAAATAGGCTATACAGTCTTTTCAGACTGGATTCATAGAACTGAATAGTAGCATCATGGAATGGTTTGGGTTGGAAAGAAACTTAGAGATCATCTAGTTCCACATCCCACCCCCCACACACACACTGTGGGCAGGGACACCTTCCACTAAACCAGGTTGCTCAAAGCCCCATCCAACCTGGCCTTGAATGCTTCCAGGGATGGGGCATCCACAATTTCTCTCTCTCTGCACAACCTGTTCCAGTGCCTCACCACCCTCACAGTAAAGAATTTCTCCCCAATACCTAATTTAAACCTGCCCTCTTTAAAGCCAATCCCCTGTCCTATCACTACATGCCCTTGTAAAAACTCCTTTCTAGCTACCCTGTAGGCTCCCTTCAGGTACTGGAAGGCTGCTCTAAGGTCTCCCTGAAACCTTCTCTTCTGCAAGGCTGAACAGCCTGAACTCTCTCAGCCTGTCTTTACAGGAGAGGTGCTCAACCCTCTGATCATCTTTGTGACCTTCCACTGGACTCACTCCAACAGGTCCACCTTCTTATGTTGGGGACCCCAGAGCTGGATGCAGTATTCCAGGTGGGGTCTCACAAGATTAGAGTAGAGGGCCAGAATCACCTTCCTTGACTTTCTGACCACGACGCGCAGCCCAGGACACGTTTAGTTTGTTGGGCTGTGAGAACATGTTGCCCAGTCGTGTTGAGCTTCTCATCAATCAAGACCCCCAAGTCCTTTTCCCCATGGCTGCTCTCAATCCATTCTCTGCCCAACTTGTATTTGGGATTGCCCTGACCCAGGTGCAGGATCTTGTCTTGGCCTTGTTGAACTTCATAAGGTTGCACTGGCCCAGCTCTCAAGCCTGGTAAGGTCCCTATGGATGGCATCTCTTCCCTCCAGTGTGTCGAGTGCACCACACAGCTTGGTGTGGTTGAAAAACGTGCAGAGGGTGCTCTGATCCGACTGTTCATGTTACCAACAAAGATCTTAAATAGCACCTGTCCCAGTACTGACCTCTGAGGAATGCGACTCTTCAGTGGTTCTCCTCTTGGACATCAAGCTGTTGACAACAACTCAATGGTCACTGAGTGTGACCATTCAGTCAATTCCTTATCCACCGTGTGGTGCATCCAGCAAATCCATGCCTCTCTGTTTTCAAGATAAGGATGTCATGCAAGACGTTGTCAAATGCTCTGCACAAGTCCAGGTAGATGCTGTTAGTTGCTCTTCCCTTTTCCACCAGTGCTGTAATCCTGTCACAGAAGGATATTTGTTGGGTTTGCCCTTAGTGACACCATGTTGGCTGTCACCAATCACGTCCTTATTCTCAAAATTTTCTCATCAGGTTCCATGGATTTGTGTGCCTTCAGGTTCCTTAGATGGTCTCAAACCTGATCATCTATGGTGGGTAGTTCTTTATTCTCACAGTCCCTGCCTTTGCCTTCTCAGTGGAGTGACTTGGGCCCCAGTGGCTGGAGCACTTGCTGGTGACAACTGAGGCAAAAATGTCATTGAGTACCTCAGATTTCTCCATGTCCCAGATAACCAAGTCTCCCAGTTCCTTCTGGACTGGGCTCATATTTTCACTGATGTACCTGTAGAAGCTTTTCTTGTTGCCCTTGATGTCCCTGGCCAAACTTAATTCTGTCAGAGCTTTAGCTTTCCTAACTGCTTGGACAATTTCTCTGTATTTCTTCCAGGCTATCTGTCCTTGTTTTCACCCTCTGTAGGCTTTGCTTTTTTGTTTGAGTTTGTCCAGGAACTCCTTGTTCATCCACACAGGTCTTCTGATGCTTTTGCCTGACTTGTTGAGATGCATCTCTCCTGACCTTGCAAGAGATGACACTTGAATATTAACCAGCTTCCTTGGGCCCCTCTTCCCTCCAGGGCTTTATCCCGTGGTACTCTTCAGAAGATCCCTGAAGAGGCCAAAGTCAGCTCTCCTGATGTCCAGGTTAGTGAGCTTGCTGTGAGCCCCCTCGCTGGCCTGAGGATCTTGAACTCCACCATTTCATGGTCACTGCAGCCAAGGCTGCCCCTAAGATTCATATTCCCCACCAGCCCTCCTTGTTGGTAAGAACAAGGTCCAGCATAGCACCTTTCCTCGTTTGCTCCTCTGTCACTTCGAAAAGGAAATTATCAGTGCATTCCAAGAACCTCCCGGATTCCTTATGCCCTGTTGTGTTGTCCCTCCAATGGACATTAGGGTAGTTGAAGTCCCCCATGAGGACCAGGGCTTGTCAACATGAGGCTGCTCCTATGTGTCTGTAGACAGTCTCATCCACTCAGTCTTCCTGGCTGGTTGGCCTCAGCAATCCTCCACTATGATGTCCCCTGTCCCTGCCCTCCCTTTAATTCTGACCCATAAGCTCCTCATCCATCACCAGGCACAGTTCCAAGCACTCCAGGTGGTCATGAACATACAGGGCTACACCCACCTCCTTTCCCTGTCTGTCCTTCCTAAAGAGCCTGTATTCTGTAACTCCAACACTCCAGTCATAGGAGCCATCCTACCACATCTCTGATGCCAGTAAGATCACAGCCCTGCAGGTGTGCATGGTCTCTAACTGCTCGTTTATTCCTCATGCTATGTGCGTTTGCCTAGAGACATTTAAGTTGGGCCCCTGATGAAGGAGAGTTACTGGCAGGAATATCTGTAATTCCTTTGTGCAGCAGTTCAGGTGCTCTTCTGCTGACCTGCAATCCCTCTCCAGGCTCTGGGCATCTCTTGTTGGCGCTGGCATCAAACTAGGAGTGGGATGGATTGAGGATTCCCTCTCCCAGCAACTTCAGTTTAAAGCTGCCTTCATCAGCTTGGCAAGCCTGTGACCAGAGATGCTCTTCCTGTTCTCTGGCAGATGGGCCCCCCTCAGACTCCATCAGCCAGGTTTTTCAGCATGAGTCCCCAGGGGTAGCCAGACCTCTGCCCATGGCACTAGTCCTGTAATCATTTGTGGATTTGCCAGATTCAACTGGCCCTTTCAAACCCTTCCCTTTGACAGGGAGGATTGATGAAAAAACTGCCTGCACTCGAGAGTCCCTTACTGCCACTCCCAGGGCTCTGTACTCCTCCTTGGTAGTCCTCACACTGCTCCTGGCTGTATCATTGGTGCCCTCATGAAACAACAGCGGTTTGTCTTTGGACTGTACGAGGCTTGGTAGTCTCTCAGTGACATCCTTGATCCAAGCCCTGGCAATCAGCCCAGCGAGCCCCTCTCCAGAGAGTACATCAGGTTGGCAAATGGGTGCCTCCCTGCCTCTCAGAATAGTCCCCTGCTACTGACACCTGCCACCTTTTCTTAGTTGCTGTGGTTGTTACACAAGGAGGAGATCAGGCTGCCTTACTCAGCACCAGCCTCTCTCCTGATATAGTGGCTCTATAGTGGCTCCTCTTCAGCCTGCAGAGTGGTGAAGCAGTTCTGCAAGGGCACCTCATGTTTCAGGGGAAATCTCTTCCTCTTGCAGGTCCTTGCCATTTCAAGTGTCTATTCTCCTGCCTTATTGCCCCCCCCTTCCCCCTCCCCTTCTGTATGTGCATGGTGGGGGAGTTTTTGCCGGTTTGGCTGTGAGTTTACTGCAGGCTATGCTCAGAACCAGCTCTCTAACTCCTTCTCAGCTTCCCTGGAGTTATGTAGCCTTCTCACCACCTCCTGCAGCTCACCACTTGCTGCACGAGGTCCTCTGCCTCAGCACACCTTCCACAGACATTCAAATACAGCAATTCTGTTTGCAGTCTTGTTCTGTGGGTTGGAGTCCTCCTCTCAGCTCCAAATTGGATAAATTTACCATGCACAGGACACTGCCACAACATAATTCCAAATAAGCCTATTACTTTGGAAGTCACGAGTAAATAACACTTGCACAGTGAAATGGCTCTAAAACTCTACTGTTGAAACCATACAAGGAAAATGTCATCGGAGTTTTTTAAGGTGAAATATAAAAATGTTATGCTTACAAAAGTGGCTTGATATTTGGGAGAACAATCAGACTGTGAGTCATGTTCAGTGTGGAAGCGTAAATGATCAGCACTACTTTTGTCTTTATTTGTAATCCACCATGGTTAAAGGTAACCTTTTGTTTGCTACAAATGTTGGGATGTAAATCCCGAGTGACTTGTTGTTAGCGTTGTGATGGTTATTCTAAATAATCCAATTCTACCAAAGCTTGCTCCTGTCACTTACAATCCAGTTTAGATGTTTCAGATCTGTTTTCAGATGTTGTTTTGTGTATCAACTTTATGTTTCCATTAAAGTCTGTGATTTCAGAAACATGATTTTGAGTCAGACTGCCAAAACCTGAACACAGATTTTCATTTTACAAAAAACGGGCGTGTTGAAATTTAAAGACTTTCATTGTTGGATTTCATACTTGATCCTGTCCTGGTTTCGGACAAGCACTAAGCAGAGTGACCTTTTCTTTGTACAAACATTTGCCATGTTGAGTAATACTTAGGCACAGTAAACAGACACAGCTATATATCCAGAAGGGGTTCCACTGTGATATAATGGTGATCTTCACTGGCGTGACACAACTGTCAGAGTCCATACTTTTAAAACAAATGGCACTGAAAATTAAACATATTATATGTGGGTTGTTTTTCTATCGAGAGTACTATGAAAAAGTAGAGAAAAATGACACTTGTAACTTTTGGCTTTGTCCAGTCCCTTTCCTGTATTTTATGCTTGTAAATGGGAATTCTTTACTTACCATGAGCAATCAAGGCATCAAAATTTTTGGGTTTGTTTGGGTTTTTTTCTTCCTTAAATGAAGAATTTCTTTTTACTCGCTACCTTCAGCAACAGTGTGCAGTTGAGAGATGTGAAGCACCTAGTTTCTAACCTGACAAGCCCTGCGACAACATTGTAGGTGAGTGGAACTGTAAGTGATGCTGGAACAGCCAGTGGGTGCAGGGAGTATTGTGTATTTTAGACTTCCAACATAAGTCAGTGTTGTTTCAACCATTAATTCCTGTGAAAAGTTTCACTAATAGTTATTACCACCCATGTTACTGGACATAGATTCTGCATATAAAATACATAGGTCATAATGACAGTAGCCATACACAATTACCTGTATTAAGTGCAGTTTAATGAAAAATTCTTAAGTGTTTCCTAATCCATTTAATTTTTACTCCGTTCTTGCTCATGAATGTTGGCAAGAAATAGATTATTGCTTTGGAGTATTCATTCACAATATGAAAGCTTCTTATGTCTTCTGCATATTCTATTTTTGTAAATATTTCCCTTGAAGTGTTTCCTGTTTGTTCTGTGTTGCCACTAGTTAGAATGGTGACAATCTTGTTTCAGTTCCCCATTAGAGAGTAGATGTATTTCCCACATGGGAAAAAAGTGATACAGCACATGATTATTTCCATCAGTGCCAGAAATACTTATGTACTTGGCTGCCCTGAGGAAAGTGAATTCGAAGGGAACAAATGACTCACCTAAATATACAGGTTGGAGGAAATAACTTTCTAAAAATTTCTGCTAACCTTTTCTAAATATCTGTGAAAATGACATGGTTTACCTGGTCTGTGCTTTGAGTTGTGACAGATGGGGGAGAGCATGAATCTCATGTGTCAGTACAGTCCTTAGAGCAGCACAAGGAAATTATTGCAATATTTGTTCGCACAAACTTTTCCAGAGGTTGGGTAGTTAGAAAATCTACTGTGAGGTTGCAGATTTTAATTTGCAGACATTAACCTGTTTCATACAATAGAAATTTTAAAACATACTGTCCCATGGATATGAGGTACATAACAATTGTGGGTACAATTTGTCATGCAAAATTTGCATGAATCTTTATGGTACACTCAACTGGACCTAAGCAATTCTCAAAAACATAGAGTAAAAGCAAGTTTCTATTCCTTAATGTTTTATTATCAATCTTATATGACTAATACAAGCCTCAAAATATATCTAAAAAGGATATTTCTACTGTTACTTGTGAAAGTTTTAAAAAATTACTTATAATTTTTAAATGCTTTGTTTCAAAATTCAGCCTACCTGAAAGCCTTGTTTCTCACTGTAGTTACAATAGTAAACTTATAACAAAATACCAGAGATAACATTCCAGAGCACCAGCTCTTAAGTAGTAGCAGGCACTGTTCCCTTTCCCATAAACAGATTGCAGATTGTCCATAGTGCAATGAATGATTTGACTTTTTCAGCCTAAGGTGGCTTTCTGAAAAAGAACCATATCATTCCCTAAAGATGTATAAAAATGTTTAAAATTTTAATAAGAAAACCTAAGCTGATCAGGTCCACTGAATCTAACTTCACAAAATTTAAGTAGCCCCTTTGAAGTTAGTGGAATCATTCATGAATAAATTATTCATAAACATTTGCTGGTCTAAAATCAAATATCCCAATAATCAACTAGAAGAAGTACAAAGGATATTACCAAAATGTGGACAAAGTAGCAAGAGTCTTGGTCTACCCACTCTTAGTAGAATATTGTAACTTGCCTATTGGCAAGCAGTATTTAGAAGCAGGTGCTAGACACTAGAGGACAGGTAAGCACAAATACATTTCTAATGTTTACCTGGAAGAGACAGTGAATGAAATACTTTTTGGTCTTTATCAAGTTCTTCAGTACAGCTGAGTTGTTCATGTGAAACTGCATTTTGTATTTGTTTCTCGTCTCTAAACTTTGGGATAGCAGCCTGTGTCTTCAGTTACAACAGAGAGATATATACTCTTACTACATTTTGAGAAGATTAATAGTTCCTCTCTTTTTATAGTGTGTTTTTTTGGCTTTACCTAGTTTTATAAAGGGTTACATGGTATCTTAACAAAACAAATTTCTTGCTAAAACCTATTTCTCTGAGCTGTTATGAAAGTTAATTTTGCTAATAATTTTCTGAAATTAAGTAAAAAGATTTTGCCTACCTGAGGACAGACAAGTGCACTTCCCCTTAAGCTCAACTGAAATAATTAGCTCCTTACTTTGGGCTAAAAAGCTGCATCTCATAAAAATGCAACTTTACCTCATCTGAAAGCTTTTTCCTATGGATTAATGTAATCCAAATGGTTGGGACAATTTAAGAGCATTGCAGTTGTACCTCTAATCATCCTGGTGGCCTCCTCTGGACCTGCTTCAACCATGGACCATGCCCTTTCTGTGCTGGGGACCCCAGGTCAGGTCTCACTAGAGCAGAGTAGGAGAGGAGAGTCACCAGCCTTGACCTGTTGGTTACACTTCTTTTGAGGCAGCCTAGGATACAGATGACTTTCCTGCTGGAAAGATTATCCTTTGTAGCAGGACTAGCTTTTTACGTATTTCATGATCTCCTGTAAGGGAAAGACAAAAGATAATCTAAGCCAACACATCTAGGGCTGTACTTTCAGAATTATATTTGCAAAATAATTTATTATTGAATACTTCAGAGACACATGATTTTAAGCTTTCAAAACAATAGTGCCAGAAGTAGTTGTGGAGTTACTTTATACCACTCTAGCACTACATCTCTTGGACAAGGAGTCAACAGATGACTGCAAAGAGCAGATGTGTGGGCTCTGTCTTCTCTGCTATCACCCTGGTATTCCCTTAGTCCCCAGTTAATCATTGCAGTTTCTAGTCTGATTCTTCTGCATTCAGCAGGTCACATAAATAACTGTTAAAGCCCTTATATAATTTTTCAGCTGTTCAGGGCTTTCCCTCCCAACATGATAATAGTTGAAAGAGTTTGATGTGAACACTGATTTCCATTTGCAACATGTGCCATTTTCATAGCTTTCTGCCAATGCAATTTCCTGTCTGAATTTACTGTGCTTAAGGATGGAAGTATTTTAAATTTTTTAATAAAAAAAAAATCAAATGAACATGTATTTTAAGCATTTGGTTTGCAACAAATCTTGCTTGCCTACATTTAGGTGTATTTTAGGATGGTTTGGGGAAAAAACCCAAACAACTCCACTTCCTCTTTCAGATTTTGTGATGTAAGCTATGGCCCGATGCAAGTCACTAAAACAGAAGGAACACTGATCCTGCTTGTTTGCCAAATTGCTACCAATAACAAGAACACTATCTCTTTATTCGAGAGTATCTCACAAAAAAGGAGGAGATTTGGATTAACTTCGTTTCAGCCTTACATCTGTTGTGAAAGAAAATGTCAAAAGGGTGGAATCTCAAGTAAGAGGTGGCTGATTTGACACATGAGGAGGATGTGAGTAAGGGCTGATCTCGTTCCTTGAGAAAGGTGGTAAAGGGTTAATCTTCAGATGATTGAAAAGCTTGGAAGAGCATTGTAAAGACTGAGATGTGGGAAAAGCCTACGGAAAGATCCAGGAGATAAACACCAGATTTATAGTATGTTTTTTTTTTAATTCATATGTACCTTCAAGAACCAGCCAGCAAGAAGCAAGCAGAGTTCAGTGTTCTCCAAGGTAGTTTTTGTCTGGTCAAGACTGTCAGTGATTGATTTGACAGCAGAAAACAACAATTATTCTTTCTGGTACAGGGGATGAATAATCGAGGGAGATTTTAGCCTTGAGTCAGGAAATTGTTCAAACGCTCACTTAACTGGTTTTGCTGTGCAGAGAGGCTTTCTGAACAGTGGCCTGGTCCAATATAGGAAATAGAAAGGCATTAAGTTTATACTCATTATAAGGATTTTTATTTTAAAACATGGCTGTTGAAGGTCTCACCCGGTGTTGCTCTTCCAGGATAATTTCTCAAAATGAACTGTGACAATTTTTTAAATACTGAAGAGAAACAGGTGATGTGGGTTTCTGTAAAAATACTACCGAGAATATTTTAATTTATACCGAAACCCATTTATCACCATCTTTATATGCACAAAGATAAAGTAAGCAATCAAATTAGGCTGCAACAAGTTGTCATCAGAGGCAACTTTTTAACCAAACAGAAATACTGTTTATTGAATCATTTCTCTTTGCTTAACTGAGTCTCCATTACGATTTATCCACGTTACAAAATGTGAAATGAATGTTTTGAAATGCCAGACCTTAAACTAGAGATTGCTTCTAATTGTTACCATTTCAAATGATAATCACATATTTATTAGGCAATAAATAACAACAATATTCACAGTGCTAAACCTTGAAATGCAGTGATATGAATAGTACATATTATCTTTATTCTATAAAAGGCATTGAACCTACGGTAAAGACCGTGTCATATAACATTTGAGTGTAGCTCAGAGGGGAGGAGATACAGTACTGTAGCTTGCATATTGACCCCATAACTCACACTACAACAGAAAGCTTACAAAAATATCACATCCCCCTCGGCAATTAAGCAGCACCTCCTTATGTGTCACAGTCAACAAGAGTCCCTAGTTAATCTGGATACTGGAGTTCAGTTAAAAGCTGAAATTAGAGCTTTTAAGCTTTTAGCCTACTTGCTTATTCCACGCGGTCCCTTGGTGGCTCCCTGTCCCCAGCTTTAGGTTTGCTGTGCCCCCACCTTCCTCCACAGCAAGAAGGTTGCTGCTGCCCTGGGTGTCTGGGACAGAAAGTTGTGCCAGTTCTGCTGGCAGTTACCCATCTCAGGCAAGGGATGCCCAAGGACCCCCTCCTTCCATCCTTTTGGCCCTCATCTTTCCAGTACCCCAGCCCAACAGGTTTTCCCCATGGAAATGGCCTGGGTGCATAAGCACAAGTGAGCATCATCCTAATCACCAGTTCTGCCTCACGCCTTCTTATTGGTAGAAAGATTCAGGATGTGCTGCTTGTGTATAGTCCAGGTCTTATCAAACCTTACAGACAGCCTGCACCTGCTAACAGCTGTCAAGCAGCAGCCTTGACTGAGAGATCAAAATTGCAAACATTCACACCACACAAACGTACACAAAATTATCAGCAATATTTTAGCATTCACAGGTTAATCTATTTTTTTTTTTGCCTGCTACACAGGGCCAAATTTTATAATTCACATTTTTCTGCATTCATAATGAACATCTTAATGTTTTGAGTGTACGTCAGTAACTTAAATACAGCTTGCACGCGGCTTCTAAGATGCTTGAGTGGCAGAAAAAGTCAATTTTAAAAACTTTTTATCTCCATGCTTATCCTGTTATGATTTGTTTTTTAAAATAGTACAAATCCTTGCTTGTCTAGCCCAGTGTCAGAACTGGTAACTAACATTCATTAAATTTAAACTAAAAAGAGGATAAAACTGGAATAGGAATGTAATTTATAACCATTTGAGTCCATCTAGTAAATAATTCTGAACCTGACGCTCCTTAATTTAAATGGGGTACAGGCTGCCAGATCAGGTCTTTCTCATTCTAGTTCTAAAAATAGGAACAGGAAATGAGAAGCAGGAACACATTTTCCTTGCTCTTGAGAAGGAGTGGCAACAAATTCAAGTGATTTTTCGAAGCATCTTGCTATTCAGCTCTCCTCTGATTGCATTCCTAATGTAAAATCTTGCTTTGAATTAATTTGATTTGGAGTTCCATTTTACCAACAGCTGTGAGCCATTGCAAGATTCTGATTAGCAAAACCGTTTCCTAACAAAGATAAAGACAAAATGATTGTTACAAGTCAACAGTTAAAGGGGAGCTTTGTGAGACTGCTAGGAAGGGAGTGCAGTGACATTTGATCCTGACTTTGCAAATCAGTCCATCTTTACCAGCTGGTTTGATAACAATAATAGTGAAATCTCAACAGCATGCTTTAACACATTTCCAAAATCAGCCACTGCTTTTATGCACCATGGGAACAGATGCCAATTTCCATGAAAATCTAAACAGAGTATTTTCAACTGCTCAGTTGAGGTATGGTGTTTTTTTTCTGGTTGTCTGTTGATATTCTATGGTATCTGGGAGGGTTCTCTCTTGATGAGGGAACAGTGTGGATTCTGCCTTCCCTTTGCCTTGTCTTACGCTGTTTCAGCCCTGTGAGAGTTTTTTCAGTCATTGGTAGTAAAGTGGTACTAATACAATCAAAGTAGTTATGTGATTTTATTATTTATTTCCGTGTCATTTATTGAAGGCATAGTTTACAAATACTAAAATTATTGCACTTAAAAACATTTTAATGATGTATATACAACACTGAATGGTACCAGAAACAAAAGAATCAAATAATTTATTTTATGAACTGACTGGAGTTTGGACTCAAAGGGAGGGAGATGTTTTTTGAGCCATGACAGATATGCCTGTAGCTAGCACTAGGAAGAAAACCCCAAACCCTGAACTGGAGTGGAGTAGATAGATATTGCAAACAACAGACCAGCACATTACAAACAATGAACAAGAGAAGTTTGTTGGTCTCTGATCCTGTCTATTGTACAAAGAAATGATCACTGGCTGTGTAGTAACTGTTTGCTAAGCTATCAGCATGGAGGATCATCTCTGTACTGTACCTCTCTACAGTTTTGTCTTTATTTTGTGTGGAAGGTGGTGGTGGTTTTATTGACTACTGGACAGGCTTAGTGGGTACAACTGATTGTGCAGTTACAAATATTAAATACTGATATACTGAGAATTTTCTATAAAAATTTAAGCATCTCAGATCAAGGAAGCCCAAATATTTTTCTCTATAAAGATACTGTATTTAATCTAGATATTTATCTGAATAACTTGAGCTCTGGTGCATGACACTTTCCAGCACAAGGAAGAACCCAACCAGATAACCAACCAAAAGACCTTGATAATTTATATTGTTATCTCATCAGAAAAAGAATGTTCATGAGTGCGTGGCTTAAATCTCACATATATAGAATGATCTAACTTATTTCTCTTATTGCATCCTAGATAGTTCAGCCTAAAGTTTAAAAAGTAATTTCATAAGATTGATTTTAAATATATTACTTTATAGTTTTCATAGGTTATGTTCTGCAATACTGAAGAGCAAAAAATAAAAAAAGAATGTCTTTTTTTTAGTATGTTTTGCATAACATTGGGTCTTCTAGTCAAAACCCTCCTATTAGTTTTCCATTCTAGGTACAGACTACAGTTACTTGGACTTTGCTTCAGAGCTGCTTTGTAGTCAATATATTTGTTACAAAATTTTCTTCTCTTTTTGGAAAAATGCCTACAGCACTTGGTGCCATTAGACAGAAGCTATATAGTAAAGGCATTTGGAATAGTCAGAAATAAACTGGTATAGAATTCCAGCACTACATACATGGTTAATTTCCATATACGTTGTTACTGGTTATTCTGATGTGATACCTTGGTGCAGCTGCAAGAGAACAGTGGAACCCTGGGCATACGACCCATTGTGCCTGCCAGGAAAAATAAGGCTGTGTGGCCAGGAAAAATGATCAGCTACCACTACAGAATATTGCCTGCTGCTCTCAGCTGGAGCAGGCAGCAGAGCCCAGGCACTTAATGCAGCTCCCTGCAATTCCCCTTCTGTGTTCCTGTTCCCTGTGGCACAAGCCAGAGCGACATCCCTCCTTCTTGTACGGTAATGTTTCCACAGTCCATTTGCTACCACCACAGAGCTCAGCAAACACTTGTTGCTAACAGCAACTTATATATTGATTTCAAAAAGAAAAAGTTATTTTAAGAGATTGTATTCTGATGTATCCTTCCACACACTTTTCCAGATGCTAATACCACTGCTAAACTATCACTATTCAAAGGAAAAAAACAAGTGGACTACAATAAGCACTGTTGTTATCAGAACAAAGCTTTTTCAGATAGTAGATAAAATTAAATCTTATTTACATTCACTTACAGCTGTGATTGTATTGTTTATTTTTTTCTGATAAGGAATGTCTTCTACTTTCATGAATTAGTACTAAAATTACTGAGTCTGCTTTAATGTACGAAAGGACTCTATATGATTTTAAAGTCAGTTGATACTGTTTTCTAATGGGAATTTCTGAAAGGAAGTAATTTAGCAACTGTGATCCCAAAACAGCAGGAAAAAAGCAATCCATAGCAGTTCATTTCCCAAACATTATATAAATTATATGCTTCTGAATCCAAAATGTAGTACATTATAATACCAAAGAATTACTATTTATTTGATACCAAACCACTACATGACTAAATGTAATCCTTCAACATTCAAAGACATAGAGGCCAAAAGTCTAAGCATTGCCAAAATCAACATGTCGATGAAAAAGAAGGGGCACAGTAACAATAAATACAGGTTTTTGCACGGTGTGTTGATACAAACTAAGTTTACATACACACTGTCTCTCCTAAACCTACTGCAAGTCAAAGAGATTATTTCAGTTTCTAAAGCAGTGAAGTAAAATATCCTGACCTTCCAAGCACTTTTAGTACTTATTGTAAATGCCCCAGGATGCTGATAAGACAGTGTCCTTTCTACTTTGGGAGGTACAAAATGAGCCCTGGGCTGGCCTTTCAGTGACCCTGTTGGTGCTCACACTGCAGCATCAACAGCAAAGTCTGAGGTCAAGCTTAGTGTTCCCCAAGGCAGACAGAAGTTAATTTTATAGCACACAGCCTCTCCTAAAACCCCTCATTTCATAGCCCATAGCAACAAGATGTATTTGGACGGGACCAGTGACAAAGGGTTAGAGAGCATAACTTAGAAAGAAGCTCAAACTGAGGATTTTAAGGGATATAAATCAAGATGATTAAAATACTGTAGGGTGGTTTATTCCAGGCTTTTAAAAATTCTTCATGCTTTTGGTTGCATTGTTCAATATCTGTTATAAATAATTTGCAACAATTAAAACGAGGAAAAAGAAGGCGGCTTCACATGGATCATGCTGGAATTGTGCCATCAGTAAAGCTGAGCTGTGGTATTTGACAAAAAGCTCTGTGTCAAGGCAAACTAATGACTATTGTTTGGCAATTAAAGCTCTGAATTTTCAAGTAAAATAACAGACCATCTTTCTTATTCTACATACATGTTTTACTTTGGCTCAAGAGGATAAAAGAACAAAAATATCCTCTGTTGAAGAATTGCTTTTTGCTTTTTCTCCTTTGGTCTCATTTACATTACTCTTTCACTTTGGTATCATGTTCTCAGATCAGCTCCTCTCTCTTTTTTCCTTTTGTTTCTTCCCCTCCAGCCCACACATATGCTTAAAAAAATAAGAACCACGGGAAAAAAACTCCAACCAAACAAAAACCCGAAAACCACTAGAGGCTGGAGCAAATGCTTTGCTGGAAAACTCTTTTTTTTTTGAATAAGCTATTGCCAGCCACTTCCTTTCCCCTAACTGTACCAATTTAAGAACAGTGTTTACCAAAGTTTAGTGAAACATTTTTAAATCCTATCATAATATTTTAGGAAAATTCAAAGCTGTGTCACCTATATATATATGTACACAAACTATTGCTTTCAGATGCTAGGAGGTGTGCAAACTACCCCTCTAAGGAAAATCCTGAGGCTGAAATGAACTGTCTTAAAATACAGACATTTCCTAAACATTTTCTTGCCTGCTTTATTCACAAACAAACTGTGATTTCCTCTGTAGGCCTCTTAAGAGTTACACCAAATAGGAACTATAACATCTGTCAGCATAACTATAGGTCTGAGTTACAAATCTTGGAACATCTCATTCTGATAGAAGAGTCAGGAAGCTATATGCAACATCACTGCAAACCCATCATTTTTCCTGTTGTGGTAGACCTCTTATATAGAGACGACTATGAATACCCATGTTGTTATTATTAGAGCTTAAGAAACCTATTTTTATCTTCTCTTAATCTGAAAAAAAAAAATTTAAATCATTCTAGTATTGAAGGAACTCTGGTAAACAGAGTAAACTGGCACTTGAAGTATTCTGTGTACAATCTCCTGTAGAGATCTCCCCGTATAGTGGCAACTAGCTCACGTACAGAAAAGTGGTACCTGGGAAGCCTGAAGGACAATAATCAGAATCTGGTTGCTCTCTGTAGACCAACCAGTGGGTGATACAGGGTTGTCAGTTTGTTTTGGACCTACATTGTAGTGTTAGTTAATGAAATCAGTAATTCCAGTTATTTCCATTCTGTTATCTTCTTTTAATTCCAAATAATATCATGTCTACAGAACACTGCAGCCTCCAGTGTCAGGAAAATAACATGAGTGACTACCAAACTCCTACACATTTACCACAATGCAGAAGACAAGCAGGTGCTGAGGGATATTCAACAGTCCTCTGTAACATGCAACAGAAAGTTCACTTGAGGTCAGGTTTAAAATAGTACTGTATTTACATACTGTTTTTTAAAAAAATAATGGACCCTCATTTACCTAGTTTTGGGAGTGCATATGTGAAAATCTTAAACCTTCTGATAACTCTCTGTGAGCCTTTTCAAGAATGTTTTTGATGGATACCTATAATGATGATCCAGCATCATGACAAGTTTCAGTGGATAAGAAAGCACTTGGATGGATGGCTGGTCACACCAGCCAAGTGTTCTTTCTCTGCTCATTTAAGGTATTCCCTGGAAAGAGCTTTGTTGTCTGAGGGCTTGAAATCTAGACTGAACAGAACTGGTCCTTGGATGCCCAGCCCCCTCCCAGGCTGTGTGGTGTAGCTATTTATGAACAAATGGGTTTCCGCCTGCCTGGAGACAAAGGGCTGCTCTGTGCTAAATGGGGTGCAGACCTCAACAGAGCAATAACACGACAGAGGATGCGGCCTCTGCTGCTGAAGCCATTGAGGGCTATATTCTGGAAAGCTCTTCGTGTCTACCCTTCAGGAAGGTGAGCAGTCACAAGCAATCCAGCACAGTGATGTCAAGTGGAGGGTGCAGGTCTTTACAGAATAAGCCTTTACTGGCTTTGTATGACTCTGTTTTTGATGAGTGGGACCAGAAGCATTCAACTTCACATAGTTGTGAAAGAACATTCCTAGCTCACTGGTTTCCTGAGCTTTGCCCTTTTAAACTGTTATACACCACAATTCACACAAATGGCTGAAAGGTGCACGATCTTTTAAGCCTGGCTTCCCTTCAGGTCAGGCCCTGCAGAAAAAATAATAATTAAAAAATTAATGCAATAAAATGTTCTTCTGGAAATACAGAACTGTAAATAAATATTTGGATAAGTAGAAAAATTATTGGTAAATTCCGCTTGCTGTTGGAAACCCTGATTTTCGAGCACAAAGGCTACATCACAATTCCATGTTTTCTGTTAACGTCTCAGAAATCGGCATCGCTGCGCTGCTGCTGGACCTCTGCGAGCCACGGAGCTCCACCGTACTCGGGCGGTGCCGCGGCGGTGCCCAGAACAGCCGCGAACCCAGAGCAGCCGCGTACCCAGAGCAGCCGCGTACCCAGAGCAGCCGCGTACCCAGAACAGCCGCGCACCCGCGGGCACACGAACCCCTGGCCGGCGCACAGCTGTGCACGGCGGGCGGCGCTCGGGCCGCTCCCGGCGCTCCTGCCGAGCCAGCGGCCGCTCCCGGGGCGCTGCGGGGCCGGGGGCGCTCCCCGCGGGCCCGGCGGTCCGTGTGGCGGGGGTGCTGAGCGAACGGCCCGGCGGGCGCTGCCCCAGAGCCGCGGGGCGGGCATCGATTACGCTCCCGATCCTCGCCCTCAGGCACGGACTTCTCGCCCTCTCCGTTGCGCCCCGGAACCCGGCGGTGTGCGGGCAGCGAGGCGCCCCGAGGCGCTGGGCGGGCAGGCGGCAGAGAGAGAGATCCCGAGCCCCTCCCCGCCGGCGCTCGGCACCAGCCCAGCCGAGCCCCGCTCCCCCCGGGAGTGCGCGGGGGACACGGTTCCGCCCCGGGGGCGGTCGGGGGCGGCCGGTCCGTCCCCTTTAAGCGGCGCGGCGGAGGGTCCCGCCCGCTCATTTCCGAGCGTGCAGGAAGTGCGGCCGCGGCGCCGCCGGCCCGCGCGGTGAGTACGGCGGCACCGCGCCCCTCCGCCCTCCCCCGGCCCCTCACCTGCCCGCCGGGCCCGGCCGCGCCCCCGCCGCCGGGGGAAGGTGCCGCGCAGCGCCCCAGAGCCCCCCCGGCCCCGGGCGGGGGTATCGCGGCGGGCCCGGCCCCGTGTCCCGGCCCGGAGCGGGGCCGCGGGTGGCCCGGGCTGAGCGCCGCGGGCGGCGGTGGATCCGCTGGTGGGATGGGGGCTGTCCCGACCGCCCCGGCGGCGGGGGCTGGGTACGCTGGGCCACTCGGTTTTTACCGCAGAGCTATCTCAACAATAAAACGAGTGTCTCTCTCTCTCTCTCTCTCTCTCTCTCTCCTGACGGCTGCGTTTCCATTGTGTTAACTGGCCGTGGGCGTGCTGGGCGCCGCGTTTGTGGGGCGCAGGCACTGGGATGCGGCGGGGCGGCCCCCCAGCAGCGCCCGCTCCGCGGTGGCCCCGGACAGCGCAGGGCCGGGGCGGGCACTGTGTCATCGCCCGGGCTGGGGATGCGGAGGTGCCTTTTAACTTGCTCGGACTGCGGGAAACCTCCATTCCTTCCACTAGCCTTCCCCCCAAAAATAGAGGAAATGATGATGAGAGGGTACTTAATTATTGTCAGTAAAATATTGACTATTATTTAACTGTGGTTTACATCTCCTTTTTTTGGGTGTGTTTGTTTTTTTTTTTTTTTGTAAGGCACGTTCTTGCTCAGTAAATTCTGCGCTCTTGTACGGTGAAAGTTGGGACGTTTTGGTATTGAACATAAAAAAAAAAATTGTGCTATTGTTAGCAGCCATTTGATTCAGAAATGCTAAAGCAGAAACGGGGGCTTGCTCTTTGCAAGACCATTCTTAAAAGTGAGTATACAAAAATTTAAACATGATAGTACACGTATTCAGGGAAGTAAAATCAAGATCTGCTTAATTAATGTTTACTTTATTCTGTGGCTTTGTTTGCATGTGGTATTTTCTCTTTGAGTCCCTCTATCAAGGTGGAAATTGAGACACTGATCTCTTCTGCTAAACTGGATGGATAAAGACTAACTTTATTCTTTTGCTCTCATGGGTAACTCAAAAGAACTGCAGAAAAGAGGGGTTGTTTTAGCATTGAGCCAGTATCCCTCAAATTAAGGTCATACAGTAAAAAATCTTTTTTTTCCTTTTGTTTTTTTTTCCTTGGAGATTGTAATGCTAGGCCTCATAAGACAGTTTCTTCTTTTCCAGCATGTACTAGCTGCAAGTTCCTGTCTTGCTTTACTGTGTTCGAAGGAAATTTCTGGCTTCCCTTTATTTATTAGCTAGGTAGTGGGTCCCCAAACACTGTCAAAGACAGCAGCTTGGAAATATTCCCAGTAGCTGTCAGTGGAGGTAGATGTGTTTTGCGGGGGGGATTTTAGCTATGAGTTTCAATTATACCCTGAGGCTTTTACAGGAGACTATTTGCCAGTAAGTCCTTATCACAAGTATCAGAGACCCCACTGAGTGTTGCTACAGCACCACTGTCCTAAACTGTGGACATGGAAGGAAGAATGATGATTTTTGAAGTACATGACTGTATGGCCCAAACAGAAATTCTTCAGCTTGTCTGTTTCTGGAGAAAGCACATAAAACTTTCAGTGTGATTAAGATTAGTTGATCTTGAATAGTTCTTTCCTTTCTTGATGCCATGACTGTCTCAGTGTCTTTCTCAGGCTTGAAGGGGGGAAAAAAAGAAACCCCCAAACCTGTCAGTACAGCTGTTACATTGTGGTAGAAGTTGCACGAAATTACTCTTAAATTTAAATTCTTTGCTTTTATGTTCCAAGGACAGGATATGGGTCTCCCCAAGTGAGTGAGAAACATCATCTGAGGGGACTGTTAAAGGATAAGTAGCTGTGGTCTGTTGCCAAAAAAACCCCACAAGCATATGTGGCACAAGAATTTCAACCCCAGTCTGCTACTTTCAGGCTTGCCAGAAGTGTTCTGTAGACCTCTTTATAAGAATGATCACCAGAACAATCTGAACTTTTACAAAACTGAAGCTTGGAGGAGGGAGGGTCTGAGAAATACGAGGCCAGGTTTTTTCACTGCAGAAAACAAATTGCACAATATTTTTCTTGACTCTGAAACACTTCTGTCATTATGAAGCAAGCTTCATGACTTGCAGTATTTTCTCTTTAAATAATGCGGAAGCAGGATCACAGAGGTGGGAATGAAACTCATGCTTTGGGTCAGTGATGGAATTGATAATGTCCTTGGCTTTCTGTTAGCTCGTCTAACCTCTAGAGGACTATCCCTCCAGAATAAAAGTATGGGAAACAGGCCATGATAATCTTGCTCCTGGAAAAATAAAATGGCATATAGGTAGGTATTTCAAAAGCACAAGACTTCCTTTAAAAAAATTAAAAAATAATTTAAAAAGAATTCTCAAAGGGTACAATGGAAAGAAAATGTTTCAGGAGCATATTTATTTATTTTTTTTAGGAAAAAAATTCAAACCCCACCACAAAAAAAAAAAAACAACCAAACAAAAAATCCCCCAAACCTGTGCTTTATCTACACATCTCATTATGTTCTTGCTAGTTTAGTGCTGGAAAGGGAAAAATGAAACCATAACTCACAAGATGTTCATAAAGAAATGTAATGCCTTTTGAAGGGAATGGCAATATAGTTTTATTTCTGAGTTAGAACCACAGCTTGTAAGAATTTGCAGAAGGGCACTTACTGTCTGCCAGAACAGTTTTATTCTGAATGATGATTAGAAAAGCCCAGCACATCCATTAATATTATGGTTTATTAAAAAAATCTGAAAGTGTGCGATGACATTAATGCTCTTAATTTCTTTTTTTATGAAGCTCTTTTGAAACAAAAAATAGTTTTTGAGGGCAGGAAAAATTCTGCAAGTTGCAGCCCTCCAGATGTGAGTGTCTTTTGGTGCAAAAGGAGTAGAGCAGGATACTGTCTGAGGCTTTTTTTAGGTGCAGCTAACTATTTTAAAAATGTTCATTGTAAGGCTGCAGTTATCTTGTGTATACCTAAAAATGTAGACAGGCAGGTTGTTCGGCTTAATAGTTTTGGTTATCTTATACTTTTTGGTGTGTGTAATCTAAACTGGTGATTCTGTTGGTTACTGCTAGCTGAGAAACTTCTTAAAAAAGAGTATCAAGGTAATCATTGCAAGCCATATGTAGTCACTAACGATCAGAGATTCAAGGGAAAAGGAAATACTTGTTGAGAAGCTTGTGCTCTTTCTATGCTGGCACCAGGCTGTCTATGCTGCAGCTCTTTTTTTATGGTAAGGCTGGCAGGAGGCACTCGCTCCACAATTATTTCTGAATGGAGTGTGGTGGAATAATATCTTGGAACGATCTCTGCTTTACCTTATCTGTTTTTAAAGGCTCTTTTCATTCACAAACCAAGTGCTCTAAAACTGTTATTAGCAAGTTGATGAAACTGGAAAGCCATTTCAGGCTGTGAGTGCTGCAAAGACCATCAGCGGTGTTGGTGTTTCAAAGTGAAATTCAGAGCATCCAAATATGACGAGGTGAGGAAGCTGTCATGTGAGGAAGTCTTGCATGTACTTCTTTAATCTAACCATTTCCTGACAATCATCTTCAACAGTAATAAGAAGTAACCATAGTGATTGGCTTGTTTACTGCTTTGTGATGCCTGTACTACAGGTGCCTTCCAGCACAGTGCCCTTGAGTCTAATTGATTCTTTTAGCCCTTACTGTGGCCCCGGGGTTCTTGGTCTGGACCCCGTCTGCCTCTCCAGCCTGCAGTGGAGCATGAGCATGTCTCCTGAGTAGGCGTACTTGAGGACAGTGTTGTTGGCAGCTCTGCTGGTGGGTGACAGAAGGGGCAGGTCTGCCTGTGTTTTTCTTTCACTGGTGGAGTGGGTGAGTGATAAAGGGCAGGTCTGTCTGGCCTCTGTTCTTACCCATTCTTCTTCCCCTGTACTAAATGGTGGTGTTTCATTGGCGAAGCAGCTCCTGGAAGAGGATCCTTGTCCATTAGTGGGTTAGCTTCTCTACCATGGCCAGAAATGACCCAAAATGTCAGTAGAGGAGTGGGAGTTGGAGTGCAAGTACACACCAGGCAACAAAAGGAGTGTGCAAAATTGAAGTGGCACAGCTGTCTCAGCAGTGTCGAGTTGGCTGGGCTGATGCTGAGAGAGGGTTGGGTGGGGACGCTTTTGGCACTTTTTCTCCCAAAAACTAAGGAAATTAATTTTACTCTTCTCTGGCATACTGTAGGGAATTTCTGTTCAAGGAAACCAATATGTGAGTTCTAGAACAGAGGTAAAATTCTTTCATGGCTAAAATAATCCTATGGAGATGGGTCCTACCCACTTACTTTTAATGGCTGTCACCAGCAAGTTCTCTCATTTTGCTGAACTCAAGACTGGTTCTCATGTGTTCAAAGTTAAAATAATACAATGCAGAACACCTAGGAGTTAAAGGTATCTTAGAAATACAAAACTTGCATTTATTGTATTTCCAAGTTAAATTGCTAAACAGCTTAGGGTTTTTTTATCCTGTGTAGATACCTGCTTCTTATATTTAACTTTGATAAATGAACATGAACTATAAAAGGAGGTTAGTGTGTCTGCACTGTTCATTTTCCTTTTTTTCGAGACAATAGATCAGTGCTTTCATGAAAGACCAAACTTGTAAGGACATGTGAGTTCTCTGAAAAGTTGTATATGAATCTGGAGTATTTTTGTATTAACTGGTCCCAGTTAATCACGTAAGAAAAAGGGCTCTAATAGTTTTTTAGATGCCAGTTGCACGAGACATGGAAGGACAGTCTCTGGCTTTCAGGTGTGTAGTTGCTGAAAGCCACGGATGTTTAAAGCTGTGCTGCTGTACAGAGGTGCTGCACCTAATTCTGTTTGTAGATGTTGTGGGTATGTCCTGTGACATTTACCATGTGATAGTTAATTGTAGCAAGGCAGCTTAGCAGGCAGATTTTCTGCTACTCCAGTGTAAATGTCTGGTGTTTTTATCTGTGTATCTTCTCTGTAGAAATAATATTTAGATGGTTCTTCTGGGTTGAGTTTGTGTTGCTGCTGCAAGGGCAGGTGTTGAGCAACAAAGCACAGGAAGCAATTGAAACTTGTTAGGAGCACTGTTGAATTAAAGCAGAGGAAATGATGTAAATGAGCTTGTGTTTTGAAACAGTGTGAAAATATAAAATGCGAGCACAATTCTGAGTCTCTGGAATTGTATAGAGGGCTAAGTCATAAGTTTCTGTGCAATAAAATCAGTCCTGTGACAGTGTTTTTGGTGACAGCTTTCAGATGACTTCTGCTGTCTCTTAAAGGTTTCCCCAAGCAGTGGTGTCAAAAATGATGACACTTGTCAGCACTGTTGATACTACTCCCAGTCACAGGGGCAGCAGATGATTTGCACATCTTCCTGATGCCCTGGTAGAGTGAAAATTAAGACTGCTGAGTGATAGCAGTTTAGTCCATCTTTCATGTGATCTGAGATCTTCTGATAGAGATCTTCTGCGGAAGAGACGTACAATTTGTGAAGTAGGAGGGTGAGTGTGGGTTGCGGTTGGTGCTGGCTGGACAGAGGCTGGTGTGGCTGGTGTGCCTGTCTCTTCCTGGCACGGTCTGGAAGCAGTGCTCCAGTAAGATGTCTCTGCAGGGCAGATTTTACCCCCGGTATTTTGGCAAAGGACATCCAGAATACTGTATTAGATTCTGCTATTAAGTGCTACTAAGCGTGTTTCTTTAAGTTGGTTCCCCCCCCCCATCAATTTCAGACATAATCCAGTAACTTTGAATTTTTTGCATTTAAATCTTCAGAATTCCTCCTTAGTTGACTAAGGTCCTAAGCATCTATCAGATGGAGAGGTGACAGTGTGATGGGGATTTAAGTTGACTGTCTGAAGGGACAAGAGGGGAGGGTAAAAAAACCTTTAAACCAGTGTTCAAATAGTGTAATGGCAGTTGTTGCCAGTAGGACCATAAGATAAATGCAGCACTTGTGACAAGTGTCTTTGATAACAACCTGTATGTCCCTGCTGTGAAGCAAAACAATTTAAAAAATTAAAGGAAAAAAAAAGTTGTGGAATACGAGCACGACAAAAAACCACCACAAGGAATCTGCAAAAACTTAGCAGAGGTTTGCAGAAACTCCTGGCTTCTCTCCCCTCCAAACCATGTTGATCTCTTCCTTCAAGAAAAGAAGAGGAAAGATGTTTCAAGTGGTCCAAAGACTGACTTCAGGGACTTGAAAAACAAAACAGGAGAGGGGAAGCAGGATAGTGCAAAGTGTTGAGTGTTTGGTGTTTCTATTTTTTCATACTTGTAACTTTTTTAATGCAAGGCAAATATCAAGAGAGATAGTTTGACAAACTGCTGGCCTCTGTTTTTGATGAAGCTTGCTATTGCTAGCCCTTCAAGAGTAAGGTAATGCTTAGTTATAATGTCAAATTGAAAAATTACAGATGACATAAGTGCTTTTAGCTGTGCTTCTGGAACGCACCAGATGTTTCTCAATCATTTGGCATCCAGCTTTCATGTCTGGTGAAATATTCGTGGCTGATTTGTTGTGCTGAAAGCAGAACCTGAACTACTATGCTGATTTTTAGCCATTCTGAAAACATTTGTAGGTTGTGTTCCTCCTTCCAGCTGAGATCGTGGACTGAGGAACAGCGAAGGGAGCACGGCTTTGTAGACCACATGTGAACTCGAGCTACCTGATTCAATTTATTTAAGCAAAACTTGAGAGTGATTGATTTTTCAAGGCATCATTTTTTCAGAATTTCTGTATCAAGTAGTATTTTAAACTGGGTTTAGTTATTTTAAAATTAATAGGCCAAACTACCAGTTGGACAGAATGCACAGAAACGTCTTCCAGTGGTCACTTCAGGAGTCTTACTGCTCTTCAAACTTGCCACAGAGATTTTTTTGCAAATATTCCCTGGTCCAAGGTACCCTCCTCCCAAAATATTTGGCAATAAATCATAATTTCAGTGACAACGTTGCTGTGGTACTCAGTTGTCCAGTGAAACTTTTTTTAAAATTCAATTTAAATCAGATGTTAATAGATCTTTGAAAATCTTTTAAAGAAAGTTGGAGGCACTTGAGAATTTATGTTCTCTGTATTTTCACTTCAACTGCTACAGCTGCATCATAGTCTGGATTGTTACATCCTTGAAAACATTATCACTCTTACCATAGAAAAATTACCAAAAAAATGAAAAAAAAAAAAAAATTAACTCCTTCACACGATTAAGTCTCAAACAGTTTTTTTTCAAATATTGGGTAATTAGTTAATTAGCTGGGCAACTGTTAGAAAGAACACTGGGTAAGGATTCTCTCTTCTTTTCATAGGGTAAAAAGAAAAGTAATCTCTATGTGATAACCACCTGCTACGTACCTTCGAGGCCTCAAAGGGAATCTGTTTTGCTCTACAGCATTTTCAGGTTTGCTTTACAGTATAAGGAAACTGGATCCTTACCTCCCACAGTGGGAAATCTTCCACTGGTTCCATGTATGAACTTGAATAACAATTATCCTTTAAAAACAGCACACGAGTTTTTACTTAGATTGGCATTTATATTTTCACTATGCTTAGGGTACAGTAACTATGTTATCTCAGCCTCCATACATAGAGAACTAGATGATAGATGTGAGAAAACAGAAGACAGCTTAATTCTGAGAACATATTTAGATGTGGAAGTTAAGTGAAGCAGTTGCAAGAAAGCCACGTTATTCTCACCTCTTTGCCTTTGCCTGTTAACCATACCATAGTGGACAATTGCAGTCATTCTTAGTGTATGTTTTTAATGAACAGAACATGGCATCAGTGAAAATGTAGGTATACTGTGCCCAAGCTGGGATCACCAGTTACCTTTTACTGTTCTATTTCATTTGCTGGAGCATGTTCATCTCGTATGGGGGAAATATTTAGCTGGAGCCTTTTATGTTTTTAGACACTTTGGGTGTCTAAAGAATATTTCACCTTTTCTCGTTCCCTTTGATTCAAGGTGATGCTTTCTAAGTGTAACTGTTTTTTCTGTCCTTCTAAAGCAGGCTGTCTTCCTGTGCACAAAAGCCCTACTACAGCATTGTCTTTTGGAAGGCTGCTGGGCATCATAAGTTTAATTTCTGCCTCTTGCTGCAGCTGTTGCTCTATCATACTGAAAGGACAAGAGCATTCTGCAGCATGTACTCTGATGGAGACTATTGTGCATCCTTGAAGATAAGCAACAGTTGCTGTAAGAACTGGGATTTCGTCTTGCTTAAGCTGTCCTCCACAGCAGACCTTTTGCCCTGGGTTGGGTGTGCAGTGTTACACGTGCTGTTTGGAGGTTCTGCCACCCCTCAGTGAGCAGACCTGAGTGCTGCCATCAGCTGGGTGCAGTTGCTCGGGTGTTGTGCCCTGGACTGGGAACCACCTCACTGCCATGTTAGTTGCCCAATTTATGCAGTCCCTCATGGACACTGTGTTGTTAATAAGGGCTTAACAAAGCATGTGGTAAAAGTAGGCTGGGTTCTTGCCTAATGCTCATGTGAAAACCAGCATTACTTACAAGATGTTAGGAATACTAGGAGAAAGAGCTTCCCTGATAATTGTACTGAAGTAGCTACTTGTACTTCTGTTCCCAGTTCTAGGTTGAACTTTAGCAACCAACAGAGTAGGCACAATAAGCATAGTCATTCCTTCAATTCCCTTTCAATAAGAGGAAGAAGACATGCTTCTCCAAACTTAGAGTTTGTGGTTTTCTTGCCAAATTTAAAAAGAGGAATAGCACCTTCAGCAGTGCAGAAACCCACAAGCTAAATAACTGTAGGAAAATGTGTGTAAAATAGAAAAATTATTTATCGTGCGGAAGCTAAAGGTAATGAGCCTTTCATGATAGCTATTCAATAGAATTTTAAAACAAGCAAGCAAGCAAACAAACAGAACTCCTTCAGCTGGTCCTACCTAGGACATTTTAGGTAGCTTTTCTTGCCAAGAAGATGTCTCTCTTCATACAAACAGTAAAGTGACTGTGAGTTGACTTTTATTTCCTGGCCTTATCTGAAATGGGATAATACTGACCAGCGTAGTTCAGGTGTAACCGTTTGGGTTTCAAGTTCCAGTTTTAATTCAGCAGTTTCCAGGCAAATGGACTTGCTCTGGTTTCACTGAAGCCAAAGCAGGGCTCCTATTCATAAGCTCATTGCTTAGGTATAAAGTAAATAATGTGAATAATGCTGTTCTTTCATTTGTCTACTTAAGTATGTAATAGATCTAGTTTTGTTTAGGAACAACAAGTGCCAAGACAAGTGATAACTTGCTTGCTTTTCTCACTTATAGGAGATAAAACTGCTTCAGCAAAAGGTCATTTTTTTTCCTTGTTATTTCACAGTAGATTATTAAAGAATTGCATTTAAACCATTTCAGTGCAGTTAATGTTTCCTTCATTTGAGGATGACAGCATGACTGCTTTTTTCAGGGATTGTCATGGCAAAAATACCATCACCTCTAGGTTGTTGGATACCACCTTCTGTTTGCTTTCTCTGAGAACAGAAACAATAAACCCTATATTATTTCCTATTCTGTCAGCTTGGCATGCTGATTTATTGTTTGATCATGCACATAGGGTGGGGAGGAATGTGGTGCAGGAACAGGATGGATCCTTCACACAGCCCTGATGGTCTGTGTTGCTATTGTAAAAACACATTCCAGGGAACCTGAAATTGAGGCAGAAATTGTAAGAGAGAGTTTGGGAAGGCTGTAAAGAGCGAGACCTGCTTGATTGTTTTTCATAGGCCAAGCCTAGACAGACTTGATTTTTAGGATGATTGAACACCACTATTAGAATTAAACCCTACTCTTTTCTATGTTTCTGTGTTTTCAAGGTTAGTATAAAGTGTGTTGCTTCAGTTGCATCTCCTGAAAAGCTGTAATTAATTAACAGAGTCTGGTCCTTGGAAAAGACAGGATTTATTATTGATTAAATCTCTTCCTAGTATAGAGAGTGAGTTGATTTATTGTGTGAAACAAGGGAGATAAGAAATGCTGTATATCTCCCCTGTGTACTGGAGTCTCTGATGTGACAGTGGAAACTTGTGGAGGTTTGGTCTTAATTTTATTTTGGAGCAAAGCATTTCTGCTGGCAAACCCACAGTGTTGCTTTTTGTAAAATAAACCATTTGCATGAGGAATATTATTTTTTGAGTAATAAATCCTGTGATTGTTGCACCCATCACTGAAGTAACTTTTTTTTATGGTTCCCATGCCTGAACTACTTGGTCCTGCTGTACTGTGAGTACTACTATGGTCCCTGTGCCAAAGGCATAAGTTTTATTCCTTCCCATTTAGGAATTAAACAAATGTCTAAAGTTGCCTATTGCTGATATGCTTGAGCACTTTATAATTCATCATAGGCTGCTCATAATGTGTACAGTTCACCACTGTGTGGTGGGTTTTTTTTTTCCACATCCTTAATTAAAAATGAAGTGAGATGATCAGTGTGCAGTCATCTCCCTGCCCCCCCTGTGGGACTCTGGCTTTGGCAGTGTTCACCAGTGGGAGTTTCTAATAAAGAAAGCAGAGGGAGACACAAAAGCCCCAAAGTGAGTGAATAGGAGCAGTGCTAACCTGCTAGCTCAGCATTCCCCTGGGTTGTTGGCTGCCGAGCAGCCAGGTGGGGCTGGGTGCAGTGACAAACACAGCTGCCTCTCTGATGCTGCTCGGAGTCTGCTGTGTGACTGACAGACATGTGCAGAATGCATTTTTTGTTTTCATCAACCAGGTGGAGCTGATAAGCTTATAAGAACTAAGGATCACAGATTTTGGGGCTGAGTTAGATGTGATAGAGAGCTGATTCTGACTCCTAGTCTCCCAAGACAGCTGTCTCATTGTTTTGGGTCTTATTTAACTCTTGGGCTTCTGGTTTAGAGCTGCAGTGGCTGGAAGATTAACTTTCTGCAGAAGTTGCTCTGACCTGTTGAAGAGTGCTGATGTGTGCTCTTGCAGGTTTGGTCCTATACAGTATTGACTGTGTGAGCATGCCAAGGTACTCATAGAATGCCTTAGAGTGGGAATGCTAGGAAGGTACAGAGGAGGACATGAGGAAATGGATGAAAATCATAAGAGGTAGCTGGAAGAAAAGTTCACTTTAGTGTCAAACAGGTAACGTGAATAGCAAAGCTGAAGTTCAGTGCTTACCAACTAAACTGGCATGTTGTGATAAATTGGAACATTGTGTTGTCTTCTAAACTTTACAAAGCTTGAAAATTAGCTGCTGCATGTGCTTGATGTGATTGGTATATTGTGGGCATTGGTTGCAATGTGTATAAGCACAAAATTCAAATTCTTCAGAATTTAATATTAAACTGGTAAGGTCTAAAATATTTTGTGATTATTTTCATTTTCCTGCTGATTTTTTTTGAATGTAGGTTATCTTTCCATAAATGGATTGTGGCTTTCAACTTTTCTCCTGTCCAGCAGTGCATGTGTGTGTACATGTGTGCTTGTGAGGCAGAGCTGTGGCTGAAAGTAAATCAGATGGCAGAATTGTGATAAAAAGATGTTTTTTACAGTCAGTCCAGTGAGGGTGAGATTCTAGAGTAAAGAGTAGTTCTCTATGGAAGGTGAGAACTTTGGCTTTTAATTCTGCTTGTGGATATATCTTTCTCTTTGCTTTTCTTCCCAACAGCTGAAAAATCTGACTTTGGTACTTGTTTGACTAGAACTGTATAATAAAACTTTGAAAAATTTCTTTGTCTCTTCTCAGGCTGTATCTCAGCAGACTGTCTAAGCAGAGATGATGTGTTTCTGTGTATTTAAGGTATGGTTTTGAGGTTTCTCACTCTAGGGTTTATGCAAAGATTGTCTGCGAGAGCAGACACCCAACTTGCTTTGTGTTGGTTTCAGCAAGTGAGAAAATAACTGTGTGCTGTGTTTCTCCAACATTCATAAGCTATTCTGTTTCCAGTGACACTGTTCTCAGAATAAGAAGGGAATATTCAAGGGATGAGATTAAACCTTATGTTTTCATTGTATAACTTGCCAAGAAGAGAAGAATGTGTGTGTGGAGGAGGCTTAAGACAGTGAATATCTGTGGCATCTGGGTGAAATTATGAACAATAAAATAACTATCAGCTGGAATTTCATAAGCAGCTAAACAATGACCATCTAGGGCATGCTGAGTGAAAAGGACATGTCTAAAGTAAAGCATGCTCACGCAAGGAATGTCCATACAGTCTGGCATGAAGCCAAGTGCATACTGAATTAGGTCACTGCTTTAAGTGTGAATGTTTCCCCTCTTTAGAAAGATGTACTCATCCTTTGCAACAAGGAACCAAAACAGAATGCTAATACAATAAAAAAAAAATTTAAAAGCATTTTCAATTAGCATGCCGGTCTATTCCCTTGTGCTTAGGGAATCAATGAGCTCTTTTGTAAGGAACAGAAACATTTCCATAGTTGAATATACATAAGGCCTTGGAAATCCAGAAAGAATTAACAACCAGTTGGCTCTGGAAAGCTTGCAGTTCTTTATAAGCATTGTATAAGCCTGAGATGTCTCATTCTTTGGAGATCATAGAGGCTACTGCAAATATACTTGTTCTGAAGAATTGAAATAAAGTGAAATATCAGCATGTGCAATTTAAAATTTTGGAACTTAATCTTTCAACGCTTAAATTCCAGGGACTTCTGCATGATTACTTACTTCCAGGTAATCTTATTACTCTTTTTTGTAAACTTCAGAACGTACCATGTAACACAGTTAATTTCCCTATTGGGATTCTTGGGATCCCATGTGCTTTTGTTCATTCTGGGGTTTCACAGCCTGTTTTTTCTTGTAATCCTATTCTACAGCCTGGGAGTAGTTACTGGAATTCCTAAAATTAGTGCTGTGCCAGACCTAATTCATATCAAATTTGGGTTGTAAATATGCAAAAATAGGGCTTTTTCTGAAAAGAAAGGATATCGAAATAGAGTTCTCATAAACTGTCCTTTTCTGATAAGAGGGAATATTCTTGCTGGCTTCACTCACTACTTGGAGTATTCAAGATGAAATCTGTGTCTGACTCCTTTATGATGACTCTTCTCAGCAGAAGTAATACTGAAGGGAAAAAAAAAGTTGTCCAAATTGGCTCAGTCCCCACAGCTTTAGCAAGCTAGCTTACCCATTCAGCTCTCCATGTGCAATTTGAAATTTTAATATTCAGCATAAGTGGTTGCATGAACATTCCTTGCCTTTAAAGGCCACTGGGAAGCTGTAGCAGGAAAAATGCCTGTTCTTTAGGGTGTTGCATGAAACTGGTTAAACATAAATAAGCAATGACTATCTCTGTGTAAAAAGGCTGTCTGGTTAATAAGATTGTCACTAGCCCTCTAGATAAAGGGTTTGTGCTAACGAAGGAATAATTAGAGCCTAGAAGGAAAAGGATCAGTGAGCTGTTTACGGCCCACCATGTGTAGTTCTTAATGCTTCAGAAAGGGCTTATTGTATGTCTTCACCAAGCACCCCTCTACCAAACAGCCCTGTAATGTAAACAGGTGAAGTGCCAGTGGGAAGGCTCAGAAATGTGCAGATATTCCTAAGCTTTTGTTCTTGCCTTGGTGATGCGGAGCCAGCGGTGAGTCCCTGTGGAGGTGTTTTGATGTCCTTAATCCATGCTTACCATGATAATGTATGTTCAGCCACAGTTAATAAAATTATGAAGAACAGAGTTGTTCCCTTGCTGCCCCCTGCTATTGCCTGAGGGAATCTTAATCTCCTGGTACATTGTGTTCTCTTGACATCATGTCAGGAGATCTGTTGTCACTTGCTTCTAAGACATGAATGAGACCTAAAGAAATTTAGTGACTCATCGAAGTTGAACATAGGGCAATTTATTGGTAGAGCAAGAACTGAATACAAAGGCCAGGGAGACTAATGTCCCAACTTCAGGGGTATCTATTTATCGGTTAGCAACAGTTAAAATAGTTGGAATGAGATTTATTGTTGTTTTATGTAAGTCAGGTGGTTTGATCACTTTTCCATATGCCTTTATTGATTGAAGATGTGCTAGCTTCTGCATGGAGTGGGTTTAGTACAGTCTGGCATTTATCGAGGTTTAAAGAAAGTTATGGTTCTTTAGGCTATTAATTGTGGCTTCACCTCTTGCAGTCTAATAGAACAAGATTTCAGTAAGAAATGTGAAAAACCATAATGTAGTCATCTTTCTACTGAAGAAATCTTGAAGTGATATTACGTGATTTTTGTGAACTGGCTTTATCCTGTAGATTGTTGTTTCTTCTGTCTCCCTTGATTCACCACATCTGGATGGTGGTCAGTAGTCTGAGGATACATCTGGTGTTGATCACTCTTTATGGGTACTTAATTTGCATTTATATAATGTTGTCTTTGTGAAATAAGGAGTGACTAACTTCTGCCTTATTTTGACTTGGAATGATGTTATGTAGTATTCAGTTGAAAAGGCTGTTATTTATTTTCTATCAAAGTTTTTAGTGGTTTTTCCGAGTTCGAAAAGCATCAGTTTCAGGTAACTACTGCCTTTAAGCTGCTGTATTAAGAATTTCTACGTAATCCATCTAAATTATTCATTAAAAGAGACTTTAACACTAGAGATACTAAAAAATGCTTCAAGCAGTGCTGTAGACTTGATCTGAACAACTCCAAGGTGTTCAGCTGTTGCCAAACTTAGTGTGCCTGACATGCCTGCAAACTTAAGGTCAGCTATCACAGGCATTGCTGTTGGTGAATATATTACTTAATCTTTCAGGGCTTGTAATTGAAGCTTTCTTGCAAATACTGAATATCATGATACCACTGATCGGGGTACCCCATTCTCACTAAAGCAGTATCCTGATGCTGGAAGCCAGAGGGAGAGGAGAAGAGTCACAAAGACATAACTTGGGAGCCACACTGCAAGGTGTTTGTTGTAAACACATGGAGTGCATCGTGGCATCCTGACTGACTTGCAAGGTCAGAGGAAGACAGGCTTTGTGGCTGCTGGCAGTGCTAGATAAGTCTGTCCAACCCATATATAAGGAGTATTGGAGTGGGTAATTTTTTTCCAGTCTCATAAGTGTACTGAAACTAAACAGGAAGTCTCAGAACTTCCCCCAAACCGTAACTGCATAACACAGCTGAAATGGATGTATAGCCCTAGATATATTTAAATGAGTTTCACTTATTTTATACAAGCAAATTTTAACTGAAAGTATTTTATTAATGTTAGAAAGTGAACTAACATGCATTGAGCCTACTTCTTGGCTTTTTATGCTGTCATTAAAGAGGCCCATTAGATGTTTAGCTGACTGTCATTGCTGAGCAGGATTTTTGATATCCCCCTCTTGCATAACTCTGGTCTCTTTCCCTGGTCTTTTTCTCCAGGCTGGTTTGGTCAGTGGTATAAGAGTGCAAGTAGTTAATGCCTCTTCACACTAGTCTAACCATATCAAAAGATGGAAATGTTAATGAATGGATAATATGAGGCTCCCTTTCATCAATCAGGAATAGGGGTTTGAATTTTAATTTCTGTTGAATTTGACTTAATCTGAAATGCTGTTTCTGTAAGCTTTGATATTTAAATCTACAATTCATGAGTGAATAGTTATACCCTGAAAGATATTTACTTTAAGTAAAAGCAAAAGAAATTGCAAGCTTCTGCTGCTTCAAAAATAGTTCTTGGAGTTTTGTTTTTTTTTGAGTTTAGAGGAGTAGAAAGGACATGGAGTGGGTTTGTTGGTGGTTTTTTTCTCCTACAGAGTAAAACAAAACAAAAAAACTAAGAAGGAATGGGAGAGTTAAAACAAAACATGATGAAACTGGAATAACCTTTACTGCTTTACCTAGCTGTGTGACAAATGCATTTCATTATACTGTCCATATTATTATTTTCCAGACGCTATGTCAAAGGGAGTCACTTACGGGTAATGTAAAGGAAAAAATAATGGTTTCTTTCTCCTTTTCTCACCTGTTCCACCAGCAGTCCTTTGCATCCATCCATGTGTTCCGACTTTGTTCATGTGTTTTCCAAATGACTGGCTGCTATGTAGTTCTAATATGCACCTTTCTTTTAATTCTAGGTTCTGTCTTCATTTTGCTGACTCAAACCACATATTCCAAGGAAAGGAGGGGAAGTGGAATAAAGTACTCAAGTGCCAGAGGAGAAGCTAGACTAGCCAATGAAAATCACTGTTACTAAACTGCAGACTGCTCTCACACATAGTGGGGGAAAAAATTGCTGTCTGTTCAAAGCCTATAAAATTACTTTTGCAGACTTTCCTCAAAGAACTTGAAATAGGCTAAACTCCTTCAAATAGGACTGAATTAGGAAATGGAAATATGACTCCTTGCTGGTGTCTCCCATCCTCCTCCCTTTTTGCAGTTGTTTTTTGTTTGGGGTAGGAGATCCTGAACAAACTGTATGGCGTCAACCAGGCTTACAGTTGATGGTTATGGATGACATAGGAACTTCAGATTTACATCTCTGCCATGACACCTGATTAAGGCAAAGGTTGAAAACTGCTCATCAGCTATGTTACCAGAACTTGTAGTAGCTGTTACAGTTGTACTTTCCTTCTCTTTCTAAGATTTGATGTCTGGGGTGATGTTCCCTGGAAAGCGTGAGCAAATAAGTCATCTTTTAGGATTGGAAACAGAAATAATATAAGAATGCCCAGAAGAGGCTTAGTAATTCAAGCCAGGACTCGTTGGCTCTTAGTGGGCATTGCTTTACTGTTCAGTTTAGTCTTGCTCATGTATTTGCTCGAGTGTGCTCCGCAAACGGATGGTAACGGATCTTTACCTGGTGTTGTAGGTGAAAACATGGGTAAAGAATATTACCAAGCTCTCTTGCAGGAACAAGAAGAGCATTATCAAAACCGAGCTACCAGTCTGAAACGTCAGATTGCCCAGTTGAAGCAAGAGCTTCAGGAAATGAGTGATAAATTGAAGTCCCTGCAGGAAAAAAAAAGCCCAAAGGTCAATGGTATGAACTACCAGGGCACCAAAGAACAAACATCCAATGATCTCCTAGAGTTTCTTCATTCCCAGATTGACAAAGCTGAGGTGAGCATGGGGGCCAAACTGCCTAGTGAATATGGCGTCATTCCTTTTGAAAGCTTTACATCCATGAAAGTGTTCCAGTTGGAGATGGGGCTCACTCGGCATCCAGAAGAGAAACCCGTTAGAAAGGATAAACGAGATGAATTGGTGGAAGTTATCGAGGCTGGCCTAGAAGTTATCAATAATCCAGATGAAGAAGATGGACAAGATGAAGACGATGGAGTAGGAGAGAGGCAGCTGTATGGTGAAAATGATTTTATAGAAGGTATGTTTATTACATACTTTCCAGTCTGTTAACAGAATGTCACAACAGGCATCTAATGGTGTTTGTACTTCTGTATTTTTTACCTACTTGAATAGAGTCTTGAACAGTAATTACACAGTAAGAACTGTTATTTCTAATGATGAGAATATTATTGCTTCATTGTATTGTGTTTTGAGTAGGGAGTAAGGAATGCATTTCAGGAGAAGGGCTCACCTCGAGAATTGTACAGGGGAAGCTGTACCCGTTTAAAATGCTGAGGTATTAATAGATTGTAGCTTAAGTCAGTGTGACACAACTGCTTATGGTATTAAATAACCTGAGAGTTCCCAAGAAACTGGTGGCAGTGGGAGGGAGAAATTGCTTCTTGTTTCAGAGTATTTAAGCAATCTAATATGAAGCTACAGGGTTTTTCTTCATTCATCTCTATGCCACTTTTAGCTAATATTCAGGCTTTTGACTCTCTTAAGAGAGTTGGAATACTCACTGGAGAGAGAGCGTTGAAAGGCTAATGTGTTCTGGTCATGTCAGCTGAAGAACTTGGTGTCCTGAGCAGACCTTTCATGGTATACCAGTTTTGGGCTCCATTAAGTTTTGCAGTCTTGAAGTGTTTTCTTGCTCTCTCTTCAATTTTGTCTCAGTGCTTCTAAGTTTGATAACAGAACACATATTATGAAAGCATATGTAGCAGTTAAGCTTTCAACCCTTAAAAGGTGCATTAGTGACAAATCCCGTAGGAGGTCTCTTTCAAGGTACAGTCTAGTGCTGATGGAGATAAACATTACCAAAAAATGCCCTAGTACCTGTTCTTTATATTTATGGTATTAAATGCAGTTCATGCTGCCATAAAATAACCAATGGTGGACTATGTTAAAAGACCATTACTGTAAAAGGGACTCTGGATCTCAGCAGTGCTGATGTCTGTGCTGTTTAGCAAACATTGGACAAAGGTACTGTTGGCCTTGAAGTAATTGGCTCTTTCAGTCTCAGATGATGTAATTGGTCTGTAGTGCAAAAAGTCTCTGCTTTTAACAGCTACTGTGTTTAAAGTTTTCTGCAAGTACTGTTGTTCATTCCAAAAGGTGGGGCAGGGTGTGGAGGCCTCTCAGCTGGGTCTGTGTAACACAGCCAGCACAGTGTCAGGCTCTTAGTACAGTTCTCATTTAAACCCATATTTTTTTGTCTGGAGGTGGTCATTCTTGCAGTCTTTTAATTGCTTTATTTCTGCATTAAGTACTCAGCTGCTTTTTTAGATAATGCTTATATTCTAGTGGATTTTTATTTTACCATGACTGAAATGGCTGTTGATTTTCTAGTGTACTGCCTTTACTGACAGACCTTCAAGAAAACAAGTAGCTTTAGGACCTTAGAACTAAATACCTCTGCCTCTGTTCTCACCAATATATTAATAATTGGTTTTGGAAATCAAACTAATTTTCTTTTGCTGTAAAGACAGTCACTTCAAACACAGAGTTACAGGAACTATAGGGAAAGAAAAGTATTTATGCTGTATGTGGGTGTGTTAGCAACTAACCATAGTGATACCTATATCTATTGGCATCTTTTTTTCAGACAGAAGTTGTGGGTTGCGTGGGCGTTCTGTGTTTTTTTTAATGTGCAAATACTACTGGCTAACTTAGCCAGCAAAACCAAGGATGCTTCTGAATATTAACACGTTTCCCTCCACCCCCCCTTGTTGTTCCAAAACCTGTGGGTGAGAAATGGAACCAGTCAGTAGTGGTACCCGCAGGTCCCTTGCCCTGCGGCCCTGTGGGTGGGCTCTGGCACTCCACCTCCACTGTCAGTTTGTTCATCCCTGTTTCATGGAAGTCCATTGGAAAGCTGATGCCTTTCTGTTTAGAAAATATTGCTCCCTTAAACTGTCATAAATGGGTAGGTTTAAGTTTCATAATAAGCTTGGTGTATCTACAGGTCCTATAACTGTCCTAAGAGCACATCTAAATTTTTGCTGGATGAGCATTGCTCATTTAGAGAAATAGTTTTTTGAAGTTGTCTTCAGTGAAAATAGATAAGTTCTGTGTCCCCTTCAGTTGGTAATAGATTATTTTGTAATAAGTAGTTTGGGACTAAAACTAGAGTATTGTGTCATTTGAAGCCTGGAGGCTGAGAAACTTGGTGTGAGGATTTATTTGTTTCTTGGTTCTGGGACAAAAGAGAAAACATGATCCTGCATTAGTTAATACATAACCATCATATTTTATGCTCAGTATAGATAAACTGATTTTGGTTTGTTCTGACTTATAGGATTTTTTTTTCTCAGAACTAATTCATACATATCTACCAAAACTTACCCACAAAACTGTGCCATAAGTACAAGCTAAATGAGAAACAGGTATTTTTATTCTAGAAGTAGCTTCTTACCTCAACAGGCTAAATTTTCATGCAGGTAAAAGTTTGCTTCTGGGATTTATGTCAGCTTTTTTCACAGACTTGTGAAACAGTTAGACTAAACTTTGAACTGTGTAATCTTCTGTGATATGTACTTTCAGGTACTCTCTCCTTTAGAGAATTTGGTGACTGTTTAAGTTTAGAATATGTTTTCTTAAAGATGGTTTTACCTAATGGTATCTTTAAATCTCTGCTGAATAGGTCTGCAGTTCTTCCCCAGTATTTATGTTGCCTCTGCCCAGTCAGTAAAGTAGCGCTCACTTCATTTGAAAAAGCATCAAGAACTTTTTTTTCTTACTGTGTTTTAGGATTCATCTATATTGGATTAACTGGGGACAACAAATATGAATAATTTAAAATGAATCTGCCTTCTATTTTATAAATGGAAACTTCCTAAACAAACTTTTTTCTGAAAAAATAGACTTAATTAGTCAATAATGCACATGGTAGTCTGAATCGACTGATTTTTATTACTCTAACACTGTCCACTGTGTAGGCCAAAAAACTTCAAAATACATGCTGACTAACTTTGTTGTCACTGTATTTTTGCTCTTTGTCCTTAAATTAATTGTTCAGGCAACATCTTGGCTGCATGCTAAGCCTTTCTGGTCTCCACATTAAGATGTTCTGTCTTCTACCAATGTTGAAAGGAAGCTCTATGCATGATAGGGAGCCATCTGTTCAAGTGTTTTCCAAACTGATGTTATTTTTTTAGTTGCAAAACAAAGTGATGACCCAAATCTGTGGGCTGCCACAGCCACATCATGACTATTGGCGAGCAATAACACCAGGAAAAAAGAAAAGACTTCTAAGTATACATTACAGCTACAAAGATATTTTCTCAAAGCTCCAAATTATTCTTCACAAAGCTCAATTGTCTTGCTCTGCTGATGAAGAGAACCAGCAAGTTTCTTCTGTTTGCTGCATCATCACCTGTTTTGCTTTGCTACAACCCATAATGAAACTTCCAGAATTCTAATATTAACAGAATAAAAATCTGACCTGAAAAAGGTCTTATTTTGCAGTTGCTGTTTGAGAAACACTTTGAAGTTGTTGTTTTTCTTAGTATTTCCATTAGATCTAAATTTATGAAAACCAGAAGTATTCTATTCCCCGTGGATGAAGTTTATCCCTAGAGAGGATAAAAGATGCAATTTTACATATTTTCAAAAATGGATGGATTTAGGATTACAAACAATGAACCTAATTGCTGAACTGCACACTCAAAGATAGTCCTTGATTAAAAATAGATTTTTTTGAGATCAGTATTTGATAACATTGAGAACTGGAGGGTAATTAAGATGAGAGGACCATAATAGTGTTACCTCTGTCTGTTCCCTTTCTCCAGAACCCTGTGACATTGTCTTTAATAGTGATACAGAACTCACTGAGGAGCCTTCATGGACATCTGTACTTCACTATCAGTGTAATTGGTTTATTTGGGTTACATTTATCAGGGTAACTGTCTTACTTTATTAAGAGATTAAAAAGCGCTTCCATTTTAAATTAACCTTTGGAAAAAAGAAGCATTAGCATATTTTCAGATGCTAATTATCAATTAGCTAACGTCTAATAAAGGTCTTGTAATTGGATGTTTAGCAGTGCTACCGTTTGGGTCCATTTCTCTTGCTTCTGTGTTTCCATTTGGAACTAGGCAAAGGCCAGAAACTTTTTCTTTAGGTCTGAATCTAAAGAGAAGACTTTCCACCCATCCTTGGCATGTAAAAATTCTTTATTCCCATGCTGCAAGCTTGAAGTCAAAACTCTTCCAAAGTCCTTTACATCCACAGAACAGTCTGGACTGTTTGTCATGCAGACAGCCCCTCTAGTGTGTGCTGCATAAGACCAGAAACTGGCCAGTGTCCTGGGAACTTCAGTGGAGAATTTTAATACACACCAACAAAGAGATAGGTCTTCAATTCATAGACCAAACACCTTCTTCAAGGCAATAGAAGAACAGCTTTTTGGCTTTAGTAGTAACTGATATCCAGTTATTCATATGTTTAATTTGTTTGGTGAGAAACAGAACTTCTGCAAAGGGAGTAAAACTTCATGGACCAGGAATAGCAGCTGTTAAATTATTTCTACTGCTTTTTCAGTCTTTACTTATGGAGTTCTATTTTGAATGGCAGCCAGTGTATGCCAGTTGGAAGGTGAGATAACAGGTTTTATTACATGAGTCAGTCCCAGGTGTTAAAAACCTGAATATGCTAAGAGGTAAACCAGATGTGAATTCTTTTTCTGGCTTACATGTATTTTAGTTCTCAATTCTGGTTTACATGCATTATTTTCAATTCTGGTTTACATGTATAGAAGCTTTAATTCCATAGAAGTATTCATAGAAGATTACCAACAGAGGTTAGCTCATAGCAAGGAGAATTACTATTTAGAAGAAGTGTGATGCTAGTGGCATGTTGAGATTCAAAAGTTTATAATCTCATATTCCAACAGTTGAATGTTGCAAATTCGAATTTGCATATTAAGGTCCTTATAAAGTTACAGCAGCATTTTTTTTTTAAGTCTAATATAGAAATTTTTATTCTGTATTACAGCATTCTATTCTAGGCTGACATCTAAGCTTATCCTTTGATTAAAGATAAGCTTTTGGCAGACGACATGCTTTTTAAAAACTTACGTTGTAAATGGTATTTTTATCTGTAAACAGCTATTGGATACTACAGAAAAGAATTTAATATACAATACTGAATGTTAATTTACACAGGAGTACTGGTAAAAAGTATTTGCTGAATATTACATGAGAGCACAATGTGCAAGTACTGTGGTGCATCAGCTGTTCCAATAACCAGGATGCTGTTTTCAAGCTTCAGTGCTGGTCTAGTCAGCACAGAGAGTTGGAGTGGAAAAGGATTGACGGGGATTGAAAAATCTTTCTGACATTGTTTGAAACATGGTTTTCAGGACTTGTAATTAATACTGATTTGAAACTGAGCATTAGAATGTGGTGCATACTTAATGCAGCTCTATGTTGACAAAAGTATAAATGGATTTCTGCTTCTTCAAAGAGAGCATTGCAGGACTTTGTTCCGAGGGTAAAAAGCATCTCTGTGGAAAAGTTAGATTTAGTCACCATTAACTTCCAGTGAGATGTCACCAACTTGTTCTGCTACAGCCTGTCTCCCAGAGGGTCTCATCCACGTTTCCCATCAGGTCTGCCAGTGCACTTGCTTGTCCACAAGAAGGAGTGGATTATGGAGCTGAGTATTGGAGGGGAATAAGGAGCTTGACGTAAAAGAGAGGCTGTTTGACATAAGGAGGGGATATCAGTGAACAAAACTGGGTTTGCTTTGGGGGTGGAGGCAGGAGCAGAGGAACACAGAGGGAGTTAGGTAGATTTAGGGAAAGGACGCTTTGTAAAGGGAGCCTGGGATATAGAGAAAAAAGTTAGGGCAAGGTGGTATGCACACTGCTTTGCTTCTTGTACTGAATGAGAAGGTAATGTCAGGCAGGGAATACTTGTTCGAGGATAGGGAGAGGTACAAAATTCTGTCATCAGTTCTTTCTAGTTCCCAAGATGGTCAAAACCAAGCTGCTCCAAGTTGGAGGGCTGTTACCTTCAGATACCCATGTTGATTTCAGTTGCCAATAAAAAGGCACAACAATAAAAAAGGCAATATCAATACTGAGCACAAAAGAGAGCCCTTTGTGTCACCAGCATGGCTCATCTATTCTGTACCCCACCACCACCTGCTTTCTGGGTGTGGGGCTGGAGAGGATTTCAGCTGCTGTGAAGGCTGACTTGTAGAAGGGGCAGTTCAGGCCAGCCAAGTGAATAGAAATTCACTGGTTACATCATGTTAGGGCAGAGGTGTTTTTCACACTTGGGGGTCTTCATAACTTTCTCAGTTTTCTGTGTGGCCACTTCAACTGGAATTTGTTTGGTTCATAGCGTAGCTCGTGACTGTTCTCTATAGTACAGCTTTTCTTTGCTGGTGAAGGAGGAGAGCAGAGGTGGGATCAACGTAGGGCAGTTTTGTTGAAGGATTCTTCCTGTCATCATTTCAGGTTAGTATAGATGTGGAATTAGCAACATAGAGCTTAGTTTATTCAAAACCACAGATGAACATTGGTCTTTTCCTTTGTGGTGTAAAATTAAGAGAGACTGTTGGTTAATTTGCTTCCTTAATGGTCCTTAAATGAAAGGACCATTTTCTGTGTGGGACAGACTTTTCCTACCCATCAGGAGTAAAATATCTCTCAACAGATAGTCCTGTTTCTGGAGGACTGGCATTGTTTTCTAAGTGTTACAGCCACATAGAAAACTTATGCCTATGTCCTTAGAGGACCGTGGCTGTATTAAAGCACCAACTTATTTATCAGATGGAAAGCACTAGCTAGTGGTCAGCAGTGAAAACAATTTTAAAGCATTCCAGCATTATCACAGAATTTTATTTTTTTTTTTAGATACCACATGTCAGATTTTGCAGGCTTTGTCAAGCAAGTTATTGTCATTTGTTCTGCCCACAGCTTGTGTTGTGTTGATTGCTGGCCAGATGATCTCAGCTTTTACTGTGATCTAGCTCAGGGCAAGATTTTTACTGAAGGGCTTATGAGCAGGCCGTATTAGATTTCAGCCGCCATTTTCCATAGCAAATAGCTGAATTCCCTTTTTTTGGGAAGGCCCAACTCTAATTCTGTGTAAAAAGTTGGCATAGGACCATAAAACCTGTTGTTTCTAAGAAGCAGGGGAAGCTGGAGTTTGTTTGGGGTTGTTTCTCAGATCTGATCTAAAAGATAGAAGAGTGATTGTGATTGATAATGGTTTGTATACTTTTTATTTTTTTGTTTTTAGGAGAAACCCAGAAGCTTTGCCCCTACTTCTTCAGCTCTTAGGAAAATTCAGTATTTTTGAAATACAATTGCTGGGATCTTTGACTGTACAAATTACTTGTGTGACTTATTCTTCAGGTTACTATCGTACAGAAAGAGATAAGGGGACACAGTATGAGCTGTTTTATAAGAAGATGGATGGCATGGAGTACAGGCATGTCACCTTGTTCCGACCTTTTGGACCCCTCATGAAAGTGAAGAGTGAAACGGTCGATATTTCTAGATCCATTATTAACATTATTGTTCCTCTTGCTGGAAGAACTGAGGCATTTGCACAATTTATGCAAAACTTTAGGTAGGTGCATGAGATTATATAGTGAGCTGTATTGCTGATTTTCAGTGTTTTGTTTCCTTTTCAAACTGAATTCCTGTTCTGGTTGATTTGTGACGGAACTAATGATTCCAACATTGTGTGCAACTGCCTTGGGATGTTTGTGATTGAGCCTACTGTATGGAGAAAACATTTCCTCCTAAAATGATTCTCAAATTGCAGCAAAACAAACTCCTTTTAGACCAAGTGCCAGGGTCATTGTGAACCTGGACACAGGTGATCTTGAACATCATTTTTGTATTTACATCAGTTGTAGAGCGCCTGTTTACAAAATAAGGTATTGGAATGTGACACACAGTATTGGAACCTTCTGATTCAAATGGGAAACATGGGGAAAGAAGAGGGGAAAAAGTCTTTCCTTGGGTTTTTCTGAAGCTATTTGGTGCCTGATTGGAATACTTGAATCTGCGAATACTTCTTAATGCAGTAGCTTTTTTAAATACCTGAAGTTTCTGTTGTGTTGCAAGTAATTATTAATATCATCTTGTCTTTGTGCTTCTAGGGATGTGTGCATTCATCAGGATAAGCGTGTTCACCTCACAGTGGTCTATTTTGGACAAGATGGGCTCTCGGAAGTACAAAACATCCTGGAATCCGTAGCTAGGTAAGCGTGTCGATCCAGCATCAGTCAATGCAAACAATATTGATTGGCATTTAAAATGGTTTTTAAAAAGAGTGAAAAAATAAAAATAATAAGTTTATACTCCATTACAGGTTACTAGGAAAACTAACCTTTATTTGCACCATGCTATTTTTGGTTGGCGTTTGACACCTTAGATTGCAAGAGTCTCTTGAAGACTACTAAAAATCAAGTTATAGGCCAGAAAAGACTGTGAGGTTTCTATCTGACAGTCCAGAAAACAAGAGGGGTGCATTTTGTAGTGGATATTCAGTCATGCTAACAGATGGATCAGAGTCTAAGTTCTTTGGAACTGGGATATACTTTTCAGTAGTTATTTCACTGGAGGAACAATTTTTGTTGTGGATTAGGAAGAGAAATGTAGTCTAAGTAGGCCTATACTTACCCTATACTGTAAACAAATTTTAAGCACAGTTTCATTGTGGCTGTCTCAGCAAATAGCATTATGTTGGTATGGATGTAAAATGCCCAAATGTTGCTTTTTCTTCCTCCAGAGGTATGGGACAGGTAAGAGTGTCTGTAACCCTGTAGCCAAGGGGCTTCTTCGCTGCCTGAGCTCTTGTGCTCATCCCTGAGCTGGAAGCCTGTTACCCTTTTTAGCCAAGAATAAGCTGAGCTCTCGTTTAAACCCTGTCTCCCAGTGCTGGCCAGGGCTCTGCTCGATGACATATACTTAGGCTATTGCATCACCAGCTTTTAACATGAGGCAACCAGTTGGCCTGGTATGCACAGGTGTCCTCTAGGAAGAGAGAAGAGAGTTTCTGCCTTTCTCCTGCAAAGTCTCCTTGTCCTCTAGCTTGCCATGTGCTGGACCCCTCCATCTCCAGGGCCGCTCTGCTGCCTGCCCTGCTCCCTGTGACATGTGCCCCTCAGAGCACTGAGTCAGATACAGTGCTGCAAACTCACTGGGCATTTATCTAGATCTGTATCTTCTCAGTGGTGCTACTCTTGAGTATCTTCACTCTGTTCTCTTCAAGCATTGCCCTCTGAAGTGTCTCTGAAGTAGACACTTAACTTTGCTTGTTCCTGGGTGTATTTCCAATTTCCTTTTGCAGCTCCTTCCCTCTTCTGCTGTGACTTACAGGCGTGTGTGCTACTGGTATGAAACAGCGAGGAGAAGCAAACTGACTGTGTTATGGTGGCATCACCACATAGGTGGCCTTGGCCTTTTGAGTTTGGAGGTGTCAGGACTCTGGCTTTGTGTTTGTCTTCCTGTATGAACTGGTGGACAGAGATATTGCTCTTTTAGTCAGGACTTCTTAGTTTGTGGGGAAAAATTTTAGATGACATTGTAGTTCTAGAGAGCAGTTTAATTCATGTCAGTTGCCTTTTAATCTGTCTGAATGATTAAATGTGAAGTTATGAAGTAAGACCGAGGTCTATCTTTTTACAAATGTCTGAACTTAAAATAGACAACTAAGTGGAACAGATACTTTCTTTTCTCATTCTGAGGATATAACTGTTTGTTGGTGTTTTTTTTCTTTGTATTTCCGGAACAAAATTACTGTAAAATGCTGAAAAAGTATAAATAGTCCCTCTGCCCGTCCCCCTGGGTTTATTTTGGGTTTGGCTCTGTTTTTCTTGTAGAGAAACTGACTTCCACAATTACACGCTTGTCTCTCTGAATGAGGAATTTAACAGAGGCCGAGGACTTGACATGGGTGCCAGAGCCTGGGAAAAGGGCGAGGTCCTGATGTTCTTCTGTGATGTTGATGTTTATTTCACAGCTGAGTTCCTCAACAGCTGTCGCTTAAATGCTGAGCCAGGTATGTTCCCTCACTGTTGCTGTAACGGAGTCTTGTCACCTTGTTTGACTTAACTGATCTGTGTTGAGCATATGGAAAACTAACTTGAGTTGTGGAGCTTACTGAATACCACACACCTTGGAAAATGAAGCATACTCTGCACAAAAGGAAATAGTATTTAGACTGAGAAATAACTTGTGCCTTAGTGTGGCTTGTTTTAAGAACACATGGTCTTTTTTGTACAACATGTGCAATTTCCACATTTTCTTAAGATTTTGTTGTCTAAAAGGAAGTTAGACAGTTTAATTGTTTTAACGATTACACTGCACGTAAATTTGTGTAACAAAACTCAGTGTAATGCTCTACAGTGGAAGATAATTTTTGTTGTACTGAAATCTCTGACTTTGTTTTATGTCTTCTCGCATTGTGTATGGCCAAGGCACATCATATATAAATAGTTTTCAGTACAACTACAACGTGCTCCTTACAGAGAGTGAGCTAATGTTCCACATTTACATCCCAAGCTCTGAAATTGTCTGACTGTTTTTCACAAGTTTGTATGAGGCTTGCTTGTTTTACAGACTTCTGCCAAGATGGATAAGCTTTCTTGAATTAACAAGCATGCTACTTAAGACTTTCTCCTGTCAAACATGTGTTTGGGTTCTTTTTTTAATGCTTACTTTTATTCTAGACTTGTTGCAGCCAGAAACCATTTTCTTCAAATGCCAATTTGGAATGAATAGATACTTTTTATTCACATAATAAACAAGCAAGAAAATCCTCTATAAGCCAGATATTTGGATTCTGTTTCTTGCTTTTTCTTTCAATTCTGTCTCTGCTCTTCATGAAACAAGTTGTATAAATACATGGAAAATTTTGGATAGGAGCATCTCATGAGCTTTAACAAAGAAGGGAGTTCTAGAGACTGCTTAACAATTCATACTGGCAGTTTTTGACCTTTGCTTCAAGTGAGATCTGAAAATGCTTCTCATACATTCAGAGTTCATGCTGAGATCAGAGTACTGAATATTCCTGTTGTCAATACCTTTGCACTGGCGATGCAAGATGTTTGTGATAAATATTTATCTGGCTTCTGTAATAGACAACAGAACTGGTGGTATCAGCATAATCAGGATGCTTGTGACGCTCAATGCCCTTGCAGGATGTCCTGGATATACCTGCTTTTACATGTTTGTGGAAACAGGCAAACTCATAAAACTTCAGCAGTGCAAGGTGTTACTTAAACTTGGTTATTTTTTAGTTTTACTGCATACTGTTATTGCAGGTAGTTTTCACTGTCATGTGGTACTGAGATGTATAATGTTTTTTGTGCATACAAGTATGTATAACTATATGTTAGTATAGACCAACAGTGTATATATAAATATGTGTACATATATTTTTGAATCCTGTGGGCCCTGCCCCAGTAGATGTTATGGGCTGCCTAAGTGGGAAATCCTAGCAGCTAGTCCTTCTGTTTGTTTTCACTAGATGGCTAATAGGTAATATTTTAGATAAAAAGAACATCTCTAGTTTCCTCTTGCCTTCAGAAAGCATACCCACAGTGAGTAACAACTACCTTTTGACTTGCAGGGAAAAAGGTTTTTTATCCTGTAGTATTCAGCCTTTACAATCCTGCTATTGTCTATGCCAACCAAGATCTACCACCCCCTGTGGAGCAGCAATTGGTAAGCAGCGTGATTTAATCTGGGTGGAATTAGGTGTGCTTTGTATTAAAACAAAATTAAGTGTAACTTAATAGTTTGTTTGGGATATCTTATGACCTTTGGCAGTGCATATCTAACCACCATTCTCCATTATGGGCAAAGCACTTGGAAGAGAAGCTTATCAAACGGTACAAAATTCAGATAAACTTGGAGTTCTACCTAGTTTAAAAAAAAATTATTGCTGTTAATCAAATGAAGTTGGTAGTGCTGATCCGTTGCTTATGATCTGTTACTTATTTTGGCTTGGAAAACCAGTATTTTAGGAGGATGGTGGCATGATATGGCAGCAACTTTCATCTTGTGTTCCAGCAAACAAAGAATTAGTGAAATGCAAAAAACTTCTGAATGATAAGATTTCCTCAGTATCGATTCTCTTTGGCAACTAACAAATGGTAGTTGCAGGAAGTGTGCCATGTAGCTTGAGGTGGGCTGAGATGTTCAGTCAGTTGCTTTTTCTTGTTCTGGACAGCTGTATTACACGCAGATGTTTCTTTACCTTTCTGATCCAAGATCTGTTATATTGCCAATTTATCTTGCTTTTGAAATGAGGCACTGCTTCTAGCAGTCAAGATAATAAACAAACCCTGCAAACATTCAAGAAAATAGGCTTAAGAATAACTTGGGGCTCAGCAGAAAGAAGGAATTACTGTATTTCTGGGTCTCTTTTTCCTTGGAGATGGAATGGCAGTGGTCAGTGTCCAGCCTGACTCTCTTTGAAGAGACTGCATAGATGAAATTGGGTCTTGCAGCTGAGACTTGTGAGAGGGACTGGTTTGGAGGAGGGAAAGGAGGGAGTGTTACAGAGCACAGCTGTATTAAAAGAAAAACATAATAATAATCGTTCCCTGTGTTGTTTGCAAGGATCCCACAGAAAGTTGGGGGGGAAGCTTTTGCATATGGCCTCAGGTAGTCACAGCTGAGAGAGGAGTGAGCCCCTGCCTGACAGCTCTGCTTTTTTGAACTGAACAATATTATGGTTGCTGACTTCAATCACAAAGCTTACTTTTCTGGTCATATCAGATCAAGAAGAAAAAAATGTGGCCTTAAAAAACAGGTAGGAATTGGGGTATTGGGAACAAATGGATTAGCAATAGACTACCTGTAATTTACTGCTTGGTCTGGGCAGATACATAGAAAATAGAGGTGGTGTGGCAGAAAGTTAAACATGGAAACTGCAGTGAGGATAAATATTTGTAATTGGAAGGCAAAGGATGAAGTGATCAGCAGGTCATTAGGAAGCCCACATCAGTGCATGACTAGAAGTGCTATTATGCTCTATCCTGCACTGAGCAAATGACTGGAAGAGCTTAGGTTTTTATAAAACCAAGTGCAATGTACCTCCTTCAATGTATTTTACATTTCAAAATTATACTGTTTTAAAATTGCAGGTACACAAGAAGGATTCTGGTTTCTGGCGAGATTTTGGCTTTGGGATGACTTGTCAATATCGGACAGACTTTCTGACTGTTGGTAAGGTGAAAGTGTAAAGAAAAACATTGTGTGTTTAAAAATTGATTCTCTGGTCTTATCTAATGACAGGAAAGTAATGCATTTATTCCTTGTATTATTTTCCCAAGCCCAGCAGTCAGACTTGCTTGATAAGTTTGACCAATGAGATTAAATTAGTTTTTGTAGATTTTGATGTCCCATCTGATGAGCGTTTTGTTGAAAGTCATGATAGTTTTAGTAGAAACATTTCACTCTAGAACTTCTAAAAATATTGCTTTTTTTTGGTGTGTTGTGTCTCTCTGAAGCAAATTAATCAAGTTTAAGAAACATAAGTAAACCACTAACATAAGCAAGAAGCAGTCAAATTCTTTCTTTAAACAGCCTTCAGCAGTTGAATACAGTTGTTCGAGGCTTTAGCAGTGTGCTTTGGCCCCCCTCTTGTGGCATGCTCTTAAAACTGAGAACAGCCTGGTGTGCTTAAATGTGGAAGACTGTCTTGAAGATAGTCTGCTAGAAGATGTAATGATATAGCCCTATGTGCTGTACAATGGCTTGGATACAGACTGATTTCTAGTAGCAGTCATACTGTCACCTGTACGGTATATGCCAAAGACTTAATAATTCTGGAGTTTTGAGACTGTGCAAGAGCTGGGTCAATCTTCACTGTGGTCCTAGAGATGCAAGAGAACTTAAAATGGTGAAACATGTTCCTTTCCTTAATCCAGCTTTTTCAGTTGTGACCTATGGAGTAATTGCTGGTATTTTTAGAGAGGACTTCTCATATGGTGCATAACAGCTTCATTTTCCAGCTGCTAAAATCCATTATGCTTCCTAAATATAACCCAAAAGCATAGCCAGTGATGTTTGCCTACAGTTTTCTGCAGCTGTCACACAGGATGTCGTGCATAATGCAATTTGGAGACACTCTTCTAAGAGAGTTTCTGAAGTCAGCAGATCTGTGTCCTGGGCAGTTTCTACTACCAAGGATGTGGTATTCTTGAAGCTCCTCTCCCTCAGATTGGCATGCTTCGGCATGGAAAACTTAGTTAATTGTTCCAGAATTTCTGGCATGTTGTACCAGATCTGGTAACGCTACACACGAAGCGTTGTTCTTTTTGCCTTACATCTAACCTGTGCACCCCAATAACATTTTCTGATATTGTTTTTATAGGGGGTTTTGACTTGGAAGTGAAAGGCTGGGGCGGTGAGGATGTTCACCTTTACAGAAAGTACTTGCATGGTGACCTCATTGTGATCAGGACGCCGGTCCCTGGTCTCTTTCACCTCTGGCACGAGAAACATTGTGCAGACGAACTCACTCCGGAGCAGTATCGCATGTGCATCCAGTCCAAAGCCATGAACGAGGCCTCTCACTCGCACCTCGGGATGCTGGTTTTCAGGGAGGAGATCGAGACTCACCTCCGTAAACAGGCTTACAGGACTAACAGTGAAGCAGTGGGTTAAATGTCACCCCTGTGACATTTAATGACTTCAAATTCACAGTGAACCAGCATCATTTTACAGCCTTAATTCAGCTTACAAATGCAGTGCCTCTCTTTTTCAGTGAAGAAGAGTTTAAAGGGTTTTTGTTTTCCGAGTAATTCTTTGACTGTTACGCTGTTACCTACATTTCTTGCGAGTTCAAGCACCTCAGATGAATTGGAAAGTACATGTAGTTCAAGGAAAATGTCTTCAGTATCGATTGGAAGAATCTGTAGAATGTACAATTCAACACTTTTCCATGTGGTACATTTCAGTTCTTATATTTGCATTATTTTAAGAATTAAATGAAATAATCTTCTGTGTCTTGAGTATTTTCAGTCTGTATGGCTCACTGCACTGTGACTTCAGAAGGATACTGTACTTGTACTCCATTAGAGAAACAAGAGAAAGGTGTGGAAAATAATCTCACCATGAAAGGTACATGGACATGCTGACCAGTACACCAGCTGTTCGGGTGCGGATTTCACAGCAACGGCTTGGTGCTGCATTTGCTGTTATTAACAGACATTAACATGGTTGAATATAGAATAATTCGGGGGGGTGGGGAATGAAAATCCTTTTTAAGTGGCATTTTAGAGCATATAATGTAACTTCACACTGCAAAGGAGACACCACCTTCTTATCTCTGTGATGGATCAGACAAGTTGGGAATGTTCCAGTTGCGTGTTTCTGGGTCTGGTCTTTTCCCACAGTAGATGCCACATCACAGAATCCCTTCTCTAAACTGAGCTATGCTATAAAAGTTGTTTGTTTAAATATTTTCGGCCCCACTCCTCCTTATTCAAAGGCCCTGCCTATGTGTCTCATCCTTTAAGTTGAGGAACCATCTTTTCATTCCCATACGAATTTGTTAAAGGCCTGTTTGCTATTATTCCAATATTATTTTTGCATTCTCTTTTGGGCATTTTCATGTCATATTTTTGTAAGGCAGTCATATACTCTTAGTTGTTTCAGTGACTGAAAAAGCAAGTGCTATTACAGTCTTTCTTTATACAATGCTCTCCATTCCACTCATTATACTAGTAGCCTTATTCTTCATTTTTTCAGTTGGAGGATGTTTTAGGGAGTTGGGGGTTCTTTTCCTTTTTTTTTAATTTTGCTTGGTTGTTTTTTTCGAGCATGCATAAGCGGAATTATGTTGTGGTCTCATTAGTGCCTTGTACAATGGCACTACTACTTTGCTACTTCCCTTTTGGGTATTTTGGGATGCATAAACATGCAGGCACGTCATTTCTCTCATGTTGTCTTATATGATATCATATGGCATGCCTCATTTTTAATACATTTGTTTATGGAATGAATGCTGAGAATGCTAATTCAGTGGTTAAACCATTTGTGTGGTCTCCACTGAATTTAGGTATTAGTTGAAAACCCTTCTCAAACCAGGTAATTAAGATCTGTTTATGAATTTCGTTTGCTCAAGAATTTTGAAGGCAACTAAAGATTTAAATGGTTGATTTCTGAATAGCAGATATGCTGTGCGAATAGTTCTGGGCACTGATCCTTTTTATATGTACATAAAATTTGCCTTTATGTAACTTATTGTGGAGAACAAGTGTACTGTATTGTACTTAGAGTGAAGAGAATGCATTGCAAGACTTCTTGCAGTTGATATTCTCAACATAATAAATGGAATTTATGCATTTTAGAAATTGTTGTAAGCTGTTTCTTTGAAATAAGTTTTTACAATAATATTTTACAAGGCTGATAACACACTGGATTCAAATAATAATATTTGCAGTGAGAAGTTCAGCCAGCTCAATTTTGCGTCTCAAGTCATCTACCCAGACCAGATATGCAAGTGCAGACTTCGTTCCTCAGACAACTTAAACTTCTAATAGATGTTATCTGACTTCGATATCTGGATGGTTACAAAAGTTATAAGGTGCCAGTAAGGAAAAGATTAAATACATTGGTAATATGACTTGAGGTAAAGATACAGATGGGGTATTCTCCTGAGATTCCAGCCTCTAAAGTTTCAGCTGCTACTGCTGTCCTGGCTCTGCTGCACAGGAACAAGCATCAAAAAATGCCTCTCACTGACATCACCACATTTGACATGCACTGAAATGGATACTGAGGTAGGGCATAGCGTTGCTGCACCTCAGCTCTTGGCACTCAGATGCTACTTCAGAAGGCTCCAGTTGTTCCAATTCTCATGTTTTGGAAACAGCAGACTGCTGATGCTGATAGCCACATCTCTCCTGTTCTGCTGTTTTCCACTGGGTGGTTGTGCTTATCAGCAACCGGGAGGGAGAACAGTGTCAGTTGTCCACATCTGTGTGATCAAAAACGGTCTGTGGTGTCAATGCTGGAAGGCAGTTGAGGAAGTCTGGAGCTGAGTGTAGTCATAGGAACCACTTTTGGAAACTTTTTCCATTCATCATCCCAAAAGGTGGAAGCAAATGCATTGGAGGGTAAAAGGAAGTCAGAACTCCTGGAAATAGTTAAATGTGAGGGTTGAGTATGACACAAGTATTCTGAATGGCTCATTATTTGAGGACTCCTGAACTTGCAGGAGCCCCAGCAGGCCTGGGGATTCCCTGTCTTAGTTCAGGACCCTGCAACATCCACTTGTGTGAGAAGATGTTGCTGTGGCACCCCTAGCTTGGCAGCTCATTAGAAGCACAGGCAACCATCACCTACTGCAGTCATTTCAAAAGCTATTGCTATGAGCTGTGTGCTCTGTTAAGTCAATGAGAGGTACTTGCAGCCCAATGGTAGTAACAAGAACAACTATAATTTTAAGGTTGGAATCTCCTTGGATGCATTTTGCTTCTGTAAAAGTGCCTCACTGCTTGCACCTGCAGGGAAGATGGTTTTACTGCTAACAATCAATCTGTAGAACATTTACTGCAGGAAAATACTCTGCTCTAATTAGTGCTTTACACATTCTTCGGTGGCTTATTAGCAACTCTGACTTTAGAAATTAAATCAGTTACTTAAAATTCATGGTTTAAAATTTGCACTTCCAGGGAATTATTACTAATCATGTACAGTTCATGTTCCCTAATGACTTGCCATTTTACCTACTCATATATCTCTAAATTATTATATTAGATTAACAATTATAAATAACTACCTTAAACTTACAGATTTTATTTACATCTTGAAATTAGGGGTTTTAAAAAAAATTATGATTCTCAAGTATTTTGACTGTTGGACTAGGCTATAGGCTTTGATTATTTAGTTAAAAAAAAGATACTAAAATTCTTACTTTGGGTAATGATTATCCTCAGTGAATTAATAAGTGTTTTTCAAAACAATGTTCTCCTGTAAGCAAAACCTTTACTGAATTAACTGATGAATATTGCTTGGGTGGATTGTTTTATCTATTTTAACAGGGATTCTCCAGTAGAGGACAAGATGCTTTATTATATCCCTACTAATCCCAAAATAGGTAGACACAAGGTTGAGACCTACGGAGAGGAAGATTCTGTTCAGAGTACTGCTTCAGAAGTTACTCACATTTATACAAAGTATCTGCTTTCCTGGTTCTGTTCTGCTTTTTGTCATTCTTTGTCTGGGAGTTTCTCTGCCAAAAAGTCCTCTGGCAGTGCGTCACTTTGTCTTGCTCCTGCACTATATAGGGAAAAGTCATGGGTAGACCCAATTTCAGGACTCAGATTTTGCAGTTGTAATCAGTTACTGCTGCATTACCCCAAGCTAACTGATCAAGTGTCTTCTCTTCTGTATGGCTATGGATGACAGTGACAATTTAATTATGCCCCCGAGCTGTTAACAAAAAACTGAGTCGGTGACCAGCACTGGTCAGAAAAATGTATGAATTTGGGGAGCTGTTTGTTTCCCCCAAGTCCTTAGCATACCTAGAAAGTACGTGTACTGTAGAGATATATTGTATCCTGAAAACTTACATGTCTCTTCACTTCTATAAATCTAACCTCATATTGCTCGTACTGTGCTCACTATGTGCTACCTTTCTTATTAACCCGGTCTATTTTTTCTTTGGGATGGCTCCTCTCTAATTTCTTCCAACTCTGTGCCTTAAAACTTTCAACCTTTTATAAACTCCATCCCTGGCTCTTTGGGGACGTGGGAGCCACTCAGGGTCCCAGGTGACAGAGCTGCTGATGCCTGGCAAGGGAACACCCAGTGGCTGAACCCTGTGAGCAGGACAGAGGCTGCTGGGCAGTGCAGGAGCTGCTCTGCCATTTACCTGTTCTGAGAACTGGCTTTAAACCACACAGCACTCTGTTTATGAACTCTGTACTATGGATTAGGCTTTTTTCTTATTTCTGTGTTTGTCATAAAATAAAATTATATAAAACCAGTAAACTTATGGCAACATGAAGTTCATGACAAAGAGCAGTGATTTAAGACCCTTACCCACACCTTTGCTCTGTAACAACTAGAACAGAAATAGGGGGATATGCCTTTATTATAAAGTGAGTTTATAAGTGATTTCAGTTACCTGAGTGAATTGAACTGCTGTCTGCATTTTGGCACAGCCACACTGTGATACAAGCAGGTGTGTTTGTGTACAGCTGTGTTGCTGTTTTCTGGCTACTGCTGTGAGTTGTAATGCAGGGCAGGTGTGCTCTTTCTCAGTAAGATGTGTAACTCTTCCTTGGATTTTTTCCTGAACTTAATCCAAGAAAGGGAGGAAATTGCTCATGGTTCAGATATGAAAATCTCTTGCTTGAATAATGAAATCTTCTGTGTGTTGCTTTATGCATAAGTTTGGTTGAAAGATGTTAGCCAAGTGTGTCTCGAGCTGGCTGGGGGTTGCAGAGATAAAATCCTTACTGCATGGATCTGCAGCCCCTGTGGAGAGTGCAGCTACCAGGTCAGATGGTGGGAATGGGGTGGTACAAGGCTGCAGACAGCATCACTGTGCTCCCTGCTGGTGGGAAGATCCCAGCAGCCAGTGTGTGCCATGGATGAGCTGCTGGCTGCTCGGCCAGTAGAGCCTTGGGCTGGGTTTGCTGTCTACTTTAGCAACCAACACAGAATTGAATTAATTGAGGGAGAAGATAAGCCCCAGGCGTGTCTCCTCCCACAAAACAAGTTCAGTAACTTAATTATCAATGTCTCAGTGTGGATACTGAGTTTATGGTACTGCTCCTCAGCTCCGGCCTGAGCTAGTGTACACGGAAAACAAAAAACTTGGCTCAAGGGGCCAAGGCCCTTAGGTTGGAGCCACAGGCAATTCCTAGAGAAAGGACGAACATCAGGGTTTTGAGTGGTGCACTTGGGTTGTCAACAGCTCTGACCTGCACAGCTCCAGGATGTCAGAAATGGGTGTTTGCCATGCAGGCACCATCACTGGCTCAGCAGAGAAGACCTGGTCTTGGCTTTCCCAAGGTGTGCTCTACCTCCAGATGGAGGATAAACCCCATGCTGTGCAGCTTGGGATGCTGCTGCTGGGGCACTGCAAAGGAAGATGACTATCAGGCTTTGGAGTCAATCAATTGTGCACCCAGGGTCATCATCTGGGTGACGTGTCTGGGTTTTGGGAAACCTTGTGTTTTGACACATGCTGTTTATATAATGCACTTTTTTTAAAGCTGTGGTCCAAGTGTAAAAAGCCAATTGTGTTTCCCTGGAGGAGTCACAGCATTTTAGTGCTAGAGTATTAAATATAGTAACAGTTGTTTAAATAGGAACATGCTCCACTGAATCGAAAAGTAATTTCTTTTTTTTTTTTCCTGTTCTGTGCTATCCACATAAATTGTAACCTTTTCCATGGAATTTACAATATATAAATTCCCCAGAGGGAAGGGGAGGTGTTCTTCAATAGGGGAAGATGAGATGAGATAAGATTAGCTCAGGGTATGGTTTTATTTTAGACCCTTTACAGGAAAGATAGCGGGTTGTGTTTTTTAATTTGTTTAAAAATGTTATTCAATGAGAGTAGATACTGTTTTGGAGAATCAGAAAATAGAGATGAAAAAGTTGAAAAACCTTAGGGAAATAGTTCTGGATCTGCTGCATCCAGAAGAAAATACTTACTGGCTTTTTTTATTTTCATAAAAGACTGAGATAAACACACCTATGAAAATCAAAACTTCTTTGTAAACTGTGTTTAAGACTGGAGAATTCCATGAGAAGGGAAAGAGAAGTAGTAGGTTAACCCTAACCACTTCTATCGGAATGCAGACGTGTATTTAAGTTGAAGGTTTTAGTGCAGGCCAAAATAAAATTAATCAGCTAGAATAAAATTATTCAGCTTTTTGTTTTGTCAGATCAGCAAATAAAAGCCTTTAAAAATGGTGATTCAGCATAAGTTAGTAACTCATTGATGCATCAGTGTAATGATAAAAGTTTTCTGTGTAACCAAGGTGAATGTAGCTTTCATTTGCCTGAGGTGCTCTTGCTGTGTGTGTGACCCCCAAATACGTGTTCAGGAGATTAGTCATTGAAATTTTACTCAGCTGTGAAGGAGAACGAGGAACATCCCATTATGCCTAAACTTAAGCAGTGTTTGGTTCGTGCCCACACAATGCAGCTTCTCCTTGTCAGGCCTGACTGATTGCAAACTAAAGGGCTCCACCTCTGTCTTCGCTGAAAAAGCTTTACAGGAAAGAAGACTATGATATAATGCTGTTTCTTATATTTCTGTGGTTGCATGGGCTCTGCACACCTCTGCTTTTGTTGGTATAGTATCGGTTTTTCTGAATGCCTGGCACTGAGAAGTGTGTTTGGGCTGCCTGACTGTTGCAATCAGCAGTGCAGCTGAACGGGACACACCTGGGAGTGGGCTGGTGCAAGCACCCCCTACACACCCAGTGCCCCTCTGCTGACTGGCTTTCCATGGCCCGGGATTCCAGGTGTTGTGAATTTTGGCATCATGATTGCCTTCAGGCCCGGGTGAGTTTGCACCAGGTGGAGTCTATACCTCCTTTTGGGAGGTGAAGAGCTGTGCTACATGGAGCAGTAGAGATCTGGTTGGGCTTCAGACCAGTCCTAGAGGTGCTGTGCTTACAGTAACCATGGTGGCTGTGGGATTAATTAGCCCTGTGGAATAACTGGTTCCTCTCATGTGGTATCTGAAGCTGCCAGGAAAAGGTTCTTCTTTCTTGAGCAACATGGTCTCTCTCCTGGGTTCAAGTAAGGTAAATGTTTTACTGTTATTTCCAGGATATACTGCTCTGAGACTGCACCAAAAAGGGGAATGGCTTCCACCGTTTTATTAGGATATCTTATGTGCTTCTGTAAAGGAAGTGTTGTGCTGGGTTTGAAGAGCAGGTGTTGTAGCTGGGATCTGTATGGAAGTGCCATGCAGCAAAAGTACTTCTGACCTGAAGGCAGAATGTTAAATAAAGCCCTTTTATATTTAAGTCTAAATGTTTGCCTAAGGTTTTATTAAAACACAGCCTTGTTTTGGTTAGCTTAGTCCTATTCCAGGATAAGGTAAAGAAGTCCCTCTAAACTTGAAGTCTGTGGTCATTTAAGTGGTTTATTTGAGCTGTTGTAAGTTGTATGTGATGTGGTGAGATTTTCAGGAGCATTTTCAGCTTCAACAGTTTCAAGTTTGCCTTGTAGCTGTAGGACTTGTATATCACGTGTGACTTAGGTCTCTTGACGCGTGTCCTCTCATCTTTCATTACAAGTGGTGTAAAAACTCTTCGCTGATGCAAGTTAACTTAGCAAAGGCCTTTACAGTTTTCTTTCATAGGTAGAATGCTTTGCATTTGTACTTGAATTGCATGTGAAAGTGGATATTAACTCATTCCTGCCATTTGCCATGTCAGTGTTAGTGCTGGCTTTTGCTTGGGTTTTTTTGTTTGACTGGCTTTTTGCAGTTCCTTTGCCATTTGCATGTCCGTGAGGGGAGCATATGCTCTTTGCCAGTACCGAAGTGTTCTCAGATGTCAGGTACAAGTGCTGTTTTAAAAAAAGAATATATCTCTAGAGTGAAATAAACTTTAATGCAGAGGCTATCAATGAGCCTTCCCAGATATGGTGTATGACTTGGCTGGCTCCTGCTGAAGGTGGTGGCAAGTGAGCCCAGCAAGAAGAGTCACAGCTGTGAAACAAATGGGGAGCTGCTCCTCTGGGAAGCAGTGGGGGGCATTTGCACAGCGTGATGAGTGTGGAGGAGGCAGGAGGTGAAGCTGAGCAGAGCTGTGGAAACATGAGATAACAGGCACAGCAGCAGCTTTGGCCCTGTAAGAGCCTGAGCTCTTGCACAGATTTCCTGCAGCCTTATGCAAGCTTAAGTGGCTTCTTGCTGTTTGCATTACAGTCCATGGGGAAAATGATCATGTTAAAGGAATGGTTTGAAGAGAAAATAAAAACCTTTGAGATTGCTTGATGCTCAGGTACGCTTTGGAGAGAGCTCAGAGACAGATCAATGCTTAGGTTACTCTCAGTGTGAGAGTCACATGCTTTTCTGGGCCATGCAGTTCCTGGGGAGCAGCTGGAGTGCTGTCCTGGCCTGTAAATGCAGTCCACATAGAGCAGATGTTGGGGGTTTTTGTCTTTGTCTTTTGTGGTTTTTAAAAATCTTGTCAAAGTGACCTTTTGGGTGCTGGGTTCTTGTGAAATTCTTCTTGGAATACTTGGGTACTGTGAAAATTTTAAAAAGTGAGATAAGTGGCATATGAGAAAAAATTGATTGGCTTGGACCTATGAATTTATTCATTACTTGCTTGGATTTTATGTTTTTGAAGCATTTTAGGAGTGATATTTTTTTTTTTCAAACTGAGATCAGTTCTTCAGCACTGAGCTATTATGTCTAAAGACATGAATAGTTCAGTGTTTCATTAAATTCTGGTAGTGCCATAAGTGTTCAAGACTTCAGTCAACTACATCACTTAAAACTGTGTTTGCTGAGTCCCCCAGTGCTCTGTTGCTGTGGTTGTAAGTTGCAGTTCACTTCGCAATTTTAATAGATATTTGTGGAGATGGAGTGTTGTTAGCAATATATTCTTTGAATTGAATGTAAACAACTGGAAATTATGTAAATATTTAAAAGGAAACATTCAGTGTTGACACTGATGGATAGCAAGATGCCTTGAATTTAATATGCCCCAGAATCAGAAGAGGTCTTAGTGTGCTCATGTGACAGGGATTAAAAAGATACTAAGTAGTTTTCTGTGTAAGGAGATTCTGCTATAACTCATTTGACTTCTGCCTCCAAACAGAAGTATATTACTTTTAAGATTAAGATACCTGCTTAATCTGAAGACAGGAGATAAGATTAAAAATATTGGAAGTGAATTTCCGCTGAATTTCAAGTTTCTTCTTTCCTGTCCTGGATTAGGTGGAAATGTTCGAAACCAGTGCTTTGGTTTGTGTTCACTTTCAGCTTTCTTTCAATCCTGTAATACGGTCTCCACGCTTAGTGCTGAGGTCAGGTTGTTAACAGGAATCCTCTGTGTGGCAACAGACCTGGGTTTTGGCTGCTTTGTCTGTGTGTGTGTGTGGTTAGTTCTGGTTTTCCTCCTGATAGGTGCTGCTAATAGTTTCAAGTAACTGTATATTGGTTTTGCCAAACACTGTTTCTTACAGAACTTCAAAATATAAGTTCTTTTTATTACTAGTTGTCAGAAGCCTAAATAATCAATATTGTAAAGTATGCATCCTAGTAGATTAGAAACAGTATATTTATTGGCTTGGTAATTCTAAATTTAAGTTGCATTTCCTGGTGGCTTGAATTGGTGGCTTCCTCATCACACCCCTTAAGTAAAGGGGTAGAATATCTGTCTCAGACTGGATCAGCACTCCCTGCTTGACATAGAACTTGATTGCTTTTTAATATTTCATTATGAAAATAAACCAATATCCCTAAGATGTTTTACAGCAATCAACTGCATCGATTTTCTATGCAAAAGCTGAATGTGGTATCAAGAAACCACAAAAATGCTGATGTCAAAAATTGCTTACAACATGGGAAATACTAAAAACATTTCAATTGTTTACTGTTACAATGTTAGAGAAATGGTTACAATTTAGATTGTACCTCCAAATTACTGCAGAACTATACCCCCAAATTTGGATTTTCTCTTCCAAACCCCAAGGCCCACCTTGGGGAGCAGTGAAGGACAGCAAACCTCTGCACTGTTAGGGACCTCTATGGGGACCCATAGAGATGGGCTGGAACTTCAAAACATACCCAGCTATCCCTGCCATTCCAGGGGCAACCATGGAAGGAAGCATTTGAAAGCAACTATTGTTAGTATTTGCATGCTCACTGGTCTGGAAACTTCCTTGATAACATGCATTAACAGTTTCAGATTAATTCTTTCTTCAATTTGATTTTTTTAAAAATTTTTTTTTAAACTATCATGCTGTCCACACAACCCTATTTAATTGCTGCAGACAACCAGGTCAAAAATGTGCTTCCATATACTGTTTGTAGGATTTTCTGGTTAGTTGGGAAGCTGGAGGTGCCCTGATAAAACTATATACATTGAAGACTGAGGAGAAGAGATCTGTCAGCACATCCTCAGAAGAATTATTGATTTCTCCCCAAAAGATGTACTAATATCAGTTGTCAGCTGACTACTCAGCTGAATTTTGCTCTATGAGTTATTTGCTAAAAGAAAGCTGTTTCTTGGGAACTATTAACTTGATAAATCAAATTGGTGCTAAAGTAACTAAGGATATCTTACTGGCATTGAGCTACTGCTTGTCACAGTGTGTTGTGCTCTAATGGCAGTAAAGTGCCTGGAAAGCAATTTTATTGCTTGTTCTTAGACCTGTGTAAATAGCTAATTTATCCTAATGACTGGATGGGACATAATTGAAGTGAGTTTTCAAGGATATAATATTCATATTAATTATAAGCGTGAACTGGCCATCAGGAAGACACTTATCTGCTTGATCCTCTTAATGCTGGTAAACATCATTATCTTTCCTAATGAGCTATGATGACTGAGCGTAGTACTGTTCAACTCTGCAAGTCTGTCGTGGATGTCTGCTTACCAAAACAATTCCCCTGGGGAGTTTTCAACAGATTAAAAATGCTTACAGGACCTCCAGAGCTCCTGCACTTGCAAGATCTAATTTTTTTTGAAGGCTTATATCCCTGAGAAAGGAGGGAGTGTGGGTCGCTCTGGAGCAGTGCGTTAGAAAAGCTGGATTCTCCTCACAGCTCTCTGCCTGTCTCTGGGTGACCTTGGAGAAGTGGCTTTGCTTCTGTAAAGTAGGGCATGAAAAAGGATAGTGGTTGCAACCAAAGGTCTGGGGGTGGTGAAATGTCAACGGATCCTTGCCACAGGAAACCCTGCAGTGTGCTGCAGCCACCAAACGGTTCTGTGCTTTCCTGTTGAAAGGATAAATACATCGGAGGAAAAAAAAAAAGAAATGCAACTCTTAGGACACAATGTTTTTACACAGTGGAACTGTTAATCACTTTCACGGAGAGAATGAAAATATTCTGTAGCAAAGACACTGTATCAAAGCCATAAAATCTTGTTACAGAGAGAACATTTATAAGTGGCAGCATATTGTTGGCTTAGTGTTACTCTTGCCTTTGTGGGAAGATATTTAAATATTTCATAGTATAGTTTTGTAAGTCAGAAAGTAACCAGTTGGTTCATTATGACTGTATCTCCTTCTCACAGTTGGTTCACCTCATTCAGCTGCTTGGTTGTGGTTTGATAACTTTGCCAGTGAAAAATGACTACGGAAAAAGTTAATCCTGGTTGAAGCAAGTTTCTTTTTTTATTAATGCAAGCACATCCAGTCAAACACAGAATATCCTGCTTTATGGTACAGCTTTATATTTAGCATTTCAGCTCAGAATAGCAAAACACGGTATTTAAGGAATGTATCAAACTGAGGAGGAGAAATAAAAAGGAGCCAATGTAGATACTGCATGGTTTTCAAGTATATACTTGGACTGATTGACCGGTGAAGTGCACATTCATGTGAAAGCTCTTTTATACATTTACAGAAAGTGTTCTAAAATTGCATTTCAAATATATATTTTTTTCTTAAATTTTAAGCATCCCTTTTAAACTTCAATTACATAAACAAAGCTGATATACAATCCCTCATATAGTGTCTGACAATGTTACTAGCTAGAACATCTCTGAAAGTGCAAAACACTGTAATAATACAGTATAAATATTCTTACTGTAATCCAGGGCTGAAGAGGTCAGTACTTCAGCACAGGAAAAATAGCAGCAGGTCATAAGAATTATTCCTTCCCCTTTCCTGGGCTGTTCTTGTTAACAGTTAGTATTCTACTTCTACCTTCCTCATGGTATAACTTGCTTTTGTTTCTCTTTGATGTCAATGCTATGGGAATAGCAAAATGTTGATTTGTCTCCCTTCCTTACCTCGACTTACTCTCCTAATTTTAAGTATTTGTCAAGGGGGAGGTGAAAGAGGGAAAGCTCTTCTTAATTATTCACCGTACAACAGGGCCAATACAGCAAATTTCTACTAAGCGACTGCAGATGCTACATGAAACAGTGGCACTGCTCTTGGTTGTAGGCACTCAAGCAGGAAGAGTCTACTGAACTGGAATAAACCAGACCCTCAGTCCAGCAAGTCTTGCCCCTTCTTCAACAGAAGGCAGAATAAGATAAACACTGTCTACCTAGAGCTGGTCATTTGTAAAGAAGTCCTTGCAGAGGTCTTCTGCAATGCCCTGTGAGGGAGGCTGTAACCACTGTCAACTCTAGAGGGACTTGTTTTTTGTTGGTTAAAAAAAAAAATCCAACAAAAAAAAAAAAAAAACAACAAACAAACCCAATTAAAACCCTCAATCTAATCATCTGGCTCAAGTCATTATCTTACATTCTGCCCTCAAGCCTTAAGAGAACAATTACTGGAAGGGACAAGTAGGTATTTGTGAGTAATAATTTGTTCATTAGACAAAATAGTTTTAATCTGAGCTTATTTTTTTTCTTAATTCAGAGATCAGATGAGAAAATAAGTTCTGAACTATGTATTTTCTTTCCTGGAAATGAATACCTTGAATCTTAACATAAGCTCTTCAGGTACTAATTTGAATAGCTGAATTAGGTGTAAACTCAAGACTAAAAGGAGCAACTAGAAATGGGTTTGCAGATCACCTCTAATTTTGGTACTGCCCTGGGTTCAAAGGTTTGATTAATTTCTTATGGTGTTTGCCCTTAAATTTTAATGGGTTCTGGCCCAGACATGCCTTGCAAAAGACTAGAAAAATCTTACATCCTAAATTGGTCTCTATTTTAATTGTCTGTAAGTGCAGACTAGACTTTTCAAAGGAACCAAGGGAATTAAATGACCAATTCAGTGGTGAAGAACTCTTAAGCTTCTCTGGAAACTTTAGCCTTAACTTCAAATTGGACATCTGAGTTTATTCCCTTTCCCTAGCCCATGATGATTTTTTTATTTTCCAAAAACTCTTTTTAAAACAAAGTACTAGGCCTGTTTTGCAGAGATAATCTAGGTTAGACATCCTTCTCTTCAAACAAACAAACAAAAAAATCTCTGATTTTTCAAAAGGAAAACACAAACTACTCTGACAGCCAGAATTTAAAGGATAGTTCCCAGAAGTACTAAAACTTAGACATGTGTGCATCATCACATGTGCACGCACACATACTCACACACAAACGCACATACCCCAGCAGTTATCCCATCTTATCTCTTTAAATCATGTAACAAAAATAGGTTTGCTGCACCATCAGTGTTACAGGCAGGTATACTCTACTTCATGTGCCATAATTCTCCATTTTATTTAAAAAGTACATTGTAGCTGGTTTCGAGACATCCATATTTTTATTTCCTTTACTTCCAGTCCAGCGTAATAAGGTACACTAAACGAGATCAGTACCTTGTAAGGCACTATTTTCTGATGTAGGAGAGGAACATGCTTACTGCAGATGTCAAAGGCCTTGACTCTACAGACACTTACTAACACCTGTGAACAGTTTTGCTAATTTGAAGGAGAGCCTTCATTTCAAAGCTAGAGACGTGTTGAGTGTTCTGTAGGATACTGGTCCAATGGAGTATTTAACCTGAACACTGGCTTCAGTTGGATGTGTGTTTTAATTTTTACCTATTTTGGTGGAAGTAATAAAAAATAAAAATTTGGATGCTGATAGAATAAGATCTCCCCAGGGATACCATCTCCCATGATACATTTCATCTCTGAGAACAGGGCCCTGCCCTTATATTTAAAATAAAAAACCAAAACCCTTCAGTAAGTGCCTTAAGGTTGACATGTGAAATATTTACCACATTTTATTTCATAAAAGTTACTGTATATACAAAACAGACCTCATCCAGTGAGGTCTTTCTTAGCACAGTCCAAGTCTTTCATTCATGTTGTAAAAACACGTTCATTAGATGTGCTTCATAGTCCGCAAATCAGATCCAAAAATCTCAGGCTCTATTAAGCAGAGTTGTCCTAAAAGACAAAGTAACAAAAAAAGTAAAATTATCTTTTTGTTGTGATAGAAAAGTTTTTTCAGATCTGCAATAGATCTACCTTGCATCATTAGCTTTTCTTCAAGGGATAGATTTTTCAACTGCTAGAAACTTGAATACATCTATGAATTCCAATAAGGATGCTGATGTTAAATGAAATGAAACTTAAGCTTGCATAACATTACCTCAGGGCCTTAGGATTCACTCAGGCATATAACATGCTCCTCTCTCATCCTAAACTGTTGCATGCTGAACAGTGTTGGATTTCATGGAAAGTGCATTGCACTGGTGTCATAAGTAAAAAGCTTACATGGACTTTCTTAGAAACATTGGGATCAATAAGAAATAACGTCTCATCTAAGACAATATAGTCATAATGAAGCTCAACTGCAGCTTGGGGCATACAGGCCTCTGTTCATTCTTTATCTGGTACAGATATGTTAAATCTTAACATGATTTATGAAGGTCTGAATCTCTCTGCCTTGGCCTCAGTATTGGATGAAATTTAATTAATTGATCTCATCAAGTACATGGAAATGGTGCTTCCCATTCTCACAAGGATGAGGAGTCACTGGGACTTTATCCCTTAGAGAAGGCTGACAACTGGATTAGTTTTAGAAATTTTCATCCTTTTATAAGATTTGTAAGTGCATAGCTATGAAGAGAGCACCTTCTTAGTATCTCTATACATTTGTTTCCCCGAGAAAAGTGTGTCTGAACACTACTAAAAATGTAGATTATTTTACTGTATTTGATAGCCAAAATAAAGCATATTCTCTTTCATAGTCCCAGCAGTGATCTTGCAGCATCAACAGATCTGGCTAAAAAGCTGTATCAAAATCTAAGCCTCACTGAACTTTTTCAGATTTGAATTTTGAAGGGAAAACAATTTTATTTTGGTTTTAAGCTGGGTATGCAAATAGGACAGAAGAAGGTGATGATGACATGTCTGTGTGTGTTTCCAAAAAGACTTATGTTCTGAGGAAGCTTCATACCTGAGTGTTTTCCAGCTGTCTTTTTCCATGTGGTTTTCTGGACCTTCACTTTCAAAGGATGCAATGAACAGAGCTAGTAAATACAATAAGAAAAATCAGATATGTGGGTTCTTTAACTGAAAAAAAAAATGTCTAAAGGTTATATAGCAGGTGTAACTTAACAGACTTGATAATGAAATTTATTCTCATCAGAAACCAATATGGAAATGCTAATCATGCTATCAAATACATTTTTGCACATTAATATTTTTAGCTGCATATTCTGTCTGCATTTCAACAAGTAGGAAGATTCATTATAATGTTCAGTAAAGGACTGTACCTTCTTCACTATAAATGGGTGCTGTGAGTAGATAGCTCTGGATCTTCTTGTCCTTTTCAAAAGGACACTCAACCTGCTTCCATGTCAGGAAATCATGAATCTGTCTTGAAATTTCCCAGAACTTCTGCATGAATTAATTAAAAGAGGATTATTAAAATAATATTTTTTCAAATATTAGTTCTTTTGTTTCAATTTCAGAAGATCTCAGTTTTGTTCTTGTTCATGCTGCTTCTTATTGTCCCTTACTCAGACTTCATTGTTATACTTTCGTCTTACTGAACCCTTCATTTTGCCCTCTTGCTCCTAATTCCTCATCAGCTGTTACTTAGTCTCTCAAGTTTAGAACAGTATATCTCTGCTGTCCAGTCTTTTGCCTTGAATTCTTTTCATCATCAACCTTTTCTTCATATATAATAGTGCCTTGGCCTATTTTCTGTGCCATATGTCTAAATTAGCTTGTGACTGGAACTGGAGAGTAAATGGTTGTTTTTATTTATTTTACTTTTTACACTTCCAAACTTCAATTTAAATGAAGTGTGACATACCTAATTTTTTCATAAAGCACTCTTTCAATTTAGGAAATAATCAAAATAACATATAGAAACTTTAGATATCCTTTCCTTCCTAGGATTTTAAGAAATCCATAATCCTGTATATTCTGTGTGCCCCCTTACCCAGCCTTAGTAATGACAAAAGATTTTTGTCAAAAATATTTTTGACAGTCTGTGGTTTTTTAGACATGCATGTTTATTAACTGGGGAGAGAGAATCCAGAACCTGTAGAACCTCCCTTGAAGACCTGATAAATACAATTTGCTGGTTGTGTGGAGCATTTATAACAAGTTAAATGGATGAGGTTCAGTGAGCTCACACTGATGATTTAGGGTGAAGTTACCCATTAGAATTTGATCTGATGTGATGGCTTGCTGTGCTGCCACAGAAAAGCAACCACTGGATTTCACAGAAATGTGATTCAAATCATTTCCCCTAGATAATGATACCACTTTGTCTAGATCACAGCAAAGCTGAAGGAATTGGTGATATAATGAGCTAGGAGTTCAAAACTGGCAAATATTTGCAATGGACAATGTTTAACAAGCATTACAGTTTCTACAACAGCAAAGTCCTACCTTGAAATTTATCTGCCCATTGGGCAAGCGGTTCGTGTGTATTTTGTGTAGAAAGTAGATATCTTTAATAAACAGGTTGAAAACTGGGATGACTATTTTCTCTCGGTTGCTGTTGGCAGTCTGAGATCGCTGTGCTGCTCCTTGCAGGGCTGTGCGGTAATTACAGAAGTTGCTGGATGGATCCATGTGATGCTGTTTTTATACAGGGGGAAAAAGACAGTCAAGTAATACCTGTTTCCTACAAATAAGAAACTTCGATCTAACCATCAGAGTTCATTCTTTATAAATTTGTTTGGTCCCTTTTTAAACTTTCAAGATAGAGCATCTTCATACTAATCAGGTTTGGATACAGGTTTTTCTAACTTCTGTCTTGTTTGAAAGGAGGATTCTGTGCTGGCTTTACATCTATTCCATTAACCGTTGAAGCAAAGCAGACTGAAAGGAGATCATAGATGACTATCTGGGGGAAACCCCAATATTCTCATTTGCAGTCACCTCTCTTTTTGATGACCGTTTCAGTTAGGTTTTGTTTCCATGCAGATCGCCACTAGGTGGAGTACTCTAATTACTTTTAAGGCAGCATTTACTTGAGTGGAAACTACCTTGAAGTGAAATGGGCAAAAATATGCTAGGAAAAAATAACCTGAAGAAAACTTGCATCCACTTTTCTTTGCAGACAAGTAGAGAGTTTGAAATTCAGGAAATGCTCTTCCTAACGTTTATGTGGTAGTGACCATTGGCAGGTGTCTCTGTGATCTCTGATGTAGTAATTAGCAGAGGTTTGGAGGAAACTATTTGGTAGATTTATATATAAAAGTCAAAACTTTATACATACCTCTAAAACATCAAATTTGGCCGTTTTGACCTTGGACCAAGTTTTCTTTAACCGCGCCACAGGACTCAAGTTCATGCCAGCTGAATGCACAGAGAGAGGAGAAAAAGAAACAACTGAGTTAAAAAAAAAATAGGGCTAATATAACTGTGTTTATGTATCAGCACTACACATTCTGGAAGGTATTTCAGCTTGACAACCAGAAGTTGTAGCTAAAACTCACCCACCCACACACTAATCTGTCAATGGCAGATACTGCCCCTGTAGAAGTGTGCATGCTAATGTGGGCAGCCAATTTAGGGCAAGTGTGAGCAAAGCCTTGCCAGTCAGGTTGTAAAATGGAGTGCCCCTTGCCATCTGCGTTAAAAAGACTCACAGATAATAGCCATCATCGAGTTGAAGTTTCCAATGTTGAAGCATTCTCTTGCCACATCAATGAAAAACTCCACCATTCTTGTGCGCTGCTTTTTCTTTACAATCTGGAAAAAAACCCAAGATCTGTTAAGAGGGAAGGGATGGTCTGAATTTTGGACAGGATGTTCAGCCAAAGGCATTGTAACAGGTTGGCTGAACAGACATTTCAAGGCTTTGTCCAGCTAAATTTTATGATAATCTAGGCCTGAGAGTATTTTGTTAAGATTGTAATTTTTAATGAAATAGCAGAAATATTTGGGGCTACTACCAATTAATTGTGTAGTTGTGGGGGAGTGTAAATTTTTGTTTATACATAAAGGTCAATGTCTTAGGGAATCTTGCATAAACAAGCTGGGGACTTTCAGCAATTTCCTGTGACTGGAAAAGGAAGACAACATGACACTCCTATCAGAAAGAATATATGCAAAACATTTCAACCTCTCAAGAAGTGAGGAAAGCATTGGACAGACTTAAGATCAGGGGCATATAACGTAAATGTGAGAGAAAACAATTGCCACATTCTGCTTTTCTCATTTTGCTGCATGTACTCCTAAATGAGCTCTTGAGAGCAGGTAGTAATGATGATCAAATATACAGATTCCCACGCATGCAAACGTGCATAGGATCAAGCAAGCGATGCTGAACACCTGTTTTGCAAATTCTTTTAAAAATGGCAAAGCAAAATTAATTGCCTAGAAAAAAATTCCCATTTGCTAGAACTGGTACACATTAATAGGAATCTAAAAAGAGAACACACACACAAAGAAAAAAAGAAAGGGGATTTCTGGGGCAGTACACCTTCCATGTCTTTGTTTATTATACGACAGAAGTTGCTTTAACCTCTAATAAGGTTATGCTCCCCCCCCTTTTTTTTTTTTAACCTTTCCAGTAGTCCACTTTCTTTCTAGGCTTTAAAAAAGCTTATTCTCGATTTTTTTTTTTTTTCTACAATGAATATTGCATTAATATAATGAATGAATATAAATTAAAAAGTGAATACATAACAGTGCTAGTGATATCTAAATGTAGTGGAAGGACAGCTGTTTATTGGTAAAACTGCATTTAAATATGAGTATTTTTAAGAATCTTTGGATTTATTAAAAAAAAAAAAATCCAAAATAGCTCCTAACTCAGTCCACACAAGTTCTATTTCACTGCATGACTAATGCCACTATGGAAGCTGCACAAAACTAGAGAATATATGCAAAGCCAAACATAGCCTTGAACTCTTAATCATATAAGCATGCAAATAATTTAATGCTTGAATAATGCCATTATCTTTAATTGCCCTGCTAATGTTTAAATCTCTATTAGACCACTGCCTGCCTTTTGTCCTTAGGGCCAGGATCCCTTTGCTTATCTTGTTTTCTGTGAATACCTACCCGACAAATCTCTGTAGCCACCAGCATGCTGAGACAATTGAACCAATTGTCATAGGCCTCCAAGTTATAGGTTTTGGTCACATCACCTCGGCACTGCAAGAGAACAGGCCATGCATTAAATCCATCCTGTATCATCATAAAGCCAAGGTACCAAAGGATAAACTTCCTTTTTGTGTCTTGATAAAATCTTGTTGGGTATTTTTTAAGGCATAAGCTTAAAGAAGCTTAGAAAATGTCAGTCTTTCTTGCATAGGGTATACTCCATATTTATACACTCCATATATATTATGGAGGCTCTTGACTCTGGTTATTTTGTGTTTCTTTTTCCCTCTATAGTCTTTTTTTATACCTTGTGATTATCCAGGGAGTCCATGTGGCTCACAATCTGCATCAGATCCTCTGGGTAAATGTTGCTCACCCTTTCCTGTGTTTGGAGAGATGAGAGATTGTTACTGTACAGACAAACAGGGAGTTCAGTAAAAAAAAAAAAAATCAATAAAGTCAAAGTTAGGAGAACATTTTGGTAACTTTTATCTTCCTACAGTGTAGATGTTTGAGGTGTTTTTATTGTTGTACCTAATAGGTCTTGTTCATTATCTGACTTGGTATGTTTTGATTGAAACACTGGAGGCTTTCAGTGAAGCCACAGCAAAATTCATATTGATGAGTGTAATAATATTTAGTAAACGGAAAACAAAGTAATTCACACCAATTAGTGTCTCACCAGTTCAATGTAGGTCAGCTGCTGTGCCAAGATCAGAGGGTCACAGCACACACTCAGGATGTCCTTTTGAGTTGACTGTGGCTTGGTTTTGAGGATGGTGCCTTTGTCAGTAACGGGTTGCCGGAATTTCTCTCTGATTTCCTGGTATTGGCTCCGTGCAGAGAGGGCCATCAGGAGATTCTGTATCATCTGGCTAATGATCTTCTTCACTGTCCCATTTTCCTAAGCAAAAGGCAGAAACAACGACTGCTAAAAACCTTTAGCTATTGCAGATACAGATCACAAGAGAATTTCTGACTGGGAAAAATAAATGTCTATTATCCATTTTCTTTCATCTTCTCTGAGCTGATCATTCTGTGACAAATGAACTTGTCCTAAATGCCCACGCAGCTCTGTAACGACACTGTTATGCCTGCCTGCCTTCCCAGCTCTGCTTCACTTGCTTGGCTGGTCTGCTCCCTTCCCTAGTACCCCGTTTCAAAGGCATCTGTAAACACCTGAAGGCTGGGTATAGTGAAAGGTTGAGTTGCTTGCATAAGGCTTCTTGGAACCTCTGTGAACCAAGTCCCAAAAAGCTCTTTCTCATTCAGACATATTGATGAATCCAGTCTATCTAGCCCAGGCAGAATCCAGGGAACTCACATTATGACCAGGAATATACCCCTAAAATACCCTGGCTTGGCTTTGAACAATTATAGCATCAAAGATTTAGTTAAGAGCACAATATACGTCATGTTCTTGGACAACTAAGATGCCTTTCTGTTCATCAGGTGCAGATTTTAAATACAGGATCTATGAGGATATGTACTGGTAATGCCAAAGACATATAATCTGCTCAGTGTTCTGACAACTAAGGCAAGGTGATTTTTTTTTTTTCTGCCACTGATTGTGTCCTACAGGCATTTCTCTATGCAAAGAGCTAACTTGATCCTTTTCCTACTCCTGTATCTCTCTTGTTTCTGCTTTAAATGACCCAGATTCTCCAACCATGTTCTTTCTGCTGCTAGGAAAATTAATTCAACTGCAGATAGTCCTTCTCCTTTTTATTACACAGTCTCTCTTTTCCTTTCATGCAAATTATTTCTCTTGAAGTTACCCACAAAGTTAACCTTTAGTTTACAACCTGCTGTAATGGTTTCTGCCAGTCAACTGGATCCACTACAAAGAATTGCAATGAATCTGTGACCATTCAAAGAAGCCACTAATGTGCAGTGATGGCTGAAATTACGTGGCAGATGTGAGAGATGATGACTACCAAATACTTGTATATTGCGTGTTATAATTAAGCAATAATGGTGTCAGAATGTTGCTTTACAAGCCAATAATCTGACTCCCAAGTGAAATCAAATGCAAAGCTGAAGGCAGTGTAGCTCATCTTGAGGCAACTGGATTACTGCTGAACAGCAGCTGGCTGAAGCCATTCCTGCTACTGTGCTACAAGTGTTCCAAAATGCCAAGGGAGCGTGGTGGTGGTAACTAAAATAAAGCACTAATTCTGATCTCTGGTATGCTGAGCTTTCTATTGTAAATCATTTGACTTCAGCTGCTATGCCTGACTTACCCATATGTCTGGGAGGAAGCAGACTTTCTGGATATGGATTGTAGAAAATTAAACTTGAAGATATGTGAGAGTATTGCAGATACTACTTAAAAGTGAACAAAGAAACTCAGTGACATGAAAACTACAGCTTACTTAAGCTATTGTGAATTTATTAGCATCTTAATACTTAGACAAATGTCAGATATTTAGCACTTTCCTTTCCTTATCAGTTTTACCCTAAATTTTCCTGCAACTTTGAAAAATAAGCCAATGACTGTACAATAATTTGTCCTTCTTTGAGTTCAAACAAGACATTTGTACTTCCTTTGGGGTGCAACCCTGGCTATAGCTATAGCTATTTGGTATGCTGCCTGAGATCATTAGGACAACACCTGACTGCTTTGTAGGAGTCCTCAGTTGATTTTCTACTTTATAAATGAAGAATAGCGTCCTAAGGGGATTTCGAAAGCTTTAAAATACAAAATAAACCCCCAAACCTTTACCATAATTCCTCACTGAAGCATAGTAGGGGTAATCTGAGGCGGTAAGAAAAACTTAAGAGCAAAAGCTGCTTTTTGTCAAATTATGTTTCCTAGGGGTCAAATGTGGCAGAGCTCATCACTGATGAAACTTGACTGGTAGCCTTGTTAAGGAGATAAATATGGTGACGCTGTAACTAATGGATGTCATCAGATGGCTTGGACACCACAGCACTGAGCCATCCCATGAAGATGTGTTTTTCTCAAATGTCAATTATTCATACATAACAGAGTGGGAGGGAAGGGGAAGAGAAAGAAAGGGCACAACTTCTTTCTAGTTCAAAGTAATAGACAAATTAACTACTAAGATACAGACACTAAATAAAACCTCTGCCAAGTCTCCTTTTACATTACTATCTCTGCCAACCTCTTTGTCTACAAAGGGAATAGAAGGAATATTATAATCCAATTTCCTTTTCTCCTCCTACTAAGGCGCTGACATTTTCATAGTAGCATCCACGTCAACAGCTTTGCTGATGCAACAAAGCTGACATACTTGCTTTTGATAACTTGATGACACCTAGTTGTATTGTCCTATCCCTGATTCATGCAGTGCTGTCAAACCTGTTGTTCTTCATTTTCTCTGTATTGAATCAACAAGAACACATAATACAACTGTCTTCCCATTTCCTGCTAATTGTTCTCAAAAATATCTTGAAGTTGTGGGTTTAAAAACAATGAGAAGCTTCTACGTAAGTAAGCCTTCATATTCATACAAGCATTTTACAATTAATTCTCTTGCAGTTCTTGATTATTTTTCCTTCTAATGGTAGTTACAGTGACTTTCTCAATAAGCAAAAAGTGTAGGCTTTGTGAGTGTTGGAAAAACCCAAAATAAACAAAAAACCCAAGAAACACTCTCCACCCCCTCCCGATAACTAACAGTCCTTGTTTTATTCAAATTCACTTTAAAAGTCTTTTGTGAGGCCTAGTTTTCTTCACAGGCTAAAAACTCAAAGCTGTTAAGACTGGTGATTTGAGTATCTAGCAGAGCTCAAATATGACCTTGTTTATGGAAATACTGTGCATGTCACCTGAACATAGCAATAAAACAGTTGCTTATTATTGTTAGAAGCTGGGAATGAGCTATTAAATAATAATAATGTTCACCCTGGCCAAGAGTACACTTGATACAACTAGTTCACGTGTCCTGCAAAACTCAGACATACAGAGTAATAACAATGTACAAAAGAAGGTACATAATTCATTATTAAAGTTGGTTATACTGAGCCATTATAGTTACTGTTCTTTCTCCTTCTGCACCACAGTCACTTTTCATATTGTCATGACTATTTTGTCTCTTCTTCTTACAGTTGGTGATTAGACATAGACAGTTTCTGCTAATGGACCATTAAGTCCATCAGTCAGCCCATGTCCTGTAGTTACACAGACAGCTTAGCAAATGCTGCTTTAGTCCACTTAGAAAATACTGCCTGCAGTATTGTATATAATATGACAAACCACATATAACAGTTAGCAAATACTGCTTTAAACTTCACTTTTTTTTTCCTCACCCACCCCTACCTCATCACATTGTGTGATTCTGTGAGCAATCTCCTTCAATTCTTTCATGGATTTTTCATCTTGGAAATCATAGGGGAAAGTTTCAGTCCATTCCTTCAGCAGCTGAATGATTTTGGCAGCGAAGGATTTTAGTTTTGCCTAGAAAGAAACAATGAGGTTATTACTGACCACAGACCTTTCTGAGTGGAGACTGAATTAGCTGGTGAAGGTTCACAGAAATGTAGAGACATCCTTGGAAATACTTTGCAGTAATAGTAGGTGAAGGGAACAAAAAGAGAACATATTTAACTGTGAGCTAGATTCCTAAATAGTATCATTTAGCCTCCTTTTATTATAGCTTGGTAATGCCTCTTACCAAAATATTTGAAGATATTTCAAGGTTAGTTGTATAAAGGCAGGAAGATGACAGAATAGTTCAAGTGACTTATTTAACTGCAGTCTGTGGGACTTAAGCTGATTTAGGCCATCTGAGGCAGCAGTACCTTAGTGTTTGAATTCAAATTCATAAAACTACAGCACTCTACCATGTCTTCCATGAGAAACGTTCACAAAGACGTTTTTGTTCTACAGAATTTATCAGACTGTCCAGACTGAGCTGTATATTAAATAAATGAACGACAGGAAAGACGTGTGTGTTCTCTCCATGATATCTAAATCAAAATAGACTTTGAAAACAAAAAGTACTGGCTTTTGCTCAAAAAGCTATCAACCACAGAAAGGGAGAGCTATGTTTTCAGGTTTTTTTGTTACCTGTGAATCTTCTAAGGCTTTTCTTCAGTTAGACCTGAATTGGATGCCAATAACTCCACTGCTGTAGCAATGGAGAGCACCATCAGTAAATGGAAGGGAGAACTCCTGTAAAACTGGGAGTGTGAATGCTAAGAACACTTTTAATGGACAAAAAGCATCAAAACTTAGTTTAGGTTATATTTATCCTCCCACCCAGCTTGTGAAGCACTGGGGACAACAAGGAAGGTTTGTGTTTACCTCTCTACTTGTGTAAGTAAGAAGTCCCACTAGACAGCAGTTCCTTCTTCCTGGGCACAACACTTTCCTCATTGTGCTGCCCAGTAGCCTCTTGGGGGTGGCAGAAGGTGACTGAGCATGTGAGTGTCAGTACAGGAAACTGGTGTGTTTTCTTTTAAGACAAATAGAGAATGTCTTCCAAATACTGGTAGGAATGCCAGCCAAAACATCAGATGATCATAGTACGTCCCAGTTTATTTAATCAAAACCAAAAGTCAATTAAACTAAGTTTTGGGTATTTTTTTTTGTTTTTTTTTTTTTAACATCTCACCATTATATGTCAAGGAGAATATTAGCAACGACTGATAAGAACTTTGAAGTTAAACCATGCACCCTTGAATCCTCAATCTGACAATAACCCAGGGCTCCTTGTAAGTCTAGAGGGAATTTCCTTGTTTGTTCGTTTGTTTTTTTTAAGACTTCCAAACTGCTTTTCCTAGCTGGTTTTACTGACAGCATTTAATTGATGCTGCTAGTGAGAGTAGCACAGAATGGCTGGGCATGGAGGGCAAAAAGAAAAAATGACTGTTATCTTTGCCAGCAGTGGGCATTCCTGCAAAGCAGTGTCTGTCAGTGCCTCTCCTGCGGAGCCCACCTGTAAGGTATTTCTCAACAGCATGGGACAGAGTTCCAGATTATAGCTGTCTGTCTTCCAAGCTCCCATCTGCCTTAGGGAGAAGACAATCTATACTTATTTGTGATTAAATACATGGAGCCTGACATTAATAATCTGTAGGTGGTGATAGACAATTAATTAGGCAGCCAGTGCACTTCCATTCAATTAAAGTTAACAGGCCATGACTATTCCACTTTTGTTTACCAAAAGCTGCTACAAAACTGTTTTTCAGTATTAATCATCCTGACTATCCTTTCTTTTTAATTTTTGAAACTGAAAAAGGAGGGGTGGGGGCAGAAAGGTTCCAAAATCCTACCTTAGTCCATGGCAAGCATCTCCATGTTAATATTTAATTCATAAAGAATTTATGGGTTATCTGGACTGACCCCAGCAGCTGAAGAGACCACATCAGTCATAGCTGATGCTTTTTTAATGCTGGTGTATTTAAGGGCAAATTATCTCAATAATTTGAGATAATTTGCCCTTAAATAATTTGCCCTGCACATCTTAAAACACAGTGCCTTAGGAACACCGACTTCCCATCTCTTGGATCCACTCATGAGTTGTTTTCGTTTGCCTCCTTCATGACAGAAAGCCAGGCATCTGTTGCAAGATGAATGGCAAACCATACTACTCTTCAGGTCTAAAAAAGCTTAATGTTTTATCAGATGCTTTTAATGCTCATGAAAATAAGGTACACCTTCTGAGAGCAACACTAAGAGACACAGGTACAGCAGAACACGGGATTTCTGTTTCATGTGCACTCTGCTGAAACCCAAAGCAACGTGACAGGCTTGATGCATGTGATAACCTAGATGGAAATCACACAGGTCTGTGGGTACCAGATGGAAATCACGCAGGTCTGTGGGTACCAGCACACAGTTTCCTTTCTGTCATGGCTGCGATAAAACTACCAACCTACTTTTTCTGTAGCCTTACTCCAGACATAAGATTCCCTTTGTGAGGCCTGACGGAGTTCTCTGGAGTCCATGGGAATACTTCTCCCATAAACATTTCTTTGAAGAGAAAAATACTTCTATTAATCTAAGTATTGTGGGTTGACCCTGTTATGCATGAGACAAGACAGGACTGAGAAACAACTCCTAATTAGAAAGGAGGGCAATGGCAGGAAAGGTTTAATGACAATGACCTGGTTATGAGTATTTCTTTTATTTTTGGTTTTAAAAAGGAGCACTTACTGGCAAAAAAACCCAGGGGAAATGATAATTTTTAAAGGGACTTAAGTATTCTAAGACAGGTAAGACAAACTTAATGAAACTAATTTCTACTTTCACTTTTTATTTCTTACTTCTTTAACTTTAGTTACAAAATATCCTCAAGCTGCAGAAATAATGCACAACCGTTTTCACAGCTTTTTTCCATTCAATAATACTATACTAGTGCTTTCTTCTGTGACAACCTTGTTGGATTTTTACAATCTCTAATGCACTTAGGGAGAGTTAAATTTTTTTCCTTTATGGTCAAGCTTAACTACTGACTTGTTTATTATAATTGATGTCTTGAACTGTGAAATTCTCCCTTTATTTATGAGTAGTCAAAAGGACTCTAAGCAGGCTCCAAGACATCTCAGATTGTTTTTCTTTTTAATCCACTTTTCTCTGGGTTGTATTTCTATTTGACTCTTTGGCTAGCCAGTAATGTCAAAAACAACAAAAAGATAAGTATTGTGGTGTGTAACCTCAAAATCTGGTTTCTTGCCACTTTTGCAGCTCACACACTATCCAGGCAACAAGCTGGCCAGCTTCTTGTCTTAACAGATTTGCCTAAGCATACTCTATCAGAAATGATCAGAGATGTTTTAACTGCTTTTGTCAGCTATTTCCTGCTATGCACCCACTTAATTAGAAGGTTCTGGTAACTGATGATGCCTTAATGGATTATGACTGTGAATACTTAACAGTATCTTGAGTCAAGAGTTTCTATGCTGCATGTGAAATGAGCTTTTATTTGTTGCCAGACAGAAAAACAAATGTTTGCAAATGCCAGTGGCCAAACTATTTTGTAAAACGTACAGGTGCTTGCAGTAGAGGGCAGTAAAGTAGTAATTTGAAAGGGATGTCAGAAGTTTATGTAGTGTTTTCCAAGAAGTTTGTGTTTAGAAGACAGGAAAAAATTACAGCTTATGTTAAGGGAGTAGGAAGGGATCAAGGGCATAGTAGAAAGAGCAACCAGAAAAACATGTAAATTAAAGCTGCCTCCAAAAAATGTTTTATTGTCATCCTGCTGCTTGTTGGTTTTCCTGTAGGCCTGTTTCCAAATTGTCAGCAGAAGGTGTAACAGTGTGGGTGTTTGGAGTATGAGCTGCCCTACTTTACATCCTGTTGTTAGGATGTAATGCTACTTAATTTCTATTAGGAAGCCATGATTTTTTAGCATATCTGCTAAGAAGCCAGACTAATAATACTTTACAATTAGTATTGTATCTTTAAACAACCAGGTGATTTAGTCCCCAGAGACTGCTTTCATTTGAAAATCTCCTAAGTGCACTGTCATTCACAAAAGCGTCATCTTATATCCCATTAACTTTAAATCCAACTATTTCACAAATGTATTTTGACACTTTCTACTCACAGCTGTCTTTATATATGTCTAAAGCTCTGATTTACTCATTCCATATTTCAGATGTTCTCAGCATCTTTTAGAGGTTCCTACTCCTGTTGTTTAGTTACATGTTGCTGAGGAACCATCACAATTTACAGAGCAGAGTTTGAGGTTGCTCAGTCATGAGTTAAGTTTGGCAGTGGGAACAGTTATCACCTCTGTGTACAGAACTGGAGGCAGTGCTTCTTGCATTTTCTTTCCCTGAACCCTTATTTTTCCCAGCACCTACATGACAAGTTAAATAGCTATTTGGAGAGTAGATCAGGGGACTGACCTGGATGAAAGGTATTTTGCACCATGGTGAGTTTGTCCTGTGGAGTAATTTTATGACATAATAAGAAGCTGCACACCAGGAGAAACAAGTCCTTGGGTCAGTATTGCTGTCAAAACCTATTTATTGACAAATCACAGAGTCTACTTTTGTACTCCTCACTCAGACTGCTAATACACCAAGGAGAAAACAAAATGGAACTATCAACATGCTGAAGATTAGGAAATGTGAGCGTGTAACTTTCTCATCAGAGAAGAATGGATGCAAAACATATCAAGGATTTGAACAATTTAGATATTTAAATACTTGCTGATCCCATCCTGGGTTTGTTACTCTTATTTGCTTCCCTGCTTGGACTTTTCTGTAACTTCAATTCAGTCAAAAAGCCCTCCAATACACACTTTGCAAGTGGTGACATATGGATTTAAGTGCCAGTTTGGTTTAATCGATAGTAGTAAAACATGTCAGCACAGGTTATCCTTTTAAATAGTGCATCTCTTAATTTTTGTGAGAGGTAACTTTTTCTGATTTACTGTTACACCAACTTAAAATACCCCAACCTACAGCTGAGCACTTGATTACGATGGTGAGGGTGACTTGAAGAAAGGGAAATGGGATTCAAGAAAAACCTAAGCTGGTGAAAGCTCAAAAGTGCAAACCAACTTTCTGGGCAGGTTTCATGGCACGTACACATTGCTGCACTGACCTGTAGCTCCTGAGTAAAGTCGTGTTTGCAGACACTGTATCTGACTGGTAAGGTTGTACATAACCTATGCTTGTGGCTAGCAAATGAAGTAAAGGTACTTCAAGGAAAAAGACCCAAATGAAAGTGCATCCAGGAACAAATGCCAGTTACAATTTCATTTTATTCTTTATCGGTCTATTTCGCTTTACAATGGGAAGGAGAGAGTGGAAAATAAATGACAGTAGCACAACTAACTGAAGGACATAATGGTCCATTTACCTTTTCTGCCTCAGTCCCTGTTTCCAGTTGCTGCTTCTGTTTAATGCAGATCTGTCCCACTTTAGCCAGGAGCTCGTGTGGGTGAATGAAGACTCGAGAGCTCAATAGGAAAGTGAAGATGTAAGTTCTCTGTGGAAGGAGAGAGAAAAAAACCAAAATCAACAAAACAAGTTGAAAAACTTTAGCAAAACTAATCTGTCTTCCTTGGAAAAACTATTCTATAAACTACAAATGTAACTTCCCTTCCTTTAAAATTTTCATAACTTTTCCCGTCTCGAGAAATGGTTAAAAGGAAATGCTATCAGCTTCAAGGCTGTTAACTCTGGGGTTTTCTGATTACCAAATTATTTCCCTTTAAAATGCCAAACTTAATATCCTAATTAGTCATTGCTTACTAGAGACACAAATGAACTACGACTGATGTAGGGTGTTATGCCTCTTGAACACCACTATTTATGCTGCTTTGTTTCTTTAAGAGTTATTGTTTTTCACTGAGCTGCAGAAAACTGCTTCACGTGTATTCTAAGCTGTAATTTCTTCATGTATGGGGATTTTTGTTCTTTTTTCCCACAATCACTGATACAAATTTTAGCATAGACTGTGGCCTTATGACAATAATTTAGTTTTAAGCTTGACTTTACTTATTTGGGGCTTGTTTCAGAGTCTTTTGAGTATGAACACTGCTAATAAATACCAAAAGTGATTATTTCTCATGAGAAATAGCTTCTCCATTTGTATTTTAAAAGCTGTAATGTGTTGTATTATCATTGTATCATACTCTGGACATATTATTCATTGTATCATACCTCGGATAGTTTAATTGAAGTGAGGATATTTTTCTGTCCTAGTCTTGCTCCACTGTTGGGAACTGGGTTTCTGCATTTTAATGTAATTTCCTGACTAATGACAGTAGCATCTCATAAGTACTTATATTTTTCCTTTAGGCTTTTTTAACAAAAGTTGGGAAATTACAGGGTATCTCCTTGACAATGTATTTCAATTAACCTTTGTTATATTTGGAACATGTACTGTTACTTTGACCGTATTTTTAGAAATGTAATTTGGCCACAGCCAAGTGCATTTAAATAGTCACTATGCACATATATGACCTTGGACTGGGCAAGCAAATTGAGACAGCTAAAAGCTTTGGACCAGTTGTCTAAAATATGGTATCTCTACTATCAGCTACCAAATTCGTCCACTTGCAGTCTTCAAAACACACTTGTAGTTAAACAAGAATGGTATCTTTACAACTCCAAAGAGGTTATAAGGTTTATCTCTCTAATCACAACAGTGTGCTATTAACGAAAAAACATTTTCTCTAGTACTCAGTGTACCCTATAGTAGAAATTAAGGATTTTTTTTTAAACAATATAAATTAACAGAGTGTTCTGAGAGTGAGAGAAAAGTATAATAGATTAAGCATATATCTGAACATATAACTTTATCCTGAGCTTCTGGAGGAAGCTAATGAAAGAACAGAGTGGAGTGTGATACAGCAGAGGCATTTAAAATGCTCATTCTGATTTGAACATCTTATCAGTGATGGGGTTCATGTATTAAACTAGAAATAGCATTAATTCTGTACAATCAAAATCAGAGTTAATCTGGAGTCTTTGCTTTGTCTGTTGCTTATGAAGAGAGGATGAGAAGGGTTAACTGGATGGACAGTTTGGGTCAGGCTCTTGATTGCTTCCACTGATGCCTACAGAAGATGGACTGCTGGGGCCATCTAACAATCAGGCTCTTGCTGACTTTGAGCAGGTGGCCAAGGCAGTGACAGGACAGTGGTAGCACAGCCTCGCGTCTTGATGACATGGCTGCAAACATCCCACACAAGTGTACATTAGGAAATCTAAGAGATTAGGCTTCTGTTTGGTATTTTATGTCTCTCCAGAATTTCAGAAGTTCATCAGTTCTAAAAAGCAATTCAATGTAGCTCTTGAACCTGCATCTGGAAACAGTTAATGACATTGTGCTGGTTTTGAAGAATTTTATAATCTATGGTACTGTATGTGGTGAGTTATGGGCATTAAAATTAGGCTGAAAAGCTAACCTGATTCACAAAAGGGGACTTGGCTGTGTTATGGGACAACATATCAGGTCTTTTATTCTTATATGTATGAGAATGATTCCCTAGTTATCCTCTGTTATTTTTTGTAGCTAGCTTATGTATCCATTGCTATCATTGGTGTCCCTGAACTTAAGACTGTGAGTCTGGTCTGTCTGGGACAGGAATTCAGCTGGTTGGGTGTGTCAGCTGTCACTGGGTTACGTGAAAACTTTCGTACTGAAAACTTGAAGCAGCCCTCACTTCTACTACAATTTTGAATTTGCGAGATAAGGGGGAAAAAAAGAAACAATCAAAAAAAAAAAAATCTTTGACACTTTGATCCTTTCCCCACATTCTTGTTTGGGGCATTTAGAGGCCTATCTCAAAGTTGCCTGTATGTGTAAGTAGCAGGGAACCACAATTTAAGCCACATTGCCCTGGCAGCAACCTTTGCTCTGATAAGCTGGAACACATTCTTTAAGGAAAGATGTAATTTTGCTTCTCATACTAATTCTAGAGTTGGTCTCCTTGGTGGAAGTTTGTGTAGTCACTCCAGAGTGACTCTGAGGAAGGCCCACTCACAGTATCATTTACCTGTTGTTATACTGCAAGAAAAGCGTGACATAGATGACCAGTGCTTTTATTTGGTTTCTTTGATAATGTTTTATCTGATGTTCATAGAAGTGTTGAACTGGCAAGACGCAGGAAGATACAGGCCATGGAAGTGCTTACTTTCCATTTAAGGCTTGCTGATGTCTCTCTGTAATCAGGAATAGTTGTACTGGACCCATGAAATGCTTTTCCATACACTACTGGACTTTTAGGTTTTAGAAACAAATTATTTGTTCTGAAATCCGTCTGCTGTATTTTTATTCAATTTTCTAAGTCACTTAACCGGAACTAGGTTCAGTACTTTGGAAAACAAAATTGTTCCATTAGGGTGAAGCAAGATATGTGGGTTTACACTATACCAGTATCTAATTGAAGGGTTTTTTTAATACTTGTATTATTTATGCTGGCACAGACAATGACTAACTGCAATTAAGAACCAAATTAAAAATGATAGGTCTGACAGCAGTACTGACCCCCAACTCCTTGCTTCTCTGCTAATACCCACTCCTTATCCAATAAAGACATTTCAGACTGAACTAAGCCATGCATTTCAGCTTAGTGGGAGGTCTCAGGGGTTAGGAACACAGTTGTTTTGGATAGTAAATATTTCATATTAATGTCATATGCCTTATCTAGATCGAGGATTTATGTGATTTGTTGCATCTATACTACCATACACATATAGGCTAAATGTCTTAACTAAAAACCTGCAATGTGTCATAGACAGTCCTCTAATCACGAAGATGATGGTTTAGGGAAGGAAACTTAGCTATGAAGCTATCTGGTTTGATAAAGAATGATTAAAAAAGCTTCCATAAGCTATAAGGTTGAAAGTTAAGCTCAATTTATCCTACAAAAGTGACAGGTATTTGGGAGGAGAGCCGAAAAAAAAAATCCTTTCTGCACTTGGAACAACGTAAGTTAACACAAAAGGGGCTTGTGCTTTACAAGAGAATAAGAAGCCAGATTCCTTTAGTGCCTAAAGTTGTTGCTAAGAGATGAGCTGAATTATATTAAAAAAAAAAAAAGACAGAGCACGAGCACACAAGACTAAAGAAGGAATTGTTACTCTCTGACCCAAGAATGCACTGATGACTTTTCGAGGAGGGGAAAAAAAAAATAAAATTTTTCTTTGTGCACTCACTGCTCATTCTCAAACTTCTTGTTTGTGAAATATTTTCTTGAAACATTTTCTTGCTTGGGCACAAGGGTTGCAGACTGGTACATTCCATTCCTAACCTTCCGAACTCCTCTGTCTCATGAGTATACATTTTTCTATGTGCTGAACAAGTCCCTGTACACAAACAAGGCTCAGAAGAGCAGTACACAAATGTAGGCGCTTATCTTTCCTGTCCTCCCTTGCCTGTCTCGTGCTCTGCCAACATGGCAAATACATTTTTGTTTTGCCTCTGTAACCAGCACATAAAGACACTCTGTTTGCTTTCTCCCCCGCTCCCTTTTTTTTCTGTCTAGAAGGTTACTGTGATCATCAGCTTAATGTGCACACACGAAGGAATGCCTTCTGAGCATTGTGCTCAGATGTACTAATCAAAAATTTGAATGAGTACTGATAACTTACAGATATGTCACACTAAAACTAAGGTAACCTCTGCTAATGTTACCAATAGCTTCTCTTGGTGCGAATTAATTGGTAATATCTTGCTGCCTTTCTTTGCATGAGTAGTCAGAGACTGAGATGTGTTTATACTTTTCTCTTGAATGTACAAGGATTGGCTACTCTTCTGACAGGATATCAGCCTACATGGCTATCACTAACCCTCTGTGGCAACTTCCCTAAAAATAGAAATGAGTGTAAAATGAAGTATAAACATGTAACTGAACTGAAACAGAAAACTTGGGTTTGAAGATGACTCAAATACAGCTCCTTCTTTATGTTGTTCGTATGTTATTTATCTACTCATTTTATAATTAATCCTAAATTGGGTGAGATGGCTTAACTAAAGGTACGTGTTGTGCTGTAGAGGAGATGAATTTGGTTTAATGCTGTTTTCCATCTCTCTTTCCTTGGAGTTCTCTTTGCTTCTGTTGGATTTTCAGCTGTCAGCCTGCAGGGTGGGGTCCATGACTGCTTGGTAATGGGAATGCTCCCTTGTGCGGGGGATGAAGGGATAGCACCATGGCAACCAGCAGCATTCCAAAATAAGTTGTAGACCCCTTAAGTAATGCTCAGTTTATGGAACCATTTTCAGAGTAGCTGTGTTATAAATAGATCTTATGTTACAAGTTACAATAAGGGATGTGCATTAGCAGCTACTTAAAAAAAAACTTTAGGCTACAATCCAGAAATCCAAGTAGCAAGTAACCATATTCTAGTATGACGTAAAAGACAAGGAACTGACTCCTTGGAAGGCTTAACTACAGCACCTGAAAGCTATTCTGCTGCTATACCACACCAGCTCTACCCACTGCTTTCTTCAGCATCACTGTTCTACAATATGTATTTGGGGTGGGGAGATTTCATGTCTAACAACGGTTATCCCTCTGAGTCTTATAAAAGATTTGGTACTGGTAGCACAATCGTATGTTAGCCATATTTAAATATAAAGTTTAGGATTACTTTTGAACTGGAATAGTAAACCATCCTGGTTTTGCTTTTTTAATCCTCTACTGATGGCAATTCTGCTGCATTCACCCACTGAACTCTCATATGGGGAGTCCCCTCTTTGTGGATGGGGATTGTGAAGATGTGTGATATATATGTGGGACCTTGGTGGGACTTTATTGTCATTGATATGAGACCACAATAAAAAGTTTTACACAAATTAGTCTGAGAAACACAAGGTATAGCGTGGCCCACTACTATAAACATTAAGTTTGGCATACAAGTTAATAGTGATTGCAGTTTCCTGCCCCCCTGTTAGTTTGCACAAAGTCCTGGGATATTTCTGCCATAGCTGCTGCTTTTTCAGAGCTCAAATAGAATATATGTTATACAGCCTCTCTGATCTTTGGCTACTCATTGAAGTAGTACTTTTTGTTAATGGGTATAAGGGGTAATTTTAAGTGATAAAGTGATATTTTAATAATATCCTAGGGTCAGATTCTTACTGCATGCCCTAGAGTTCTAAGTAGTATTTACTTTGGGGGACTGCACTGAGGATGTTTAACCAGTTGCAAAATCAATTTCAGGCTCAAGAACATATATTATTATAGCTTTGGCCCATTAAAATGTCTGGAGAGAGAGAGTATTTTAATTAAAATCTATTTTGGTGGCGTAACTAGGATATGCATAGAAAATTAAGGGAAAAAAATATTAGAGATGTTTTCAGGTCTGCTTTCCTAGGTAGGAGCTGGTTAGTAGTTAATCTTGGCTGCATTAGACCTAAAGCAGCTTAGAAGGATGAAAATTCTGTGGCTAATGCTGCTTTTAATTGGTTCTTAAGGCACCCATTTGAGTTCAACAGGGCTTTATCCTTCTAACAAGTGCTCTCATTTAAAAACAGAGAGTATCCCCACTGAGCAACATCTTTAGTGAATGAATATTGCAAGTAAAATAAATTCATCTTTAGCCTACATCTTAATCTTGAATCAGATGGAGATTTCATGAGAAAGGACCAATCCAGATAGTAATGCAGGAAAACTATGGGAAGAAAACGAAAAAACTTTCAGTGGCTACTTACATCTGGATAATAGTCCATGGTGGGCACCAGGCGCTCTATCAAGGCCTCCAGTGATCCAGAAACAAGGTTCCCATCCTGATAAACAGGGTCCACACATCTCTCTCCCATGTCTGGCTGCACTTGCCCACTACAACTGGAACCAAGCATGCTGGAAAATATTGGTGTCTGGGGCATAGTTTCCTGCAGAAGCGGCAAAAGAAGGAGAGAGGGTTAAGCTTTCTTTCAGGATGTCTGATGTGTGGGTTTTACAGAGGCATACATTAAACACAATTACATATTTGACTGAAGGCAGCCTCAGCATTCAAGCTGAGTTCTGAATCCAAGCAATCACACATCTGTAAGCTGGCTTTGGTGTTTGAAATGCACTTTAAACTACATCTCGAAGGCTGTAGATGCACAAGCTGTAAGAATTTTTCTCACTGTACTTGATTTCTGCTCTCTCCCCAGTTTTACCCTGCTTCTTTATGCATAAAACTATACAGAGATGAAAATACAAAATGCTTTATGAATTTCAAAGATACTGAAGTGGTGCCTTACTGAACAAACAAACAAACACTGTGCCTTAATGTTCCTCTTTTTACTCTTTTTGAAGTCAGATCTTTGGCAAAAACACTTCACTTGTGATGATAAATCCTTCACCACTTCTGTAGCTAGATGTAGTCCAGGTCTCAACACAAGTGCATCTTCTGCACACAGATATCACTGGAAACGGGGTGGGGGGACACATCCTGTCCAAACAACATTGGCTTTTTTTTTTTTTTTTTAACATGTATATGAAACCATGAACTGGGTGGACCTGAATCCTGTGACATAAACTGTAATATACAACTCTAATTTTAAACAGTCTCTTTGGAGATTTTTGCTTAGGAAACAAACCTGATGTCACAACACAAAAACCACACGAAGGTTTGGGGTTTCCACCTCCCTCCCCTTGGCCACAAACCGTATCACTATACCACAATCTTTGAGTAAACTCTAGGGGTTTTTTTATTTATTTGTTTTGAACTGGCTACAGCTTAAATCTATGCAGAAGGCTAAACAAAACATCCTGTTACTGTATGTAAAGGTTGAAAATACTATTTAGCATCAAAACAGTTCCCCCTGGCTGCTGAAACAGTTAAGACTGTTTAGAAGATGAAGTGAAAAGGCAGTGTTAACCCCTGAGCTGCTGTCTCACCAGCTATGAAACAAATGTGACACTGACATACTCTGACAAGCACTTATGTAGATGAAAAGGATTAAGCCATTCCCAGTACCCTTAAACTGACAGCTGTTTCTAACCGCACTCCTGTCTTGCACATAAGTCTTCTCCTGAGCAATTTTTTAATGCAAGGCACATTTTCCCCTTCAAACTCTCCAAATCATTTGTGTTTACAGCTGGGATATAGAACATTTTTCTGTTCTTAAGCTCAGATGAGTGCTAGGTGCACTGTAAGGAAAAATACCAATATTAGCAGTACTTATTCATCAAGGTGACAGATTCACTTATATATCAAGCTGGTAAGCAGAACTGTTTTGTGGCTTTTACCAGACAACTTTACACATTTATATGTGATACAGATATAAGGGAAGTGTAATTCCCAGTAAATTAAAATATAGCAGCTGTGTAATAGACGACCTGAGGAGTGGAGTTCAGTTTCAGAAGTTTAGGACATAGATAAAACAGAAAATGCAGAATCTAATGTAATATCAAAAGAAATGAAAAATCAGTTCTCCACAAACAGGCATTAAGGTTACTCAGTATTCCACAGATTTTTATCTGTTAGGCCTAAACGCTGCAGTAGACAACAATCTGAGGAACCACTAGAGCATATGCTGAAGCTGCCAGCCTTGCTATCTGTGCTATGTAACTCGCTAGTAATTTGCTTTTTTCCCTTTTAAGGTCCATAGCAGTACAGCCCAAAGGCGCTTCTCAGGATGGTCTGGCTGTGATGAGCACTTCTGGCTCATAACGTGAAGTGGCACAGGGTTTTCAAGGAAAGCTCACAACCAACTAAGCACCCACCGACAAGACGCTTTAGCGGGAAAGGCACCCCGGGTTTGCCACCAAGCCTTTTAAACTCCTTTAAGTCGCTCGTTGTTGCATCAGTTTTCTTTTTAAAGACCCTCGTCGGGCGCAGCCTGCGCCGATCCCGGCGGAATGGCAGCGGGGGAAGCCGAGCCCTGGCTGTCCCCGCGGGGCTGGCGGGTGCCCTGCGGTGCCACCCCCGGTCTCCCGGGAACAGCCGAGGGGCCGATCGGCGGGAGGGCAGCGAACGCGGCCGGGAGCAGCATCCCCCGCGTTCCCGGGAGCTCCCCGCGCTCCCAGCCAGACCCGGCTCCCCGGGCGGGAGCGCTGCGGCGGGGCCCCCGCAGCACCTGCCGCCCGCTGCGCCCCCCCCGGGGCGGTCACAGCCTTCATTCCCCGAGCCCGGACACCTCTGCCGCCGGGAGACGCTCGCTGGCGGCGGGACGGAGCTCCGGCTCCGCGGCGGCGGCGGCAGCTCTGAGCAGAACCCACCCGTCCCCTCGCCCCTTGCGGTAGCGCCCCGGGGCTCCCTCCCGCACCCCCCGCGGTGCCCGCACGGGGGGTCCCCCGGCCGCTCTTACCCTCATCTTCCCGGGCTCCGCGCTCATACACCCGGGCGGGCAGGGCCGGCGGCGGCCCCGCGGCTCTGACAGCTCTGCCCGCCGGGGCCGCGCGCCGCTCCCGCCGCGCGTGACGTCAGCGCCGCCGCCGCGCCCCGTTGGCTGAGCGGGCGCGGGGCCCGTTCAAACGCGGCCGGGCCGGCGGGGGGGGGGGGGGGGGGGGGGGGGAGGAGGGGGCTCCGGGGTTTGTTAAACATCGGACCCTCTGTTTGTTTCGGCGGCTTTTTTCCATTTGCCCCCCCCGGCCCCCGTTTGGTTGGTTGTTGTTTGTTTGTTTGTTTGTTTTCCCCTCCATAAAAACATTCCCAAGCGTCCCGACCGCCCGTTTCTTTACGCACCGAGCACCGAGCGGGTCTCCGAGCGCTCCCCCCCCTCACCGCCGGCGGCGGAGCCCGCCCCGCAGCTCCCCGTGCCCCGGCTGGGCCGAGGTCGCCCCGCACGCTTGGCAGCAGCACCGCCGCGACTGCCGCCGCCCGGCCCTCCCCGCTAATAATTGTTTGTATTCTTCTTTATGCCGGAGTTGTTCCCAAGTTGCCTGAGCCGGTCACCTCGCGGTTCTGGGCTGGTCCTAAACCGTGGGGCTGACGCGGGACCAGCCCCTGTTGTGTCACGCGCATACTGGGGTGCGCGTCCATAATCTGATCTCCCGTGGAAAAGCTCCGTGGGCGCATCCAGCCGCCCCACAAACTCGCACCTGTGCCCAGGAGCAACTGAGGGCTGCCATTTTAGCAGCCTTCCCCCCACGTAAATAAATCTTTTGCAATCTGTTTCTCATTTTACTTGAATTGGGGTGGCTTACTATTTGCCTAGTTGTCTTCCGGCGTTCATTTATTTTATTTTTATTATTAACGTTATTTATTTAATTACTCTGCTTGAATATGTAGCAGAAGCCTTCTCTGGTTTCCATGGTGATTAATGTGCGAAAAGCCTTTTTGGAAGTAGGCACGACAGTCTAGGTAGGTGGGCATGGCAAAGGAATTTGGGAACACACATGTACTGAGTAGTGTAAGGAATAGATTCACGCTTGCTCACTATTTGGGGACATGCTCTGTCATCCATTCTACACACACAATAATTTTAGATGGATATGTAGCTACTCATCATCTTTAGTGCTTGCCTACTAAATTCCTTATTGGTTTCCAAATCCTAACAGATCTTTTGGAGTGTTTGTTATTTAAAATGAGGTTTTTCTCTTAAATGACAACTTGAAAAGCCAGTTGTTTTCCTCCCTACCAAGTCTGCTTTGCTCTTAGTCTCAATTCCATCTCTTAGCTGTACTCCACAACCTTTAGAGTGTGCAGGTGCTGTAGCAGATCTGATCCCTGTTTATGCTGAGGCTTTTCTCGGAGCACTCTGCCTGCCTTGGACACCAAGGAAGCTCCCAAGACATAAGCTTTGAATGCAGTGGTCTGACCTGCTGCACTACCACGTGTAATGCCAGAGGAGGGTGCGGGACAAGTTCTGTTAAGTCTTGTTCAAACATCCTGAAGTCCTTTGTAAAAAGTTATCGATAGCAGGAGGTAGGAATTTGTAGGCTGCCACTGTATAACATGAGAATATTTCTTTCTGAAGGATATGAACATCTTTTAATACCTCATCTAGTATTTACAACTAAGAAAAACAGCAGCAAGCCTGCCAATAAGTATGCATGAAAAAAAGATATCAGATCTCATTCTGTTTCTGTGTTAATCTGTTTTCCCACCTTACTCAAACATTTGCTGAGACTTTTAGAAGAATATGTCCATTAATCTTAGTAAAACATACCTAGTTAATTGAGCTCTAGTCACAGATTCAATCTGTTGTAAAAACAATCCCTAATCTCTTTGTTTATTTGGGGTTTTGTTGTTTTTTTTGACATCAGAAACTAAATCTGTCCTAGTAAGGAAAAGAAATGTAGGAATTAAGAAACATTTTAATAGAATGAAGGAAAACTATGCCAGGTAGGCACTCTCTTCTCTGAGTCATGTATCTAAACTCTGGTGTTTGTTTGTATTCTTCTATTCTGTAGTCCAGCAGAGTCTTTTTAGACTTCTTTAAATTCATACGTAAAGGGGCTTGTATATTTCATTTTTATACACACACCTAGGTATGTGTATACAAATGTTGGGGGGGTATTAGAATGGAAGTTCAGTGAAATGTCTTTTGTTCCTTCTCTAAGGTACGTGCTTAGTTTTGGGTACACTATACTGTGCAGTCTTCTTGGAAAGCTTGTTTTTTACAAATTAGAGGAGCTGCAGGCCTAAATTCTGCTCATACAGCATGTAACAGATGAATCATGTTATGATTTTATTTCATTTCTCTTTCTGTAAAGTGTGGATAATGACCTTTAGCTATCTATATTCTGAGTGTTGAAATCTGTTGATACAGAAACTCTCTAAGGTCTAATTGTTATTGTAGTTATGTAAGTTCTGTTCCTCAGTGAATTGCTTGTATCTTGAAGATGTTTTCCTCAGGCATTGCCTCATGTTACTGGTGGGTGGACCCTAGAGCAGGTTTAATCAGCACATACTTGTTCTGTAGCTTGCTTTTGTGGCAACACTGCTGTGGTTCAGTTCAGTTGGTCAGAGGAGTATCTTGCTGCAGAGTGAGTCAGCAGCAGTCACTGTCTCAACCTTGAAGGTTGCTTCAGCCTCTCTCATACTGGCCAACATCACCATTACAGGTTCTGTTATCTTATGATTAATGAACTGGATTGATGCTTGCAGTGTTTAGGTTCTATTCCTGCTCAGGCTATGGAGTTGGCTGACAAATTTTTTAATCCCACCATGCCTTCAATATTCATCTGTGAGATGCTGATAAGGATGTTTTCACGCTGTTGCACTTACTTTGTATGTTTTTATATTTGGGCATTAAGTTTTTGCTTTATTGTGTTTGAATACAGTTCCCTAGTACAGTTACGTCTCCTCTTAAGTGGAAAGTTGCTGGCCAATAGCTTGGTAAAAATAAGGAATATTAACAAAGCAAAATAGATGAAAGTGAATGAGAAATCAATTTGAGAGTGAAGATTATCGAGTTAGATGTGAGAGTCAGGGAATAAGAAACTTGAGGTTTTTTCCATTGATCTTAAAACCCAGCATTTTGGAAACAACTTACTCAAATGTGCTAGTGTGTATATTTAAAATGTAATTGTATTTAAGAGAAATTAGTCATTACAAATGTCCTTAATGCTGATCTGAGGCTATAAGCTCAAGTATAAAGGGACTCTTCTAGAAATGCTGTCCTTGGAGCTTTCATTGTCAAGCTACTCGAGTCACTGGTCACCTTTCACTCAGGTCTGTTTATTATTAACATTTGGTTTCATTTAACACAGTATGTCAACATGCTTTAAAGCCCCAGCATCTGCATTGAAGGAAGCAAAGAGAGACAAAGCCAGAGGGATTGGTGTGGAAAATTAACCTAATTGTGCACGGCATTCTTCATAGCGTTGATTAAATAACAAAATGGGATCAAGTCTTCATCTGTCCATTCCCACTCTTTTATATACACAATGGTATGAATATAGTACATGGCCTAGGTTTTTGAGCTACTACTGGGTTTAGTGCATAGCCTTGTTTCTTGCTTAGAGACTGAGTCTGAACTGTTACCCAGAGATCTACGGGCTTTGAAAGTGGCCAGGTCACTGTGTTGGCATGTTATATTCTCTTCTAATAGTACATTATACCCACAGGGCCGTACAGTTCCAGAAACCATGTTGTATGCCCATCACCTTTACAGGTATAGCTACAGCAGTATATTCTGCTTCTTGCCCTTTTGGAAGACTTTAGGCATATAGCCTGACATTGTCATTTGGAACATGAAAAAGAATGGTAAATTAAAAGTGTATATTGTATTCCTGGGTTTTATTGATTTATGGCCTTGGTTGTAGACTGGACCATTTTATCTGGACCTTAGATAAGGAATTTGTCCAGGAAATGCCATTAAACTTCACAAGCAGTAACAACAGAGACATTAGATGGGGCTTTTACATGCACACGTTAGTATTGACCATTTGTAAGAATTTATATTTTAAGGAGTAGAATGCAGGTAGAGCTTCAAAGCCCCAAGTGTCTGTCTTCAGAGAACATTTGGGTTTAGGTCTTATATGTAGGGCTGCACAGATGTTCAATATTTACTTGATGCATTCAAATGTCAAGATTTGAAAAATGTTCTCAAGCCACTTTTAGATGAATTTGAAGACTTCTAAATTTCAGATATTCATGCTGCAGAATAACTTGATGGCATTAATAACTTGGTAGCAGATGGGAGTGGGAGAAAAGAGTTGCAAATTGTGGTTCTGAACTAAGCAAAGCTTTGTAAGCTTGAGGCTTGAAGTGAGAGGTTGAACACGCTATACAGCCATCAGTCTGTGGTTATTATTGACTGTGCCATTGTCTCTCTCTCTATCCTGGAACACAGTGAGTCTTTCCACATAATAGTTTTGTCAGAGACAGTGGATGTTGTAGTTTGAAAATGGCATTTTCCATTTTCAAAATGCTTTGCCGAAGAGGTCTTGACCAGCTCTACCCCTTAAGTACACAGCACTTTTAAGAGCAAGCCAAGCTGAAGATACAGGAGCAACTTAAGATGTGGTTCATTGCTATGTCTGTTTTTAGTCCTAGCTGAAAGGGAAAATTAGTTGTGAAAAGTCTGTTCTGTATCTGTAGAGTAGACTATGTTTTTGCTGGCATAAGGTCAGTTGTGTGACACCACTGAGAATAACTCTTTGCTGAGCAGTGTGAAACAGGTTTTTCACTGATGCTCAGTACTGTAGCTCCCCCTTGGATTGAAAGGAAAGCTCCTCCTCAGGATTTAGAGAGGACATGGTGCTAATCCCTAGTTTTTTGTATTTCTGCCAAAATAACAGATTTGACATAATCTGACACGAGTTACCTATGATACTGGTGTGTGGCTGTTAATTAGTGACTGAGATTTTAATGGTTATTTTCTCACAGCTGCCAAAAGAATTTCACTAATAGCCTGTTTGATTCCTGGTTTTCATAGATACTCCACTCATAGAAATCTGTAGTTTTTGGGAACTATCCTGCCTGCTGATTGAGATTTAAGGTACATTCAGTTGGGAAACAACACTGTAATATATTATGAATGTCTTAATTGTATTCTTGATTGGTGTGGATGAATCGGCTTGGGTTAAAAAAATGCAAATCAAATGGAGTGATACTTCTACTTTGCATCAGTGATGTAATGGGATCCCTTACAGAGGTCTGAGGACCTCAGATCATTTAATTGCACAGGAGAGGGTGAACTAAAGGAAAAAGATGTTGGCTGGGCACAGTCTGCTTAAAGGAGCTGCTACAACTTGTGATATATAACTGACAATTTTTATGTTTTCAGGAGATGGTGGAGCCTTCTCACTGTTTCTCATGTCTTGTTTTTCAAGACAGGGTAGAAAAAGCATAAAAAAGCTGGTAGTAACGTGTGTGATACATTCTGATTTTGACTATAACATGGAATAGCAGAGGTATGTTAATGTAATATGCACATTTTTGATTACTTTTTTTTTCATTTTTTTTCTTAGGATGAATGTTTTAAAAGAAACTGATATTCTGTTTTAAATTGGGTTCAAGTTTTGGAGTTCTGGACTTATCCTAGCTAGTGTGTCCTTTACTTGCATATTCACGCTTGCTGTGACACCAGCAATTCCAAGAATGTGCCACCAAGGAGAAAGTGAAAATCAGTTATGCCAAGAAAGGAGCATGTACATACGTCAGCAATTTGGTGCCCAGGGGAAGAAAAATCTACATGTCTGCTGATGTCAGTCTTCTTGATATGATATTTTTGTGAATGCACGTGGGCTGCTATTTCTTTTAACCAGCTCAACAAAAAATAAGTTTATTTTTAGTGTTATAAGCTTCAGGGCATCACAATTAGTAGATGAAAATTGCCAGTTTGATTAGTCAACCTTCTGTTTGCTTTAGCAGAAACTATGACAGTGACATTGTTAGCATTCCCACAGGTATTTCTGAAGATTCATTAAGGTCAGTGATGGGATCCTTCCCCCCCCCCCCCCCAGTTATAATTTTCTTTGGTTTTACAAATTTTATTTTACAGCTGTTAGAGAGAAATGCTGGGCTGATGAGCTCATATGCAGTAACTCACCTGGAACTGTACTAGTATAAAAACAAATTTCTATTAAACATGTGATGTCTTACCTGAATTACTACCTGGGTAATAATTCAGTTCCTGTAAACATCTGTTGCTTGGATTCTTTTAGCTAACACTGCCAAGAAGTTCAGCAGCAATTATTAAGGGAGTTTTAGAGTGGTCTAAAGTCTCCTCATTTTGCAAGGCAGTTAACAGCTGTTGGTTGAATTCTAAATAAATGGCTTTATTTAGAATAGAATCAAGGTATGATAGTCTTGACAATATCTTCAGAAAAAAATATGGAGAACTATTGAGAAAATAGTTAAATATGGTGGAATTTTAGCATGAAATTGTCACCAAATTAGGTATTCAAAATTAAATTTTAATGAAAGCATTTCCATGAATAACAAGAGCTAGTGAACAAATGTGCAAGCTCCCAAGACTACTTAGTCTCATCTATATGCATGTTTCTAACAGCTGTAGATTCTTTCAGCAGAGTTTGAGCTCCTTGTGAAGAACGTGCACTATCATATCACAAACTGTGAATAAACAGCGGTGCATTGAATTGATTCTGAGTAGTACAGAACACAGGTTATTGTCTCATATGTATATATGTATATGTATCCTTTGTTGTATATCCTTAGGACATAGTCGTATATTATTCAAGCATAAACTATTGAATGTGAAAAACTAAACCAGTATGACCCTTTGTGGTCAAATTTGCACTGGGTTCAGCTGAGGACTAATCTGCAAGTGCAAAAACTCCCTGCTATAGATGAATAAATGTTGAAAGTAAAAAATAAAAAAAATTCACTGAGCTTCCTGTGTGCTAGCAATGTTAATTGAATGATTACTTAGTCTTCTGTTTTGCTAAAGCATCTTGACATAAATCACTCACAGAATTAACAAGACTGAGCTACTTTGGCCCAACTCTTTATGGCAATATCTTTATAAGGACATAAATCTAAGTGCACTACAAATGAAAAAGGTTTAGTGTCTTTCTGGAGCTTTTATTTTCCCTGTGGCCTGTATTGATCAAGCCACAATTCAAATTGCTGCTGATGAAAAAAACAATATACTCCTTGAACCTGTTTGGCTTTGTCATTTAGGACTGGCACTCATCGGAGAGCTAGCTATGTCATAGGGTACCAAGTTTCAGTAATTTCTAGTTGAATATTTTTATTTTTTTTTTTGGGGGGGGTGGAGGGAAGGAGCACTTATAGTTTTGTCAGTAGGATATTAATGAATTTTTAACCCTTTTCTCTGCCTTTTTGAAATTCCTTTCGCCAGTATTAAAAACCATTCAGGGAAGTTGTTTTATTATTTTACTTAAATTTTACAATTTATATCCTTCTCCCCTTCTTACCAGAGGAAGAATCAAACAGTATAAAATAAATACAGTGAATATGTGCCATGTGTGTTTTCATAAGTCTGGATTTCAACCCTACAGCTGCTGTTTGCCTCGCTCCAGTGGCACTAAACAGATGTCAGGTAGGCTAGCAGCTTCAAAGGGGATTCCCTAGGCATGAACACGTGGGAAACTTGAAGCTGATACTGTTTCCCCCGGGGAAGCTTGTTCCTTCTGTTGCTCACTTGTGTTCCTCATCAGACTAGGTTCTTGGGTCTGCAAAAGCTGTGCATACAATGGGCAGAGCCTGTTCCTGTTACAGCTCAGGTCTGGAGACTTCTTTCAAGGGTATCTGTGTTTGGATTTTTTTGTTTTGGGTTGTTTCTTTTCGGGTTTTGGTTGCTTGTTCGTTTTTTTATTTTTATTTTCATTTGTGCAGGGGTGCCAAAGCTCCCTAAAATCAATGGTCACGTTGGTGAAAGATTTTTTTGAACAAGAATTCATAAGTCTGTAATCTCTGTAGAAATCAGACAGTGCTCTTGTGGTTGATGTTATTTTCTCTGTGTTTTCTGCTTTCCTAACTGCCACTTTTCTCCAAGCTAGACAAGATAGACATGGATCCAGGTTGTAGATATACCTGAGGAGAGAAGCTCTAGAGAGGTATAAGCTGTGTTTGTGAAATGGATAGCATAAGAAATGCCTGCAGTAAATGTAATGAAGAATTATTAAGTGGCATTCAGAAGAGTGGTCTCCACTTGTTCAGGAAAATATAGTCAGTTCTGTTATTTAGTTTTAGGGCTGTAAAATTTCAAAACAAATTGACAGCACTATACATGCAAACTGTAAAATGTAAAGTTCATGCTCGTTTATATATATATGCACACACAAGTGTTGCATAATAATTAAAATATGTAACAAAACTATTTAAATTATTTTGGATAGCATGAATAAAAGCAATTTTTTCTTTATTTAATTTCTGTGCCATTCTGTCCCTTGTCCCTCCCTGGTGTTTTTATATGTCCTGAACGGATAGTTACCTACTGTTTATCTGAAATTTGAGCTGATGGTTTAGAAGTAAAAGCTTTCTGTGTCATGGCAGATTTCCTGGGCAGTCTATTCATAAGGCCCTTAAGTTTTCTAATTGTATGAGAGTTTTGTTCAGGTAGTACTCTGACACTTCTTTAAGATCTGTATGCAGGAAAATAGATTCAAAGTGCCTTCAAATGTAGCTGCCTAAGAGTAATGACTTAACATTGTCACAGTACTGATTGTTAATGTGGGAATGCTCACCCAGAATCAGGTTGTTTTTCTTGTGTAGGAGACTAATTCCCTATGAGCATTTTATAATTTCCTCTTTTCTCATTAGCAGCTCCCACAGAATATGTGCATGGCAAATCCTAAACTTACAAGATATCCCACTGGGAGTTGGTTCAGACCTAATACTGAAGTAAAAAATACAGCTTTGTTCACATGAAGTGTTGTAAATTCATTAAGTTATTTAAATAGCTATCTTTGCAAATTCATTAATGAAACCTACGTAATTTTAATTAGTGATATTTAAAATGCTCTATTGAGTGTTTTCAACATAAATGTTTTTTAGACTTACATATTGCAACCATTTTCTACCTCACTGGAGATACTATATTCCATCCTTTTATGTTGTTCTAAGAATAATTATGAGCATAATATAAAACACTATAGGCAAAATTCTCCCATTATTACCCACCAGCCTGCATCACATCACTCTTGTAAGTTGGCTGAGCAATTTCTTGTCATATTCTACTTTGTGCAAAACCAGTCCAAAAAAGGGGATAAATCACATTTTACTACTTCCATGTTCCTTTTTGGATCTGCTGTTTCATTGGTATAAAAAATACTTTGAGATTATAGAGGCACTCAAGTGTTGGCATTTTAAGTGCCTGTGTTCTAAGCTGAGCACAATCTTGCTGTATGCCCTTGGTATATGAAGTCAAACACCTACCCCCTCTCACACCTACGTCTATTGAAGGGTCTGTTCAACTGGAACAGTTGGTTCTGGGAAATGGAATTGTAATTTTAGAGCAAAATATGAAAAGCATTGAATATGCTAATGCTTTCTATTGGTAGTTATTTTCTAAAGTAAATGAGGGTTTCGAATTACCCTAGCATTGCATGATATATAAGACAGTAATTCCTATTAACTGGTACTTTCAATAACTTTTGTAATGGAAATTCTACGAATTTGTTGCAATGTGTGTTTTATTGTTCTGCAGTTCCCAGTGAGTCTATTGAGTGATACAATTTTTTTGTTGTTGCTAAAGCTTGTCGACCGCTTATAAAAATCTAGAGAACATCAGACTGTTTTATGTAATTGCTTCATTTTTATGGTTTGGAAAATACCAGCAAACTTAAACTGTAGTTGGTGAAGGAAGGCAACACAGGATTTCAGCAAGGGCATCTGTAAATAACTGTACAGGAACCTGTGCACAAACCATGAAAAATCATCTCAGGCTTGTTGTCAGCTACCCTGGTCAAAGCTGTCACCAACAGGGCACTGAGCCCAAGAGCAGCCACTGCCTGACCAGCAGGGTTTCCTTCACCGTGCTCACAGTCAGAACTGTGGAGGTAACAAAGGAGGTAATGGAAAACAGGTATCTGATAGGAGTGCAAAAGCCAAGGAAGTAGCCATATGTATCTGCATTATTATGGTCACCTTCTGAGCACCAATCTTCTCTGCAAAATCTGCAAAGTAAAGTAGAATTGCAGAAATATAAGGCAGTGGTGGAACGGCCACTGCACATCTTTTTCTGGAACATAGCGTAGACATCCAAGTAAGAATAGCTTATCCATTTAGAAGCATTACTACCTGGAAGTTTTTTATTCCTTAATTAAAATGCTGGGTTGTCAGAAAATTGGTAAGCTTTCCAAAATGAATGAAAATAGACTTTTTAAGCCCCCTTTGAGGATCTGGGCTGCTGTTCTGACCTGTGTGTTGGCTAATGAATCTTCCAAGATGCATCTCTTGACTGGGTATCAACTCCTAGGCTATATGGTAAATGACAAGAGTTTTGATGTGGTTATTTCTTGAAAAAACCCTCTTAAAGAAGTAGAAGAAGTTTTGCAAGAAACCTTAGCTTCTAATTTTATCCTGAAAACATCAGAATTGCATTTGAAAGCAATTTACGATCTGTCATAAAGCTCTGTTTTGACATATGTTTTGTTAATTGAACTTCTGAGGATGTGCAGTTCCAATGTGTCTGCTTGAGGAAGCAGTGTGCCTTACCTATTTCACGTATTCACAGCTAAGCTAAACTTTCATCTTTATTCTGCTCAGCATTGCTGTTTCTAGTAAAACCTAATCCATTATTCATAACTGCTTCTAATTTTGGCCTAATTTTGAACTGGAGATAATTGGAAGGTCTCCAATTGTGTCGTATGTTCACACATCAAAGAGCATCAAGTCAGAAGTTAGCATTGTTCTTGTAATATGTGTATGTGCATGTTTTAAGGAATGAGGAAATATTGTTTTCCTAGAGATATTGGGACGTTCCCCTTTCTTCTTTCAAAAGTAATTGATAATAAATTCATGATCTTATAGAAGGGGTGCCATAGGTTATCATGTCCAATACTGCAGATCTGAGTGTTAGTACAAAACTTGTTAGAGGCAACAGAGCTCATCAAATTGATTTCAGTGGGTTTTAGATAAAGCCACAAGTAAAGGTTGATTTTTCAGTGCTTCTTAATCTTTCTCTTTGGTGCCGCAAGACCATCATGAAGAAACTGTCAACGCTTTCAGGTGTTCTAGGTACCATCTATTTGCTTTTCTTATATCTGTTTCATCCTTTCCTCCTCCAAAATCACTTCAAAATCAGGTGAAACTGAAAAGGAAAGGAAATGAAAATCTGAAGATTGCTTGCTGTTCCAGTAGTGGATTTTGCTTGGTAATTTTATTGAGTACTCCTTGAGGGAGGTGCAGTGTGCATGGTCCTACCGTGCTGAATTACCCTTTGATGCACAGCAGGTTTATGGCTTGAAATGACACCTGTTTCCTAAGATAGTGAGAATGTAGTCAGACACATGGATTATGCAGGAATAAGAGACAGGCTGACTACCTAAGACTTTGAGGTTGAAGAGAACAGGGTTTAGATCTTGGCCAAAGATTGCTGCTTGAACTGCTTTGCATTGCAGGTGCTTTGAATCTGATCACATCAAATGAAGGAAAGTTTCTGAAGCTCAAATACTCAAGTGCTTAATTCCTGTTTGAAATTTTGTAAATATCCTATAGTAACTACAGTTACCTTCATGCAACTTCACAAATGTGACAGTGCCTTTTTCTCCCTGCAAGCAAGAGATCACTCTCACTTAGTATATGCTTACAGGCATTTGCAGTGTAGGAAATGAAGAGTTTTTCAGCGATTGGTATATTAAACACTGAAGTACTTTACTGTGTCATTTGCAATAAGCCATGTTGCTTTTTTCCTACCATAACAAGTCACTGTTTTCATTACTGAGCAAAATCATCTTTCTATTATTACTATTTGTCCTTATTTTTCCGTCCTCTATTGATACATTTGGTTCAAAGACAGATTCTGCAAGTATTCTGTGTTTTAACTGCGGATAAAAATTGTCTCATCAAGAGCAAAAACCTAAAGATTTTGCTAATTTTTTTTTAAGTCTGGCTTATGCTATCTCTGTAAAAGTGATTATTAATATTCTACACACACAGGAGCTCCACTGAATCGAGAGCACAGCACTCCAGGTGTTACAGCATGGAAATTACATCCCATGCCAATACACATAGGTAGTACTTAGATTTATCTTGGAGTTGCCCTTTCAGTTTCTTATTAAGATCTCTGCTCAGTTTAGAAGATAACCAAAGTTATTACAAACTGGAAATGGTTGATATATCTTCCTTGGCAACAGATAAAAACTAGCAAAAAAACAACTAGTTTGAGCTGGATTCAGGCATCTGCAGACAACAGCATGATCTGTACCTATAACTGAAAATCTAGTTCCTTGTTTTATAAATAGATCACAGATCTTTGCTGCACCTTTCAGTTTTTCTTTTCATATTCTTGACTAATCAATAGCAGAAGATGTTGATTAAAAAAAAAAAAAAATTTCTCCCTCCCAAAGGATGATTTACACCATGCCTGTTGGCCAGTCAAGCAGTTTACTTGAAAGTCACCTACTTGCTTTTAGAAAGTTATTAGGTGTCTTCCTTTGTTCCTTTCTTAGTACTTTGGTTTCATATTTTCACCAAAATTAGCTCATTTGCATTTGATATTTGAAACATTGAAGTAGTAAAAAAGGAAAGATATTTAATAAGTCCATTATGCTCAAATGCTCCTGAGTATAGTTTTAAGGTGATGGCTCTGATTTTTCTGTGATATTGTTTACTGTTGTGTGCTAACCAGGGAGCTTCCATATAAATTCTTGGCTGATTTTTTTAAATAGAAAAAAAAGTGTACCCTCAGTTGGGTATGTGAATTCTGGTGTGAGAAGTGCTCTGGAATGCAGTAGAGTAAAATAATGTGGACCTTGCCTTTGAAGAACAAAATAGCCATTCCCAGAAGTTACAGCTGTGGATGAGTCCAAACACTGTAAAGCTGAAGCCTTCCTGTTTCAACACATTTGGCTACAAGTGAATGAGTTTAAAGCATTTTCTGTAACTATGTTGACTTTGAAAGATCTAAATACTGATTCAGCTGCTAATGATATTCTGTCTTTTTAAACCATCAATCAGGTCTTTAAAATTTGATGTTTTACAATTCACATTACAAAGGAAGCATGCTTACACTACTGCTATAATACTTAACATCATATTTCACGTTATTTTTTATTTAAGCTTTTTTATGCTTAAATATCTTAAAATTCACTAAAGGCACTTATGCTCAAAGTATTTGAACAGGAGTTTAGATTCTGTCCCTTTAAAGTACATGTCAAGGTTTAGACACACTCTTGCTGTGTTTCCCTTTACTCACAAGAACCTGTCATGGGCATTTGCAATATGTGGGGATTTCTTTCAAGAGGATTTTTTTGTTATTTTTTTCTCATTTGAAAAAGTAACCTTTATCAGAAACTGTTAATACAGTCCTCAAAACTAAGCTGGCTAAGTAATCTGCTCACATTTCTGCTCACTTTGAGGAGCATTCCTGTATAGCTATGGCAAACGTCCCAGCATAATTTTTCATACCCTTTTAGTGATAATTTGTGCTCAGTTTTTAGCTGCAAAGGACTAAAAGAACATTTCAAGCCCACACAAAGTCTGACGAGAGCTGGTGGCTGTGTACAATTTAGAACAGCAGGCTGCATGTTCCCTGTTGCAGCAGTGAAGATGGTCAGGATTTTGTTTATTTAGTATTTTTTAACATTATTTGAATACAGATGATATCCACCAGAAAGAGAAAAATAATTGAAAATCAGCAATTTTTTTTTTTTTTGTTCCATGCTAGCAGAATAAATAATTTGATAAGACCACAAGAAAATAAGGTGCTAAGGGTGGATTGGAGATGCAGAGGAATTTTCTTCTTAACATGTTGGTGAACAATAAGGAAAGAAAAATCAGCCCAGGAAAGGCATCACTCACCTTGTAAGCTTTTAACCTTTCCCCAAAGGCCTGTCCTGCAAAACCCTGGAAGTCCCACGTTCAGCTGCCAGCGTTTTTTGCTACCCATCTTTTCCTTCCCCTTCTCCAGCCATCTTTTTCCCCCTTCCCCCAACTTCCTATTAAAAGGAGAGCTACCAAGAGCTCATAAGTAACAGACTCATGCTTTCAATCAAAGGAGGGAGCTGAATAGGCTTCCTCTCAGAGTGAGTTCAGTGGATCTGGAGTCAGGGCCCCTTCATTAATGAGAAAGGAATCTGTTCACCTTCTGAAATCTTTTAGCACTCCCTGAAGCTGCCTGAATCACACAACTTGCATTTCTCATAAATTTCCCCACTGTGGCCACAGTTCCATTTCTCTTTCTCTCCTTCATCTCTTGAAAACCAAATATGCAGAGGTAATTTCCCTGCTCTTGCAGGGGATCCTGATCTTTATTTGCTCATTAGGAGATGCCGTTTCAAATTAATTTCTTCTTTCCCTGGCCCCCAAACCCTTGGTCTCAGTGAAAAAAATAGTTGGGCTTAGAATTATATGCAAGAAAACATAGCATTTGCATCAGGCTTTTCAGGCATTTGTGCAGCGCAGGTCCAAACAGTGGTTTTGATTCTCAGGCTCAGTGGTTTCCACTGACAGTTTTTTTCACTCAAATATCTTGTTTCAGTTCACACCAAGGAGTTTTGTTTTGAGTTTATACGGGTTAGAATGAACCCTGGAAATTCAAATACAAAGCTCATCTGGAAGAGCTCCTGTTCTCTCTTTTGTTCCAAACTAAAATACCACCTAAAATGCTAAAATCATCCTTACCTCCTGAAACTTAGCTCAGGTTTGGTGAAAACCTCATTAACCTATCATGAGACTGCTTGGTTTGGGAATATTTTATTAGCTCATGTTTTTTTGACCTAATTCTATATCATAAATATGACTGTGACCTCAAAAATGCACCACATCAGAAACTGTATAATTTAATTTCACATGTTGTCAGAAATAGAAAGGCATTCTTAGTCATTATTTCAGAAATGATTTTTTTTACTATGTCTGTATTCATGCTACGCTATTTATTATGATGTAACATTAAAGGAATAGTTACTGTCAATAGTTACTGTCAATAAAGCAGTGGGGAAAGATGTCATACATGACTTCTGTCAGATGGGTCCCAGCTTGCACAGAACAAGTATCCAGTTGCTTTTCTATGGATGGTCTTAATACTTTGGTCTGGGCACCAATGCTTTGGTAGCACTCCTGCTGTGATCATATATGTCACTTTGCTTGTGACAAGTATGGAGGGAGAGGAGTTGTATGAAGGAATGTGAATCCTGAAGGAATGGGAATTCATGAGAAATGGGTGCTTCATAGATGCAATGTATCTGAACATCGGTTTAGGTTTTGATAGTGCCTTTGACATCAGGTAGTTTCAGTTCACATTATTATATGCAAATGGTTATGCCCAAAATTCAGACTGAATAGCCAAATTCAGATTTCTTTTGGTCTATAGATTCATTCCACCTCCAGTTATCATTTTGTATTAATGCACACATGATAGTGAATTTTTTTCTGTTAATCTCCTTAGTGGAATCATGTAGTATGACTTTTTCTACTAAGAGGAAATAGTTTTGATTGTTGAGCTCTGTTTGTTAGTTTATGTTGATGTTATGTACAGCTAAAGGATATAGTGACTAACTGAATCTAAAAATCTGAGTGAAAAATACATAGAATTCTTGAATAGAAAAAAGATAATGTGTCAAAACAAGCCCTGTGCAGTAAAGATCTCCATGGCAGAAAAGAACGAGTAGAGAATGCACAACTGGAATACTGTGTATGGGATGTTAATTGCTGTGGGTGCTGACTGCTTGTTAATTTAAATAGATATTTTGAGTACTCAAAACCAGGGTATAAAGTGCTGGCAGTAGTTTCTCTGCCTGACAATCATATAAAAGAATAATTTGTGATTGGAATTAGAGGTATAGCTGTAAGACTATAGGCACAACCAACTCTACTCCCCTTCCACTTGGTTTTTTTTCATGCCTTAACTAACTTAACTGAGGATTTAAAATAATTGGGTCAGAACACAGGGATGAAGGTGTGTTCCAAGTGGAGGTCAGTAGTCCTGTAAAATGCTGATGCATTGCAAAGGAGACCACTGCAGCAAGCAACTGTGAAACCTGCCAAACCAAGCGCCAGCTTGTTGTGACTCAGTTGCTGGCACGTGAACAGACAGTTGGTTGTTCCTGGTGCCAGTGGTGAATATCCTTAAGGCTACATATTTGTGCTCTTGCCTGTGCCTGCTCTTCCAGATGCTCGATGGCAGTGCCTGCTGGCACGCTCCAGAGCAGCTTACACAGTAGAGGGGAAGAGCTTGCTTCTGCTCTCCAGGTTTGTTTTTATACTAGCAAGCATCTCTCCTTGCCATCATTTCAAGTCAGAGAAGGGTATTGCTGATTGCCAGGACGGCGCTCGGGCTGTGACCTCTGACTGCTCCTCTGACGGGGCCACTGGACTCTATCATCTGCCTGGGGAGCTCAGCTTCCCTGCTGAGCCTCGTGCCCCAGTGCTTCCCACCTGGCTGTGCCACCTTACAGTCTTACTTGCTACTCTCTGCCCTTTGAAAAATTAGGAAATCAAGGTTTTAAAGTATAAAACTCTTCCTCTCTCATTGCTTGGTACTGGCATTGCTTTTAAATGTAGTACTATTCTCTCGTACCTCAAACAGGCCACTGAAACTCTGAGTTAACTCTCCCAACACACCTGTCACTGACATTTGTGTGTGTGCACATGTGCCTCAGCAGTGCCTTGAGGCCCCGTGGTGCAGCTGTGCCCAAGCCTGGCAGTGAGGGGGTGTCCTGGCTGCTGTTCCCGGCCTCTTAGCGTTGCATATGGGGAGCCTGAGGGAGGCAGAACTGGAAGTAGGTGGCCTGAGTCTAGGTGAATTGTGCACTAGGTGAATTGTGGGCTGGAAGGAGAGCCCCGATGGCCTGGACCTTTCACCAGTTGCTTCCTTGCCAAGTGTCATCTGAACACTTGACTTCCATTTTGCAGCATTGCTTGGCTTCACCCCTCTGGAAGCACAAGGATTATTTGAGTTCCTGTGGTGCAATGACCTGTTTTTTTCAGGGTTTTTCCAGTTGGGGTCACTAGGAAGAACAAAACTCCTAGGCATAGCTGAAGCTCCTTGCAGTAATTAAAACTTGTGCTTTGCTGTAACAGCAAATGGCAGCAGAAATTTCAAGGACTGCTTGATCGTGAACTGCTCCCTGCAGCTGCGCCTGGAAGAAGTTTATTTAAAACCTGGGTTCCTATTTCAGTTTTCTGAGAGAGAAGCATTTAGGCTCTATTAAATTCTACCCAATAGAAACTAAATTAAATCTTAGTGTCATCTATCTTCTATATTCTTATGATTTTAGAATTGATTAAAAGCTTGTTTACTGTTACATGGGCTGCTCTGGATTATTCAGGTAGGCAAAAAATGCGATCCTTTGAATTTTTTAAGGTTGTGATGGAACAGTTACCTATTTACTTTTCTATTGCTACTAAACTTCAGAAGAGGCTAAGGGGGATAAAAAAGACCTCTATTTATTCACACAAAACATCCCTGCAAGTCCCACTGTTGCCACACAGGAAGGTCCGTCCTTAAACCAATTTAAAATTTGGGGCTGTGAGCCCAGAGCCTTCTGTTTTGTTACTGCTGAGGTTATCGAGTCAAGGGTCAGGGCATTAATCAGTGACTACGGTGCAGAAAAGAGTTGCTAAACTTGTGGTGAAATTTGAGCTTGCTGTCATGGGAACAGAGTGGGAAAGACAGCCTTTGGGAAGAGCCAGCCTTACCAAGCCAATGGCAAGGGGGAGAGCTGGTAAGGGCACCTCTGCCTGGAGCACTGGTTTAGTGCTGATTACATCTGTGCATGCGTGTACACTACATTTGATCTTAATTTTTATAGACTTTCCTTTATTCTTTAACTAGTCATAACCTGATAGGATCTGTTCCCTAAAAATTTAGATCAGTCATCAAGTGCCTGATTACTGTTGGAATGGTGAGAGAGTACCAAGGAGTAAGGGCAAACGGCAACCCCAGAAGTTTCTGAGATGTTATCTTTGCCCAGCAGTAACTGATGCCCCAAATTCTTCCCTATTCAGTTGGCAAGTTTTCTTTAGCACAAATAACCCTTTAAGAAAGGAGCTGTTAGCACTGTGTATAGCTTTTACAGTGCAGTTCTGAGTCACAATACTGGAAAGTGCTGAGCAGATGTAACGCCTGTCAATTTATTATTATTTATTATAAGAGAGGACTGCTTCATGCAGATTCTCTCTTTCATTCACTTAGCCTGACTTCTTTATTTACTTTCTATTGTTTAATTTGTGATCAAAACAGGAAGATGCTGCTTTTATAAAGAGATCTATCTAAATTAAGAGATTACTATTTCTTTCTTTAGAACACGCAAATCAAATTTCATGGTCTCATTCAAGGCAGAGACACTTTTCTCCTGGGTATTGCAAGTCTACAGGGAAAGTTATTGCACTTTAATATAATTCCTGAAACATTAATCACACTGACTATAGTTTTGCAAGAGGCAAAGCTTTACTTGTTTACAGTCTGTTAAGATATTTATTTACTGTGTGTCCTCACTCATCCCTGAAGACCTTCAGAAATGAAAAATATAAGGGGATACCAGTTCCTTCTCACATTTAAGTAAACAGGGTTTTGAGAGCTTTTTTTTTTTCCTTGTGGCAAAAGCAAGGCCAAAAGATGTGGCAGAAGGTAATGTAATATGTGTCTAAACTAGACTCTGGTTATAATTTGAAAGCGTTCAGTACTGCCTTCTGTTTTATAGCCCTGAAATACATATGGATACCCCATAGCACAAGTCAGAGAAACCTGGCAATTGCTCTAATTTATCCATAATCTCTGCCCATGGATCTGGGCACAATGCAGAGAGAACTTGGGTCTGGTCAAGCCCCACCTCACCTTACTGTGTTTGGCTGCAGCTTTGCCATCCTAACTTGCCCATCTACCACATGACTGCAGACTTACCCTTCTCATTTCAAGTGATTACCAAAGCTAGTGATAGATATTATTCAGCCCTAAATCTGCAAACATCAGCACGTGAGATAATGCTACCCTCTGTGTCCAGTTTGTCTGAAATGGTTGCATGTGTTACTGAGACTTAAAATAGCAGTTCCAGAATTAAGTTACTCTGTGTTGTGAGGCAGACTATTATTTGAATGAAAAAAAAAAATCAACATGCATTTCTGCTATTGCTTGGTGGCAAAAACAGTAACGGGATGCCTATTGCTGATAATAAACATGTACAGTCCTGAAAAGAAATTAAATTTTGGCCAGCCTATTCCTAGCCTGTATTTTCCTAACTTATTGCCTTTTGGTGGATAAATTATATTGGTATTGCTTTTGCAGATTATACTTATTTCATTTTAAGATCTGTTTCTCCTTAAAAAAAAAAAGAATTAAAACTTATATCAGAAAATCAGTCTGTTATTTTTCACTGTCTCTTTCTCAATCTATTTCTTTCCTCAAAGGATTTAAATATATGAACTAAATACAGAGATAGGCAGTTTTTCTCCTTCTATTTCTTTTCTTTTTAAGGGACTTATTTTTTTTTAAAGTGCCTGTAAGGCTGGAGCTCTGGAGATTTCAACCGTCTTTCATCTTCCAAAATGTCAGCAATTTCAAAGAAGTGGGTTCCTGTACACTTTTTACAGGCTCTATAGTACTTTTCAAACTTGACTTAGAAGCTCTTTCTCTGGAGGTGAGAAGGGAGTGTGGTCAGGGGACACATTTCTATCTTAGACTCTCTGGCTAAAACAGTCACCAGGGAGAGGAAAGGACCCTGACACAAGCAAGCTGTGCATAGTCCGAGTGATTGACAAAGCTTTTTGCATCTTCACCCTCTTCCTTCTGAAGTTTGCAAAGTAGCAAACTTATACAGCTGTGAGCCAGCTTTAGGATGTCTTAGCTTTCTGTTCCTTCTAGTGGGAAGAGACATTAGAAACCACCAAACAAAACCATCTGTGTCAAGTCCATTTCTGTTGCAGACCTACACAGTGCAAGAACTCTCAGCTTCCAGCTAATGTTTCTTCTTTCTGGGTTGCAAATACCAGGTGGCAAAGCTGGAGATTTGCTAAAGCTTGTGTGTGAGAGTCTAGTGAATCTCTTCATTTAGACCAGAAGTTGATGGGGAGTGAAGGGAAGCAGGGTGTGGAAATAAATCCAATTCCTGGTAACCAAACCCAGCAGTGGTAGTGAAGAGGCCAGCAATTGATAGGATAGGAGAGGTATGTAATTAAGAATGCTGCAAGACAGCTGGGCTACACAGTCAGATTAGTGTGGAGAAGGGATCAAGGCAGAGAGCAGGTACATGCTGGGGGCAACAGCAGGAGATTGTGGATGAACTGGGAAAGTAATACCTGTAAGGATGGAATGCAGAAAAGAGAGTGAAGAAGTAGGAACACAGAAGTGAGACAAGGCCAAATAGAGGATGCAGTAATCTTTGACACTAAAGCTATTTAAAACTTCAGTTTTAAATAGCTTTAAAAGTTATTTTCTCCACACATGTACTGCATATCACTTTCTAAGAGGAAGGAATGTTCCTTCCTGTGTTAATATGAATTATGCTTCCTATGCTTCCTGTGTCATTATGAATGAAGGGTTTCAGTGCAAATGTACTCTTAGATTAGTGTCATCTATTCTGGGCAAAAATAAATGGTTGTGTTTTTAAAACAAAAATATCTGTGTGCAACAAAAACATCTATTTAATTTTTTCAAATTGTATACTGTATTATTGAGGAATGGTCATTGAGGAATGACCACTTTTTCTTCAGGATTTTCTTATTTTGTAGTGTGTGAGAGATGCAGCTGTTGTACCACTTCTATTGTAATGGTATGGGCAAGGGCATAATTGTAATGTAATTAGAGAATATTGTTTGATAATGCAAGAAGGGATTTTCTAAGCATTTTTATTTGGGAGATGACCTGTATTCTTCCAAAGAAAAATCTTCTGATTCCAACTGAAAGGTTCTCCCACAATTTTCGGCCCTTAAAGCATAAAAAAATTGATCCACTGTCCCTGGGCAACCCTCAGAATACTGGTCTTTTTACGTTCTCAAGGTGCAAACCATACTTTTTCAACGTAAAAGCTGTTACTGTGTCTTAGTTGAAGTCTGCACAGTAATAACCTACAGGTAGGATTCTGCAGAGCATGAAGATATATTGTTTGAGTTTATTGGAGCTTGGAGTAAAAACTTTATGGGTATAGCAGATGAATCTCATTCAATTTAAGTATCCTAGAGTGTATTTAAAACAATTTTAATTAAACTGAATTCATAATCAAGTATTGTTCTTTCTCTGCTCCTCCTTAATTTTTAAAGTCTTTTTCAAAGGAATGTTAATTACATGTCTTCTCGTGTAATATACAAAACCTTTCAGTAATATACAAAAGGCTTCTATTAAAAAAAAAAGCTAGGATTATATTAAGAGAAACTCTACTCCTTGCTTTCTGACTGAAAAAAGCATGACTGGTTTAAGTACAGGGTGAAAGGATTTTTTGGACTTAATTTTAAAGGAAGCTTAGCAGTTGTGAAAAGGATCAAAGCGGAAACCTGGAATGTGTATTTTTATATGTACATTTAGGTATTAATATTTTATGTAGAAGAAAACCTCGGATTTCTTATTTTTTTTCCCTTTTTCTCTGATATGTTTTTTTTTTTTAGTCCTACAGAAATAAAAGAAATCCAGCATCTAGATGTAACATCCTGTTATGCTAAACTGTAATGAAATACATAATTCTTGCTCTGCTTCATGTTTCCTTATCCTTCAAAGTGTACAAGGAGCAAACTTGAAGCTCTTGGTCCATGAGAGCCTGTGGTTTCCCAGGCTATCCTACTGTGTGTCATCTTGTGTTGGGGGGTGTTACTGAGTGGGTCAGATGTACTGCAGCTTCCCTACTGCAAACAGGAATGTTTATTTTACTTGTGGGATGCTAATTGCTTAGCTGTCCTATTTTGTAAAGCTATGCAAAGATAAGGAGAAGGAGGGCACACTTTAGAAGAAAGGAAAATTCAAGGTATAGTTTTGGTGCTGTCAGAGGGAGTAGGTGTTATACATGGAAGGTAAAGGTGTAGGTAAAAGGACTGACATTTACTGAACTTGTTGCTCAGGCTCCTTGGAGTTCAAATGTGTGCCTACTGATGGTGTTTGTAAAGTAGCCCATATGTGAAAGAGGAAAAAATGACTTAATAATATAAAAGGTTAAAAAATAAAGTCTCCAGCTTCCATTCTGTCTATATAAAAAAAAACATATTTAGTTATTCAGAGTAGTTTTTTGTGACTTGAGAACTGTCAAATTTATGTGAACAAAGGGCATCTATTATATTAGAAGTGTTTAACGCCAATAAGTAAAGTCTGTTGAAAACATAAGAACAGCTGTAGGGGTCTTTAGCTATTAACTGCTACGATTAGGTGAATGCCTAACCATATGGCTCAGCTGTACAGTTCTCTGATTTGAAACATCTTCAGCCATTCTACGTAAGTGAAACATGTAAAGCTAAAAACGTACTGCAGAAGAAAATTGGTATAAGGCTCCACAGAGAGCAAACTGACCTATTCTTTATTTACTCTTGAAATTTTTGATAGTTGAAATGAGCGAGGCAGCACTTTGATCATGTTGTTATTTACTCCAGTGAAAGTAATAAAGGTATTTGGTGAATTATTTCCATGCTACTAAGTTCCTGAAGGCTAGCTATTGTAAAAAAGATAATGTAATATGTAGTCATCAAGTTTGGGATTAATGTGTTAGGATGTATAGTTAATAAAAATCAGTACTTGTCACATCTGTGTGAGTCCCATGAGCTATAACCATCTTGAACATCTCTATTGTTCCAGTCGTTTTCAATTTTGTTTCCTACTCTGCAGAATTTCCCAGGAGATGTGATGGGTCAGTAGCAGGCCAAAGATGGACTTCAGGCCTAATCTAATCAATATTGTGACAAACGTAATGAAAGAAACTATGTCACCTTGGAATCCCAGTACATTTTATCAGCTTTGCTCCTAATGGGATGTGACAGCAAGGCTGATCTGTGTCTCCTTAGGACAGGAGAGAAGTTGTGCAAGGGCTTGTGCAAGGATGGCTGTGTGAGAAAGGGTAATCTAAGTCCATGACAATCGCAGCTAAAGGTTGAAATTAGATGTCCTTATTTACATGTCAAAACATCAAATAGTTATTTTAATAACCCTCATTTTCAAGTGAGCCTTTTATGCATGTATTATATTTTCAGTCCTCTGTCACCTCCATTAAAAAAGATGGTAACTTGTTCTGTTTCAGTGGGAAGGTTCTGAAAGCAGTACTGTATATGTTTTCCAAGTAAAACATTTTCACTTCAGTCCTATGTAATGGTTTGATACTTCATTTTGAATTGCCCCTTTTTCCAGTTAGATACAACTTGTCCATTAGTATGTGACTTGTCTATGAGGCTAAAGTCAATGATTTTTACTTCTTTTGTCCTGTGGTTTGCTCCCTTAGTACTTCTTTATCCTAAATGTAGTGCTACCTCAGTAGTGTTCACTGATGCGTTCTGGTGTGCAGTCTCAAATTTTTGTGCCCTTCTAGTTTTGAAATGGCAGCTTTGCTTCATTTTCTGTACCATTACCAAACCTGACAGTTTTCACCCTTAATTCTTATGATTCCTGTTTCTCTGTCCAGCAAGGTTCAACAAGACCCTCTGTGTTTTGACTACTCGCCTCATCTGTTGACTTTATCAGTTCTCTGTTTTTAAGTGTTGTCCACATCCTGTGATGCTACCTCTAACCTCTACCTTTAACTTTTCCCCCTCAGGATGAATGGCAATTACTGTCAAAACATTCCCATGCATAGAAATCCTGTGACCATGTAGATTATTTGGATATCTGGAAAGTTGCAGAGATATTACTATAATAACTATCAGTGTTGGTTGAGAAGCTCTCAAATCGTATTCTGTTTCTTTGGGCAGCTAACCTTTAAAGTATCATGTGAAAACTTGCCAATTTCTTCTCTACAAGTATAATATTTTAATATGAAAAATTATATTGCTTGTCCTTTAATTTAAGAGCAAGTTGTTTCTGAACCTCATTATTATGATTCTGAATAATTATGTGAACCAATTACTGAAATTTTATATATGAGGATTTCCATAAATTGCCTTGATATATAAATAGTGGAGCAAAGCTGCCTTATACTTTTTACTAATCCTGCAATTACATTCTGTAGAGCCGTTTTACTTTCCCTAATATGAAACTAAACCCTCCTCTCACCTACTCCTTTACATAACAAATGCACTAAGAATTATGGACATGACAGCTAAATCCAGCTTCTAAATCCCAGGCATAGTAGCTGTGTTCTGTTGCTTCTCACTGTTTCTTTCTAATAAGCTGTATGCAGTGCAATATCTTATTAGTTAATTTGAAAATCGTTTCTCAAGGGATTGCACGACTTATGTGCATCAGGTCCCTACCAATCCACTTAAAGCTTAAATTTGCCAGATGGATAAACTTAGTGCAGGACTGGATCTTATTTGTTACAGCAAAAACCTTTATTTCCCTGTAAAGTACCAGGATAGCATTTTTGAAGTAGTAGAAGTTTTATAATTGTTTTTATTTGTAATATATCAAAATCTATTGTTTTGATCTAACAGAAAATATTTTTTATTCCATTGCATAAACTAACAGTAGGTGTATGTTTGCTGGAATTCAAATGCCCTGTTAGTCTTGAAATGTCAGTGTTGTTCCTTAACTTGGAGAGAAAAAAAAGGGACTGAGAATGAAACCTTTGAGGCAAAATACCTATTCTTGATGCAAATATCTGAAATTTGGTTATTGATGTTCTGGAGAGCATCATCTGAGTTTGGGATGGGTTGAACTTCAAAAGACAAATTTGAAAATCGCTACGAAGAGAACTTTGATTCTGTGTTTATGACTTCTCAGTGCACTGCACCACTTTAAACGTGCCTTCAGAATATTGAAACCATCTCAGTGAATATTCATTCAAATAGATGGTTCTGTCTTTTCTGTTATTCCACTTAAGAGCAAAGAAGAGTTTGTGCACCACAGTAACATGAAATATCAACCTCTCTTTACATTTCTCCAAACCATTGTACAAAGCCACCACCACATAATCTTCCTTATGGACGTTATCAATTCATTACATGTGATCTAAGTATGACATAATACACACAGTAACAAATGACTTTATAAACTGCATCACGATTTTAAATGCAACATAGTTACATAAATTACTCTGACTGTTGTGCATGGCTCTGTGTCTGCTGGTGTCTGAACTCTGCCACCTCTGCAGTAATACCCAGCACAGAGACGCTCTCACTGTTTGCCTCGAGGCAGATGTGCCTCCTAAATCACCAGCAGCCCGTGGGACAGATAGTACCGAGCACTGTGCAAAACTTACCGGGCTCTCGAGGACCATCCCTGCTCACAGCGGGGACACTCCGGAGTCTGTCCCTGCTCTGCGCTGCCACAGCAGCCAAGAGCTGCTTCCCCGCTCCTCTGCCTCTGTGCAGGCAAAGGGTGCTGGGGAATGTGGTCAGCCCCCTGCTTTCCGTGACACTTATACCCCAGAAAAAACGAAAGTACTACGGAAGGTGGGGCACGAGGGGAAATTCTGACTCTCAGCCTTTCATTACGTGTGTGTCATGTGCTGGGCTGCCGGATACTGACGGGGGAACTTCCACTCCTGCCATCCTTCAGCTAGCGTGAAACCAAGGCTCTTTTCTGTACATGTCGGGTTAGAGGAATTGAAATGCTGGTTAAGACAGGTGTATGGATGTTGTGAAGGGAAGGAAATAGGTTTTGGGCATGCGTTTCTAACTGGCTTCTTTCTTATATCATTGCTGCTAAAATTTCTCAAAAAATTCTGGGTTTGGTTTAGTATTGTTTTAGAGCAGCATCTTTCAGATGTCTTAACATGTTGTTTTCCCTAGGTTTTGGTTGGGTTTTTTGTTTGTTTTTTTGTGGGTTTTTTTTTGTTTGTTTGGATTGGGTTTTTTTCTTTTTCTTAAATATAAAATTCCTACAAAGCTACCTAGAAACCATTCACATTGTATTCCATGGCAATCTGACAGTTAGGAACTAACAGTCTGAAACTAAACTTGTTGACTGTTTTGGTTTTTTTTTTAATTGATTTTCATTTGACCATTCTTTGCACTTTATTTTTGCATAGTAATGTCCACTGTATACCAGACATTCTTCAGAAGCTCTCTTAAATCATACAGAATTCTAGTTGTATTCTGTTTGGAGACCTGAATCAGTTTCCCAAATGCTATTATGTCCTTGATAAGTAAAATAATATGAAATGAGACATTCTCTCTATTCCATGTACGTCTACAGTTTAAAATCTTCCAAGCAGAGAAAGGGCAGGTAAGAAGATAGAGAGACATGATTATATGCTAGTAAAATATTTTTGGAAGAGGTTAGTGGAATACAGTTAATTTAGGCTTGCATAGGACATTGTTTCTGTGATGAGCATTAGTAATGGATAGGAAGGATTTGATTTTAACAAATGATGTGTATGTTTAGATGAGATTTGAGAAGTGGATGACTGAGCAGCACAGAATGAGTCCCATAATCAGAGATTTGTCTGAAGTTATGGAAGGAAAGGATGAGGAGAAGGGGAGTAAGTGTGTTTTGAAAGTAAATATCAACAATATTGAATTTTTAAATGAACTCTTACTGCAGTGTCTTTGCCTGCATTTCCTAGGGCACAATTTGGCTTCAAATAGTTCCAAGATTGTTTCTTTTGCACTCTAATATCTGAACTAATTTTTATTCAAGTCTAAGGCCGCCCAGTGTAATTTCTGAACAATATAAATCTCTAACTATAAATTATCCTACACCGGTACTTTCAAATAAAAAATTGAAACTTTTGTGTAAGACTCATATAAAGAAAAATAATACTTACTTTGCATTTCTTTACAGCAGCATTGCACAGTGGTTCTGCCATCCAGCCTTTCCCAGTGGGTGGACTTCCAGCTATTTCACTCTATGATTTTTGTCATGTGTCTTGCCTCCTTCCCCTTAAAATGAGGGGTGCAATGGATTACTATTCAGAGCACACTGCTATTTTGCACTGAAAATGCATTGTAGTATCAGAATAAAATTTGACATACATAGTTTTAGAGAGGGGAGGATCATAAGAAAGAAATAGCACAAAATATGGTATACAAAAAAGGGAAAAAGGAAGAATTTAAATACTAGGTGCCAAGAGAAAAGCAATAGGGAAGGATTTGGAGAGGTTAATCTCCCCAACTCCAATCCACAGTGACAGCAGTTTTATAATAGTCATTAAGAAGTAATATATAGTAAAATATCAATACTTACATTCCTAAATCAACTAGTCATTACACTGTTTAATAAAAGCTTTGGAATTTAGAATTTTATTCCTTAGTGCAGTTATGCTCAGAGAAGAATAAGAAATCTTTTTTTTCTTCTTCTGGAGAAGTACTATTACAGCATAAAGCAAAGTGACGGCACAATCATATCTCCTCAGGATGATGGATAAATCCTTAAATATGTATGTTTAAATGTGACATAAAAGTAAAGAATATAGAGAAACCGGCAGCCATTCTGTTGACACCTAAGATAAAATGGATTGAAGGGAATCCAGGTTTAAGATGTTTGAAGACACATTGTTGTTATTGTAGACACAGAGATTATTCACCACAGATCAACTTGAAAGCAATCATGTAGGTTTTTAGTAGGACTTGGACTTTTTTTTTTTACCTGCAGGAAATCCACTGTTTCTGAATTACTAAGCTGAACTTTATGTTGTAATTACTGCAGATTTGGGTGCAGGTGTTTGTAGTTTCAAGGCTCTTTTTTTTTTTTTTTTCCCCCCCCCGAAAAAAGAAATAAGAGCTGTGAGCATGCTGGCTGGCACCAGCCACGTGGGTCTGGTACAGCTGAAGCTCTTTGGCGTCAGTTGTGGCACTAACCTAAGCTGCTGTTCTCTGAGCAGGTATTTCTTTGGCACCGAGATCTCTACCTTTTTCAAATTTGAATTACTCAGTGGAATGAAATATAAGAGGAACTGGACAGACAAATGGAAATAAGCACACACAACTCATTTTCCTTGAAAGTCAGACAAAAAGCAATACTTATTTGCACAAAAACATAGTACATGACTAAATGTATAAGTATTTTATACTACCTTACACCAAGTAATGTCTGTTATGAGACCGATAATGGCTTTATGGCCATAAAGCAATAAAGAATTAAGGACTAAATCTTGGTATACTTATAACTTCAAGTATGAATTTTCCAAAGTGATTCAGTGTCATCAGTAAATTGTGTTTTCAGTTAATACTTGATCAAACTTTAAAAAGTTTAAAACACCTTTTAAATGACTTCTAGGGTTCCTGTGTTCTCAATTAATCTGTGGGTTATTTCTTTTCAGTGTAACTGTTTTCAAAGCAAGTTCTTATTTCTTTGATTTTCATCATACAAACAGAAGGAAGTATAGGAAGCAAGCAAGAAATACAAAAAGTGCATTTTTGAGTTGAATGTAAATTGTTCAGTTGCTTTCATAGGATAGGTTTTTCCATGTTAATAATGTCAATGAAGAAATGCTGCTTCCCTTCATGCTAAAAGCTGCAAATTTTTCCTGGAACTGAAGTGAAAACGTTGGGTTTTTTCCTAGTTTTTTTGGTTTGTTTGTGGTTCTTTTTAAACAGTAAATGTGTTCCTGATTCAGGAGAGCTTCTCCAATAGCTTTGAGGATGAACATGACTTCTGTGTGAATATTCAAAGACCTTCTGGCAGGTCTTCTAAGCTCTGCTACAGATGCCATCAGAACCTAAAGCACAAGGAGCATACAATTGTATTTGGATTTTTCTGTTAGTAAATGTGGTTACCAGGAGGCCAGCTATGTTTGTGCAGCTTCCATGTAAAGCCTGCTTTTTTCAGTAGAGCCTAAAGCCGTCTAAATACTGAAGTTATTCCAAGACAAAGTTTGTCTTGACCTTCAGCATTAGCAAGATGTGATCTTTTTTAGTTATGTGTTAGACATATGTAAGGATGCAATCAACACTTACTCTGTCTTTCCTTATTCTGCTTCTTGCATATATCACTCTTGAAAAGACTGAATGGGTTTAACTTTGGTGGAAGGTGAATGTGCCCCTACAGGGTTAAACCAGGCTGTGACATCAAAAAGCTGTAGGCAGGCAACTTCCCTTTTTTGTAAAGAGAGCAGCTTCCTGCTAGCACTGATACTGCAATATACCATGGTGTCTGTAAAGTGGAACCCCCCACCCCTCTTAGAATGTTATGTAGTGGAACCTACAGCAAGTGTAAAAACATAATGGTATGTTTATTTTTGGAGAAGTGGGAAACTACTGTGGGAGTAAAAAGTTCTCATGGGGTTTTTTTCACCATTCACCCAGAAACAGATACTTGTATACAATGGTTTGGAGGAAAAGGGAAAAAAGCTAATAAAATCCCAAAGAAATCATAGAATTTTGGAGGATATTTTTGCAAAACTTGGTATTAGAGCATATAGCACAAATGTATCTTCAGCAGTATTTTTCTTGTAGAGATACTGTGAAAATACTAAAATGATGCCACAAATATATTTTTTTCAATGTATAAGAGCTGTTTATTGGTGAACAAAAATGGTTGTGTTTTTTCCTTATATAAAGGACTCATTTATGCTGCAGACCTAAAATTAGAAGCACTATACTTCCCTAGAAAGCTGTAAGACTGCAATTGAACAAAAGATGTCTTATGTGATTAGATTGTAATTAAAACTTCTAATTGTGAACACAGTCTTCTTTTGTCATTGGAAGTCACTGACTTTGGAAGGAGTCGCTTTTTTCCCCCTCCATTTTTGATGTATAAAGACCAGCTCCAAGGGTTTGGCAACGGACTCTGTTTTTGAATGTTACTGCACTTTAGTTTTGATGTGCATTATCTCTGAGCTATGGCAAGGCTGATGCAACATATGAATATGGATTTAATTTCATTTTTTCTGTATCTGCATAGTGGCTATATTTTGACTTGCACTTCATTATAATGCTAAAAGTTACCTTGGTGTCTCCTTTTGCTTGGCACTTGTTATTATTATTCATCAGTGCCATAGAGTCTACTGTTAGAAAAATGGATATACTGAGAGTTTAACAGCTTATTGCCCGTTAGCTGAAGACTGTGAGGTATTAGATAGCAAAGGATGTATCATTTGCTGGATAGGAAGTTGACATGGTGTGGATTCTTGGAGTCCAGCAGGTTGACTGGCATCTGAGAGATGGGGTAGTCATGAAAAGTACTGCTGAGACCTTTTCAGTTGGCTGCATTTTGGGCTACTTTCTGTGTTTTAGTCTTGGGCCACAGATGAGTAACCTCAGTGGTATCAGCACTGTGGTGCTGATGGAAAAGTTAGACTTCTTAGGCTGGTTCACCTGCAGTGTTTCCAAAACACTGGAAACTTTGCTACAGGGACTCTTACAGGACACTCAGGTGGAGCCATGTGTAATGATTGCTTTGAACAGGGAGCTGTTACTGGATTCTAGTTGCTTTTTGCCAAAAAGGGAGCAGATGCTTGTCAAGAGAGAGAAGGTACCAATTGGCATGAGCTGACACAAGATGGGTAGTAATCTGGCCTGGGAAAGGTGGTTATTAATTCATTATTATATATATACTATTACTCTAGGAATGGATTTGCAAGGATTGTAGGAACTAAGCATTTTTTCACACTGAAACTTTTATTTTGAATGTAAACTTGGAATAGTTAAAACAAAAGTGAAAAAGAATAATCATGATTTTTCAATACGTGGGAATTTTTACATTTTGTATTTAAAATCGTCTGGCAAGTAGTGAAGATTTTGAGGAAATAGTTCTTTGGTGAATAAAACTGTGTTCCCTTCCAGTTTTATTTAAAGTAAAGAGGAAGCACTCTAAAAAAGGACCCAGAATATAATTGCATGATGTCTGATTTGTGGTTTCTGAAAACTGTCTTTGCCCAATACAACTTGTTGTTTAAGAGAGTGTTGGTGAGAAAGGGAAACTTCATGCTCAAAACCAGCTTCCCTATCTGGGAAAAAAAATAATACTTTTTTTTCCCCTGATAATGACAATAGGATGGAAGCCAGATTTGATCATGTTTGTCAGTTAAACTTTGAGAATACAACAAATGTGGAAATGTATCAGGAAAACATATAGATTATGAATGATGCTATCTTAATTTTTTCCATTAAAATCGAGATAGATTTTCCTTTGGCTATCTCTGGTACAATGACCCGAGGTTAATGGCTAGCAAAGGAAGTGAAAATTCGTAATTCCTTACAAGTCTCTCAGAGCACATCTTCTCTGTGCTGTGCAGAGTCAGGCAGATACCCCTGTCTGTGCTGCTCTGAGTCGTGCCTGTGTGCGGTGCCCATCACTGCTGCCAGCAGCACTCGTTTACACACGCAAGTAGTACAGCAGCATGAACCCAATATTGTGCCAAGGCTTTACACCAGAGAGTGGGCTTTGGGTTGTAGAGCTAATTACAACCCTTAAAAATGGACAAAACATACTGGGCAACACTCGCTTCAATGGTTATTTTATATGCATGTAAGAAGATTGAGTGATCCTACTTTTTTTGATGGTGCCTTGGAAAGTGCCCCTGGGATGTTTTATTTTAACCTCAGGCTTTATCTATAGCTCTTGTTTAATGCAAAAAGCTGCTCTTAGACTTCAAACACTTGTTCTTCCCTGTGACACCGGTGTGATTATGTACTCAATTTTTAAAATGCATGGAGACACACAGACAAAATAAAATGTTTTCTTCTACAGTGGTTTCACTGTGACTTTCTCTTTTGCTGTTAAGCAGACACTGTGGATTAAGTGATTTCCATAGCTTTTTCTGCAATTTGTTGGTGATATTCTTGTCATACTGATGTAGATGGTATTAAATTACTTTACTACATTAGTACTTCTTAATATTTAATATTCCTCAGAAGTACTACATGTAAAATAAAGGTGTGGACCTTAGGCCACAACCTGCATGATCCAATCTCTGCCAGGACCCATCAGGGATGAGCCAATCATGGAGACCTTTCAGGGTGGCAATAAATAAATGTTTTGGCCACCTGAGGAGGGAATAGCTGTGTGTTATTGATGGCAGAGTTTGCCTGTGTTGGCAGTGCTGCAAAGACTGCAATCCACAAGTGTATCAGATCATAGCAGAATGTTGGTCCTTTACAAAGAACTGCAATGTTTTGCTACCCATAATAATTATAGAACATACAGTGTGGCATGTGTGCACACTCATAGTTAACTGTATGCTGGTAACTATAAATCTGCTTAAATGTAATCTTAGGAGTGTCTGAAGGCACAAGTTTGGACCAAGTCCATTTTCTGGTTCTGCTGTAGGTTCTTTCATGTGCTGTATGTTAGCTCCCTTGTCGCTGTTTTGATACTCACATGGCTATATTGGCTTTGACTTGGGGAAGTGGAGGATGGAATATATATTTTTCTCTTTCTTAATTCAAGTTTCATCACCATCCATGACCTAATGAGCAGTTTTATTTCAGTACTGAAAACTGGAAAACTACAACTAATTGGCAAAGCTCTGCTATGCCTTACTGTTTCATTGTGTAGAACTCTTGGTGATGCTGAATAAGGAGCTTAAATTACTTGCAATAACTCTGCAGCTTTTTTTCTTGGTTGAAACCCATTTCTACTTGCAACTCAGAAGGGGAACTTCTGGCTGTAGAATTGCTGTACATTTTCAGGAAATAGGCTATTTACTGGGGTTTTCCTTGGTTAATCAGGGCTCAACTTCGCATGGGCTCAAGGTTTGCAAGTTTTGAGCCAGATTTTCAGTGGCCCATCTCCATTCCTGGACCTTATATCCACTTTTAATCCTCTTTTTTAGCACAAATATGTGTGCTCACATCACATGGGAACATTGAATTCCTCTAAAAACAAGTGTCATTGCTGGTGAATCACTCGATACTTGCATTAATGATAAATCATTACTTGTCTCTTACTTAAAAATTCTCTGGTTGAAAAGTTGCATAAAATGTAGGGGAGTTTGGTAGTTCTGTCATATTTTGGGGACCGTGTTTTACTTTATTTATATTCACTATTCTATAGCTTGACTGTTCAGTGAAAGTTCAGTCTATGAGTTGATGTTTTCAGATATTATCTGTTGCTGCAGTCTTGTGTTTTCTGATGTCCCCCAGCGTCCCAGAATAGAATGAGGATCCTCTGAAGACCATGAGGCTTCAGGCGGTCACCTCATGTGACCAAAGCAGAAGCTGTGGAAAAAGCAACTATCCCTAATTCTGAAAGGAACTCAAATGAAAAAAATCCAACTTGGAAAGCACCGAACAATTTCCCACACAAATCTTCACCATTTTTCTTGTTTACACACAGCTTCAAACTCTTTGATCTCAATGGTTTGTATAGTCACAATATGAAAATTGTTATGAAAGGTGTTTGAAAGTGATAATGTGGAGGAAGGGTGAGCAGGTTTGAGAAGCAGGCTCTATTCCAAGAAAAAAGGCAATATCAAAGAGGGTGCCAGAATACTTCTGGAAAGAAGGGTGCTGTCGTTGCAGCCAGGATGCGTTTCATTGGATTGCATGAAAAGGAAGTGAAGAAAAACTCAGATTTTGCACATGTTATATAGCCATGAAAAGCTGGACATACATTAAGAATTTGAAATTCTCTGCTGATAAAATATTACTGTTATAGTAATGCAGTCTTACAAAATAAGTGTGGGCACTTCAGGATCTGGGCTGAGGGCCAGCAGACAGTGAACTCTGCTTCTAGCACGAATCGCAATGTTGTTGTTTTTCTCAGTGACATGTTGTTTTCCTGGTAGATGCAAAAGGCCACTCTATGGAAGACTGACTTGAAAGAATAAATAAAGCTTGCTGTGACAAATGAGACTGGGGGGAAAAAAATCCACAACTTGGTTGCTGTTTCATAACACTCTAGAGAAAATGCACCAGAAAAGCCTCAGCCAGAGGATTCTTACCTTATGTCTGTGTGCTATGTACAGGAGAAAGAGCACAATTCTCATGTATCAGGATAAGGTGATAGAAAATGCAAGGCACTTGCCTTCAAATTAGTAAGGGGTAATTTTGTTGGTCATATCCTTCCTTTACTGAGAGTTTCCTTGAGCACGTTTTTACATGTGTATACTTTGGCATTTCTTTGTCACGTAATTCTGGTAGAAGCATCCCCTGCCTCTTGTAGTGTATGTTTCTGGATGAAATTTTCTTTGCTAAAGTTCAAGCTGCATCTCCTTCTTTGGATTGTTTTGGTATCCCCCACTGTGTTGTGGTACTTTTATCAATTTACCTATTTGTTTCAAACAGTGAGTGTTAGGCTCTGCTTTAGTGCCTTGGAAGCAAAATATCACGGAGAGTGAAAAACGAGAGAGAATCAGAAATTCCACGTGCCACCATATTATACCCCTTGTTAGACTGGATAAAAGGATGGGAAAAGCATTGGAAATCAATGCTGTGCTGAGCACAGCCTGCAGTTTATGAGAACTGTGTCACATAGTGTGGCATCACTGATAATGTGTTGCTGATACAGGGTATTGAGAAGTTACTGATTCCTACTCATCCTTCTGTTTGAATCAACACCTTGCCTTTATATTAGTTTAATGAAAAGGGTTTTTTTCCAAGTGTTTAAAAACATAATGGATACTGTCACAGGCTACTATAAACAGCTTAGGGATTTTACTGACAAATTGTAAAAAAATAATTTAGAAAAGTTATCTACAAAAAACTCCAAACCAAAACCAACCGTTGCCTTTCCTTCAAACAACCCTGCATTTCTTTACCCATTCGTTTCTCATAATCAGTGGGTGACAGGCTATCATATGTTTTGATGCTGAGACTTTCTCACAACAAAAATGTTTTTATTCCAGTTTACAGTCTGAAAAACTGTCAGTGTATATTTCTGTTTTTTAGAAAAACTTCTCATTAGTACTACCCACTTGCTGTGATGAGAAAAACATGACCAAGAAAGACACCTTTGATAATTACAGAAATGAGACAGTCATCACTGCAAAGAGACACAGGAGGAAAAAAAAAAAAAGAAAATCACTAGTGTGTGCTGAAAATTATTAAGACCTGTACTTGCAAGTTTCTCCTGTTTTAGCAATTACTTCATGCATCAGTCACCAGAACCTGCTAGCATTTCTTAGCATCTAGGTTTTCCCAGCGTGCAAGGTAATATCTTCTTGGAGATTTTTTTTTTGTTTGGTTGGTTTTTTCTTGTTTTGTGTTTGTATTTTTTGTTGTTTTGTTTTTGGCTTTTGGGGACTTTTGTTTTGGTTTTATGGTTTGTTTGTTTGGTTTGGTTTTTTAAAAAAATTTTTCATTTCTTTTTTTTTTTTTTCTTCTTTTATCTTGTTTTCTTTTTTCCTACCACTGATGTCGTGGGAAGTACAAGTCAGGCATTATGAGCATTTGGGCACCCAGGAGTGGATTTCTGAACCATACCAATACAAGGAAAAGCCTGCCTGGGGCCAGACCAGGTGCTGCTGTTCTCCCTGCAGCCCTGTGTGCCACCTCCATGCACATATGCCCTTCCTGCCCTTCCATCCTTCAGTTTTATACTTGACCTCAGTCTGACAGTGACATAGTGAAGTTCAGAGGTGAACAGTCACCTTGGTAGGTGTCCCTTGCTTAGCAGAGCATAATATGTGCTCTTTGTCATCTAAGCTTCAAGAGGAAGACATGTGTAAGTGTGACATGGGTAAGTACATTCTGAACTGGTCAGCAATAAAGGTGAGAAATGCAATTTCTTTCTCCCTTGATTGTTATAGGCATTTATTTTCATAAATTTGAAATGTTGGTTTATACTTTGTATTTTAGCATGAGATTTATGACAGAGGTAAGTGTGTTCTTTACCTTTACAGAATCCAGAATATTCCAAGTTGGAATTGAGTTTGAATTGATCACACCGTTTCAAAAACCAGCATTAGCAGAAACCAGTATTTAGCAGAAATTAAACCTGATCAGCTAATTTTGGTGGTCACAATGAGCTGGTCACCAAAAACACATCACCCAACTGATTTATTAATGCATGAGCTGATGCACCAGGTATGTAATGTAGTTCTGGCCACTGCTGTAGTCCCTGGAACGTGTCAGGGCCTAAAACATTTCTAAATGCCAACTTTCATAGCAATAAATTTCAAAGTCATCATTAATCACATTTTATTTTAACTTTCAGGTCCAAGATTGTGACAATATATGAGATTTTCAGCTGAATTAATTGTTAATTCCATTAAAATCATTATATCAGCTGAAAACAAGGCTCAGTGCCATACAGGCTGGTATAGGTAAATAAATAACATCAGACCCATGTCCCGTGCTCTCACCAGCCACAAACCTGCAGGCTGATTCTCACTCAGGCACTAGGAATATGTCTCTATGGAAGGCAATTTGCTCTTTGTCAATAGTCTGGTTTGGTACTCCCTGGAAGGTCCAGTCTGAGAGCACCTGAAGGATTCTCATCTACTGTAGTGCCCACAGAGTGACAGATCATGTAGGCCAAGCAGCATCTTGTTCTAAAGTTTTTGCTTTGCAGGTTGCAGGTGGCAGCTGCCACATACCCAGCTGGCTAAGGGACAGTTTGTCCTGCCCACACAGATTTAGGCTACTCTTATTCCACCCTTCTGTCATATCCTCAGGGACTTTATCAATCCTTTTATTTGTATACATTCACCTTTTTTCTTATGTACCAAAACAAGGCTTTGTGTAAATGTTTTGTTCCTTAAATCTGTGCTTACCGTTATTGAGGCATCTTTTGTCTAAGGACTCTAAAGCATGCTACAAAACAGCAGCAAATTCATCTTCACTGGGGAAGCTTGACTTTATCTGATTACCTTTGAGCAGCTAAGATTTGTTGACTATGGGATGTTGAATGAGTTACTTAAAATAAGGTCCCTAAAAATAGTACTTTCCCTTCATGGATAAGGAAAGATTCAGAAAACATAAGGAGTACCACTAACTTTATTTTTCAAAGAAAGCAATGGATTCTCTGTTCAGTGTTGTTTTTTTGTTTTTGTTTTTTTTTTTTCCTGATGCTGTTCTGACTTAATGGCAAAGCTAGGCAAAAAATCCAGCTCTTATGGCATCCAATCCTGACCCACTCAGCTCATCTATTGGTAAAAACCTACAAAGGAACCCACAGCAATACTGTTCTTCTTTGTTTAACCCTTCATCTCTCCTTTGTAGGTACCTGGGGGAGAACTTTTTCAGGCAGATTTACAGTAGAGATAATGTATGGTTGGTACAAGCAAAATCAATTCAAGCACCTCTTAGGTTTCACTGAGCTGAAAAGGGAATTCATTTAAAACAGTATTGTAAAGCTTATTCATAATTAATCATAGCTGTATGAAAGTGAGTTTCAGTTTCTTATAGATAGTTAACACAGACACATGATCACCTGTGGAAAACCTTATTTAGTCAGCATTTGATGAGCTTAATGCAGTTCCGTCTACTGAGGTCAATGTCAGTGTCAAAATATTTTTAAATGTTTTTTTTTCTCAGTCTTATTAAGTCCTTCCTTATTATTACATGATACTAAATGCATCTTGGCTGATTTGGAAGAAAGGTATTATTATCTATTTTATTTTTTCTGCAGCTGAAAAAGGAATTCTTTACCAATGTTAAATTATTTCCTAATTTTCTTTAATTTCTTTGATTACTGTAGCATGTAGGGACATTAGGAGTGATTGCTCTCTTAAGTTCTATGATTCTGTATACTTCTTTGGAGAAGAACATTTTACTGAGTTTAATTTTGGATAAGGTACAGGTTAAGCAGGTTTTTAATTTTTTTACTTTTGAATATATAAATTATGTCATTCAGTTGTTATCTTTTACAAGACTGTTATGTAAACCTTTCTGCTTTTACATGTATTTTATACAATGAAGACTTTCATTGCTGGACTTTGGTTTGTCTTGTGTGAAATATTTCACGAAAAGCATCATAGAAATGAGCCCTGGAAGTGACCTCAGATACCACTTAAAATCCACCCAACATAAGGCACAGTATTCATTGCACATGGCTTTGAAATGGCTCCTGAAAAGTTTTAATAGAAGACTTGTTTGTGTGTGTTGTAAACAAACCAATTGTAACCTTTCCTTGTAGGATATTTTCTGGTATTTTTATAGTTTAGAGCTCAAATTTGGGCACTGTGTTCCAAATGGAGAGGCTTCAGCATTAATAAGAGTGGATTAGTTACTAATACTGCTTGCAAATAGCATTTCTCTCATCTCTTAAAATCATGTTTTAGCAATCACACCGAGTTGCATTGTTGGCTTGTACTGGGATCTGCTGCACCTCCTGCTTGCAGAGTTCCTCTCTTTGTGTGAGTGTATTTGCTAGCAGTCCTCTGGGCTCATCATGCATGTGTCTAACTTGAACTTTGTCCTATTATTTTTAAATTCTAATTTACCAGGAACCCTTTGAATTTAAATACTGTCTTCCCAAGACCATCTCCTCCCACTTTAGTAATGTTTCTAAATTTCTCGTGTGTAATTTGTGTAATTTTTGATGATGTTACAATACTGAATAGACTGGGCAGAATATGGTGTAGACCTCATACAAGCCCACTGGAGACAGCTTGCTAACATAGGAGCAAGTCACTGATAACTATGGCTCCATTATGATTTTCCACATGACTGTGGATTCTGCTTATTCTGATTCCCTGTGAAGGAAGCTTTCTTAGGTTCTCTTTTAGAATGTCATTGGTGGCAAACCGAATAGCTTGAGGATAGTTCAGATATGTCACTCCTGCTGCTATATCCTAGTTGCTAGGCCAGTTATCCTGTCCAAGTAGGAAGTTAGACTGATTTGATGTGAACTGTTCTTGACAAGTTCGTGTTGGCTATTTCTCATCACTTTACTGTGTTCTAAGAGCTTAGAAATGACTTGTTTTTCTTGCTGGGTCTTCCAAAGTGTTGCATTTAGCATTCCCTGTGTGTCAGACAGTGAGTCTCTCCTGCTGCCATCAACTAAAATGCTCTGTTTATCTTTCTCCAGTAACCTAACATCTCCCCCTCTATGCTCTTTGCTGGTTACAAAACAGTGTTACAGCTGCATAGGCACAAATGGAATATTGGAAAACTTCTCATCTGAATACTGCAGCTATTAGAGGATTAATTAGCTGAACAAACATCAGATGTTTACAGCTAACTGAATTTCAGATTTACATCATGGACAATACTATTATGCTAAATTTTGTGTGATTTTTGCACAAAAATTCCAACAACAACAAATCCTGGGTACAATACAGTTAGTTTCCAGGACAGCTTCTGCTGGTTTTGTACCAACATACTAACTGCCATGCTAAGTTGCCTTGTTCCAAATATATACTTCAGCCTGTTCAACAACTCCTGAAAGAAGCATGTCTGCAATTCACCTGAACAGCCATTGCTCAAATAAGTCCAAGTATCTGACAGAGATGGCTAACAAAAAAAAATGGTGATGATGTAATTGCATTTCTCAGACCTAAAGATCCACAGAAAGTAGAGCAAAACAGGGCTGCAATTCAGAATGTCAGAATCCAGGGTTTTAGTCCTTTTCCATATTTGCATCATCTGTGCAAAGCCCACATTTCTGTGTTCCATGTCCTTTCTCAAGTCCTTATTTATAAAGACTGCATGTAACCATTTAAGATGTGGTGTTGTTTTGTTCCAGTTGAAGAGATTGTTCCCAAACTTAGCAATAAACATACTTGCAAGTAGTTACAGAAATGTGCTTCCAGGAAGTCTGCTGCATTTCTTGTGACCATTATTACAAATTCAACTGACAGCATTTAAAAGAGCAAAATCCTTTGAGTCTTTTTGTACCTGTCCATGGTATCCTGTTTCATGAACTGGTAGATCCTTTTGTTTCTTCTTGTAATGATCACCTGCACTCTTTAACCCTCAAAAATACCAGTGTTCATTTATTTTAGGACTACAGATTATGATAAATGACCCTCTGACTCCATTAGTTCTAGTAAAAATATTAAGACATTCTCTGGAAGAAAACTGCTTGGGTTACATTCATAGAAAGAAATAATTTTTGTCGTTTAATGTTAACTCTATTTTAGAATTGATTTTTTGGACGGTTGCTATCAGCTTTCTCCCTAGCACCCTACAAGCCTGCTGTGAAAAAGCTTGTCCCAAAGAAAGACAAGTATATTTTAGCATTTAGAACTTGTACTTTTAAGAATTCTCTGTCAGCCAAGGAGACAAGGTCTCTTGTTTCCAGAGCTGCATATAACAAAGCATAACAATGAAGCATCTCATTCAGACATAGTAGGGAGTTATTCTGAGCTTTTTTCTCTTGGGTTTGGATTTGGATTTCCTGGATTTGATCTCCTTTTGAAGTTGGTAGAGGGATTTCTGTTGATATCAGGGGAAAATAAATCAGATATCTCGTGAGATGTTGAGGGCTAAAGATCCTCTAAATGCTATTACCTGGTGTAAATGGGGCTGCTAGTGTGCTCTAATCACAGACAATCTGTGTTCTGTTGATGAGCATTTACCTATGTGAGGATAATATCAGAACCATTAATAACATGTGTGATGACTTGTATGCAGAGATTTTATAGCATTATTCCAGATTCTAGAGTGCAGAGAATCACAGTTAAGCTTTGGTCAATAATAATTGAAAATACTGCTGCAAACTATAAAGTGCTGTCATATACCCTCAGCTAATACTGTCTTGATTCCAGCTTTGCTATTTACCCAGGTGTTGACCAGGCCATAGAATAGGGCCAATGCATTGTGTGTGATGGTCTGGTGTTAGAGTTTAACTGCTTTGCTAAAATTCTATGGACATTGATTTTTGTGTGTGCGTGCATATAGGTTATATATGCATTATTTAAAAAATTGCATAGTGATTGCTAGAATCTTATTTGGGTTAGTTGTGCATGAGTGGTTTTACATGTGAAATGCTGATGGTGATCACAATATAGGTGGAGAAAATTGTGAGATGCAATAGCTGCCAAAAAGAAGTTCTTATTCCCATAGTCGCTCAGAAATATAACTTGAGATGAACACAATAACAATTGTAGAAATATTTAGCAATAACCTAATCCTATAGGACTGCACACAGTTTGAGCACTGAAATAAACATCAGCTTTTTGTTGACTTGGTTTTCCCCAGTAGGTGTAAGGGAGGACAGACTACAGCCCTATCTCTCAGTCACAGCTGGTCTGTGGGAAGAAGTGCAGCAATGTTGCAGGCTAGGGAGTATAAAAATTCAAAGAGCAGGGAAAGATAAGTGCCTTTGAAACTGATGTGATTTGCCTTTTGAGGACTATCATACTCTGGTGCTGTTAGTGGTCTCTGCAAGATTTCTGTCACATAGATATGAGGTTGAATATATGAAATCTTTTTCTCTGCTACACGTAGCAACACAAAGGATCAACAAATTCTTCAAATGGTACAGAGTAAAAAATCTGCATCCAGAATTAGAGCTGGGGTTGTCAAGAACAGGGTTAATCATATTTGCAGTAAAGGAATGTATGCTCTCTTTTTTTATTATTCCTATCAGATATGTTAAACTCTTCTACCAAAAATGTGGGATTTGTTTCTGGAATGGTGGTTGTTTGTCATCAAGTGTTGTTTTTTCTCTAGTCTTCCAAAGCAAAACTGATACTCCATGCATTTAGCATATAGAGTACAAACTCAATCAGTTTGCTCTGTTAGTCTTTATATTTCAATAGTAAAGCTAAGAAACACGTGCTTCTGTCTTGCAACGTGTTAAGAAAAAGTGCTTTTTGGTGTAAGAGTATTTTGGTTTTTTAAAATATATTGCTACAATATATATTTAGATATTTTTCGGCAAATAAAAATGGTAGATATTACTAAAAGTGCATTGACTTGCTCTTGGTTGCTGACTCAGGAGATAAAATTTGTTGATTTGTTCTTACAGTTCATATTCTGGACAACACCAAAGGACAAACTTTCACTCCTTATTTGCCTTCGCACCTAAGAAGCCTCCAGTTAGAGCTGCTTCCAAAAGTAAGTTCAGTTTTTGCCTCTTTCCTCACTGTTGGTGTGGGCAGGGAAGAGGAAAATCCCAGAAGCAATTCCAGTCCTTGTTACCATCTATTCAGCATTTATTGCCATCACTAAATGTTGTGAGAAAACTATTTGCTTTTGATAATTTGATAAGTTTCCTACTGACTTTGCGTGTTGAAATGGCTTGGTGAAAAATGGGGTCAGTGGTGGGACTCGAAGTGAAAGGAAGCTCAAAATATATGGGCAAGAGTGAGAGGGTGCAGAAGCTGGACTGGAGGGAACACCAATCAGACAGGCTTGGTCTGCTGTGGAACTGCAGCTTCAGTGGCTGCCCAGGTGTTTTCCTCTCTGAAATTTGGTTTCCAAAAGGAACCATCACCTTTTAGTCCTTGTTGCTGTAATTCAGAGACTTCTACTTGTTTCTGGCCCAGGAGGTTCAATTAAGCAATACTGGAAAGCTGTACAAGGATTGTGAGGAAAAACCTGTCTGTAAGCTGCAAGAGATCTGCTCTGGTTTTCTTCCTGTTTTGCTCCTATTTACAAATTTTCAGAAAACTGGAAGCAATCTGTCCCAGTTTTATTTTGTTTCTAGATGAGATTTTTTTTGTCTTCAGCTAGCAAAGCATTCTACAAGTTTTCTTAATGATTATACTAAGAATTGAGCATCTCACATAAAAATGCATTTTGACAAAGTTAATACTGCAAGGCTTGCCAAAAAATTTGGCTTTCCATATAATTTACCAGTTCAATATGTGTCTGATAACCAAATATCTTCGGGGGTCTTTCCTCAGATTTTCTTTTTTTGGTCATCATCTGTCACTGCTTGTGATTAAAGTAGTATTGGAATTTAATGATGTCTCCCAATCTCTAACTTGCCTGAGCATTCAGTAGTGTCCCTGTACGCGTTCACCTAGATGTAACTTTTAGTGCAGTAAGACTGCAGTATGGAAATGTGGGTAATGAACATTGGTATTTCTAATTCTTTCCTAATGTTCCATTTAGTAGCTAGGTTCTCTACACTTATATAATTCACAGAGGTGTGGGTTTGCATCCTGTATTGGAAAGCCTATTTGTCATCTGACACATGTTTCTACCCAGCTTTTCTATCTGAGCAGACTGGATTGAAGAGTAATGGATTCAGTCATGTGTAGGTTGAAAGGTATCCCTAGAAGGAGAAGACCTTTGCTCATAGTCTTAGCAGAGAGGCCAAAGAGTAATTCTACATGGAGTAGGATACCCTTTCAAATTTTCAGATCAGCAGGAGGGCAGCGTGTGTAAGTGAAACTTGTCCTCAGGATGCCTGTGACATGTCCATCATTTAGATAAACAGGCTACTTTATTCACAGTATCCATCAGTCACTCGTACTCCATACATACTAAAATTCACCTTGAGGTATAAGAAAAGAGTTATTCTTATCAGTTGTAGAAAAGCCTGCAGATGCAAAAGAAAGAAAAGTGCAAGTACATCTTATATGTCATGGTTTTACTAAGAACCCCTTCTGATAATTTTATGTACTGCATTTAATGAAAATTTCTAGCTAATGCAGAGTAAACTTTACCAAAAATTCTTATGATAATTTTTGGTGTTCATTGCTCCACAGAGGCATTCCACAAGGTCATCTAAAGGGATTTTGTACAGGGCTGATAAGAACCTCATCTTTAAACAGTCCCTTACTGAAAACAGCATTATACTTAGCTTTTATTCATTATGAATTTCCCATAAACAACAGTATCGATGGTTTTAATATTAAGTTCTGTGAAGGGAGCCATAAAACTAGTTGCCCAGTGATAGCATGTGGATAATTTAACCCCTTTTCCTTCCAGAACTTCTAGTATGAGCACAATTGGAAGATAGTGCCAATTATTATAAATCATGTTTGCAATTTGAAGGAGCTGTGTTTTGCCAAGTTGTGTGAGTATGTACTGAAAACATAATGTGCTGGTTCAACCAAGCACTGCTCAGTGTATAATTTTAGCTTGGTGAATCATTATGTTGTGCTAAAAGCTTGCTACGAGCTTGTTGCTGTAAAGCATTAACACAGTGTCTGTAGGCCTCCATCTCCATTAAGTCAAATCCCATTAAAATTGCATCTCTAATGACATGTATTTTGCTGGGGACCCGTAAATGCCTTTTCCCTACCAAGCATTTCACTTCTACGTGCAGGGCATGCTGTGGTAAATAAAGGTTATGTGAATTAGTGCAATGTGGGAGATACTTAAAAATCTATAACTGAATCTTCCCTGTTACACCCAACACCAGTGCTTTGATTGGAACCTTACAGATTAATTCACTGAACTCGAAACCATGTGGCAGTGATAAAGCATAGCAAGTACCCTGCAAGTTGCACACACAGCAGTAACTGGAAATGAGAGATAGTGTGGAAGCCATAAATCTCAAAAGCATAAACAGCATTTAAACAGCTACATAAAGTTACTGTGTCTATATTTCAGGATTCTCTTGTTGTCTGTCATATAATTTGTTCTTTTTAGAAGAAAACCAAAATGGAAGGTTGTAAAATATGTGTGAAATCTAATACGTTTTTTTTTCAAGGAACTGTGTTAAAACTCATGAAAATAGTTGCTCACAGAAACTTTCTGCAGTGATCTGTTTAAAAATAACTGCTGCAGAGTAAAATATATTCAATAACATGTGCTAAAAGATACAGATGAGCAAACTACCAGTGATACATGCAATTCTTATAATTTTTAGTGTCAGAGTGTTTTAGAAAACTATTTCAGACACCCACAGAAGAGAGCACATTGGTGATGAGTTCCTGAAAGTTGCACAAGACTGCTCATAATGGGTACTCTCAGCTAAATGGGACCAGTAGCATTATTCCTGTCATATTTATTCCTCTCAGAGCAGATATGAGAGACAGTGGAAGCTAATTTACCAGTACCACCTAGGGGTCCTGCATAGGAAATGAGGGCATGCACCACATCCAGATTCACACTGCAGAGATTATAAAGTAGCAAAGGTGCAATCAGTTCATTTAGAAGCTGAAACAAACAACACGGATTAGTAGCCACGAATGAGTGCTCTGCTTCTCCAGTTGTCCAAACCCTTACAGATGTTAGGCCATCAAAGATCACTGAAATACTGTCCAGCATGTACTTTGTTGAGGCAACAAGGTCATGGCTTATAGGCCATATGAAAAAACAGATGTTGACCATAGTTGCTGCTTGGCTGTCTTATCACTGAAATACATTTAAATTATGTTTCAGAGGAAAATAAACCATCCCAAAACTACATTAAGGTCTCCATGATACAGCAAGTTTCATTAGGACTTGAGCCTCATTACTCTTCCTGTGAAGACTAATCTCAGTGGAAGCTGTGGTGTGGATCCTGTAATTTACTCTTAGAAATAAATTTTTTTCCACAGCTAATGATAGAGTAATATAAAGGAAGTCTTCTTTCCTCTCAAGAGATTAACTAATTCAGCACCCTACACTGAGGAAGATCAGATTTGCCTGCAAATTTTTCTGGTGCCTCTTTTTTTCTGAACTATTTACAGATATAGAGAAAAAATTGTACTAAGAAATTTGTTTACCATTATCATGTAACTAGGGTGTATTTTCTGTAAGGAGCCTCCTCCCATTCCTTACACCTCTTTCTCCCTTGTCTAGTGGTGGGTCTAGCTCTGTATTGTCCAAAGTTTGCACTCTTTGTCAGACCAAGACTGCATCAATACCTACCCTGTTCAAGAAGAACATGTCAGCATTATCACAACGTTAATATTTCTTGCTACAAGTAGAGTACTTTTCATTGCAGCCTCCTTTCCCCCCCCCTTCCTCACTTTTGATGTACATGTGACCATTCAGAATGATTAATGTTGTTAATTTTATGGAAAAGTTTTACTTATTGGAAGATAAGTTTTGGTGCTCTTTAAACAAAACCATCTATTTGCATTTCCCAAAATAAGTATTTTATTTTTCTTCTTCTCTCTCCTGGGCACTGTATGTGGTCTGTATCCTTTCCACTGTGAAGAACTCCCGTTTGAGGCCAGTATCCCCTTGGAATGCATTGACAGGAAAGGCACGATTGCCTCTCCTCTCTCACATATAGTATTCCTGTCATTACCTTCCAGGACTGCTTTTATTTTTTCTGCAGTGTTACATAATTGACTCAACTATGATTCATATCAGCACTCCGGTAGTTTTCAGCAGTGCTGCAGTGTAGGTTGGCAAGTTCTCCTCCTTCACAATTAAAAAAAAATATTCTCTCCTTTAATCCAGTGGATTTACTTTGTGCTCTCCATTACCCAATTATCTTTTGGAAAATTCGGGCATTAAAGATGCATCTAGTGGTATATATGTTAGTTTTCCATGAGAAATTACTTTTAAGTAGTAATTCTGAAGTGGTTAATTTTAAGCTGTGTTGTAAAATAAAAGCAACTCTCTTTGTTGCTGTTCAAATCAGAAATATATGTGAATATGAGGTCAACCAAGTTGCTGTGAAGAACCGTTTGTGGCTGAGAAATGACATTTTTCACATGGAAAGCACTTGCTTATAGACCAAGTATAGAAATGACAAAGTCTCACTGCTGTAAAGTATGTTAATGGTTGCAAAAACTCAAACTGAAAGGTTTGGAGTTCCATATCAAAAGTATCATCCTTATCATAGGATTAGGCAGAGGAGGCAAAGATTATGTTGACCTTGAAACCAAGTTCTGTTATAGTTTACAAAGTTGATCCATTTAAGCTCAGCCACATTTGTTTGACAAAGTACCTCATGTATCTCAGTTTCTGCCCAAGTATTTCTGACATTTTGCTTTCTTTAGGAAACTGTCTTATTAGTAGCAAAAGTACAAGCAGGTGTCTTTTTTTTCCCTTGCATTTCTTAATTTATAATGTACACAACTTCTACTTCACTAGAATTTCAGGGGGAAAAAAGGGGATAATAGGGTTTTAAAAACTTTTGGAGGTTTATAAACTGTTGCTAATGTCAGTAAATTCCATTAGCAACCACTTGATTAATTTTGCTGCTTAAATCACTATGAAAATTGCTGCTAATAATGTTTAATCTGGTTGCTTTCTTTCCCTTGAAATACCCAGTTGCCCAAATGCTATATGGCCTAGTGTATGAGCAAGTGACTTTTGTGTTACACTGTTTTGTTTTGTCCTCTTTAGTGTCTGTCTCCATTAGTAAACTATAATTTGTCTTGATTAGAGTGATAATATTTCCTGCCTAAGGGACAGAACCTCTTGAATTTTTGTACACCAGAGAAATCCTTATCCTTTCACAATTTCAGCTATGTAAACACATCTTCTCTGAGCTCCTAATATCTAAATATTTTTAAAGAAATTCTGTGATTGTAATAAACAAAGAAAGAAAGAGATGCAAAATGTTCTGCCCTCAAGACAACTAGAAGCAGGGTAGGACTGGACTGAGACCTCCAAAGGATTGTTCTGGTCTGAGGGACTCAGTTTCTGTCTTAATGATTTATTTTAAATGTTTATTTTTCCCCGTCTCATTATAGATATTTTTGCTGTTAGTCTGGTTTTACTGTCTTTATAGTCAGTGCATACTGGAGAAATATGCCTCTCAGTATGTTAAATCATCCCTAAGAGAAAAGTCTGTTTGTGAAGAAGTCCTCCAAGATCTGAGAAAACCTAGGGTAGGAAAACACCCTGCTAATGTTGCTGCCCTGGGTTCAGGAACATTAGGACACATACATCAAAATTAAACTGTTATAATGTGTACTAAGCAAAGAGAAGCCAATGCTTGCTTAATTCAAGTAGCCATGGCAGCTAAATAGCCTGGTTACCATCCAGTACTAAAACATAATTATTTGACCTAGTCACTTAGTTAAAAACGTGGCACCCCTACCTCATTTTTAAAAAAGCATCAGGCTAAGTTTGTAGTAATATTTTTTCACTGAAAAATACAGATTTGGATAAAAACAACAGGTTTGGTTTTTTTGGTGTGGGGTTTTTTTGGTTGGTTGGTTGGTTTTTTTGTTTTGTGTTGGATTTTTGTTTGGTTTTTTTGTTTGGGTTTTTGTTTGTTTGTTTTTTAACTATTCACTTGAAATTGATTACCTTTCTTCCTTTAAAAATATATGAATACATAAGCAAGTTATTTTTACAGTTCTTTCAAGCTGTTAGAAAAGTTAAGGCACATTGCATGTTGCCAAGAGAAGAGATAGATGACAAAAGAGGGGGTTTTCAGTTTCTCAGAGATTTTACCTTTTTATTGTTTAGAAAGCTTTTTCTTGTCCTTTTTCTTTTTATAAAAAAATCATTCAACAGTTTCTGTAACAAAACACTGAGAAAGAAAATGTGCTGAGTAAGAATCCCTGTAACTTCTGTTACTTCCCTATAACTCCCCCTGAGTTAGCTGTTGCACTCTTAGTCTCTCAGCAGTACTTTGAATGTTTGGGGCCATACAATTTAGTTTTGTGAAAAGGCTGGGTGCTTATCATTAAAGAAGTCTTTGCAGTTCCCATTCAGTTTGTTTTAATCTGGGAGTGACTTGTCAGGTTTTGGTTTTTTGTTTTCGTGGTTTTTTGTTTTTTGTCACAGGGAGCAGTTATTTCTATTTAAAATAAAAAGGTCAAACCCATTTGATTGAAATATTTGGCAGAAGAAGGAATTTAAACAAGTGCCTTCAGAAACCTATATAATGGGCTGGTGTTTTCTTTCTTTCCCTTGATTCTTGCTGCATGAAAAGCAATGTGGAAAATACACGAATATGACCAAACCTTTCAGAATAGGAGTGAATAAAAACTGCTAAAAACCTATGGGGAAATTCAGAGACACTATGTTGATTTTTTTCTTCAAGACCAATACAATCTCTTTAATTCCTGCCCAGTAGGAAAAACAACAGCTTTGAAGAAAATGACTGACACAGGAGGATTTTGAGAGAATCTGAGGATTTATTGTGTCTGCAAATTCAGATTTATTTCAATGTCTCTGATTCTATAAGGGCTCTGTAAAAAGTTGGGGATGAAACTGCTTGGTTTTAGAGCAGGACAGCTTCAATTAGAAGCATGTTTTTTATTTGGAATGTGCTTTAGTTGGTTGCTACTAGTCTAATGGAAATGGGCTTATGAGATTTTCTACATTGGATCTCAAAGCTGCAATCCAAAGTTTGATGCTGAGTAAGAAACTTCACAGCTGCAAAGAGAAGAGAGTAGTTCCTCCTCCCATAACAGGTTAAAGACTCTTGGTGAAGCACTGAGGGAAAGCCCTGTCAGGAAGACTCCTGTCTTAAAGCAGTTTTTGGTTAGCATTTTATTTGGTCATTATGTCTTATGTCAACACGTGATAGTTTGCACTGAACAGAGAGACTAAACAAATTGTTAATTGATTTCTGGTTCACTGAATGCTGCCTGTTGTGTACACATAGAGAGCAAAGTATGATTATGTCACTTTAAGGCTGGATCATAACATTCCAGAGTGTGAAGTCAAGATTATACAGACCTCTTTAATTATGGCCTTCCCTAACTTTGGAATGCTTTACTTGTATGTGCAGTGATTACTACAATCATTTTGCAGCCTTAATAACCTTCTCTTTAGCCTATTATTTAAATTGCGATTTTATATACCATCTCTTCTTCACATAGGAAGATATATGTTCCGTTTTTGCTCAGTAGCAAATTTTTATGGATTTCCCAGTCTAATTAAATAAGAAAGAACAAGCAATTTGGGAACCATGACCCACAGCACACAAAAGTTGTTGTAGAAGACTCAAAATGTTTGTATATATTTTATGTTTTTGTATCAGATAGGCATTTGCATGTGTAAGTTACAAAAAAAATTACCTCTTTAATATTTATTAATTCTGGTTTTGCATTTAGCCATCTGTCTTGTCCCTTCTCTCTTCTTCCCCTCCCCCCAACAACTTTTGATCACTCTGGAATGAAAAATATCACTGAACCATATGTAAACTCTTGAAGCCATCAATGCAAATTCCTCACATTTTTCAGGGGAGGAGAGGTTTTTGGCATGCACCATCAGTTTATGTGATGTCTTTATCTTCCACAATGCTTCAGTTTGTTTAATGGTTTGTGTTGCTTGGCGTTACCCAAAAAACAAAAGAAATGCACGATAGCAGTCCTCACTGATGCAGTGTTCCTCTTCCAGCAATTTAACATAGAGACTTTTAACACTAAGCCAATCACTGTACAAAATCTGCTCATCTGAACAGCTTGAAGGCTAGGTTGCTGTCATGCTAAAGCATTGTAAACTGTATGTAAGGACATTATTCAGATGCAGTTGCATTCAGCTATGAGTAAAAGGGCTCAGTTTGCTGTGTGATGTTCTGAAAAGACAATTTCTCTGGGAAGAAGTAATAGATGGTTCTTTCTTTGGAGCTGCAATGTACTGCAATGAAATGATATTTCTCTTCTTAGCTCTGTGTTCTCTGAGGTACCAAACAAATATATGAGAGGATGTAAATGTAAAAGTGGTTGGAACTTTTCTTCACTGGCTACTGCTGTTTGGCTGTTGAGAACCACAGCTGGAAAGAAGCTTCTTTTAGGAGAGGAGAGGAAAATAGTGTATTATGCCCCTTGAAAGTCCCCAGTGAAGCAAGGGATGAGAAAAGCTTTCTGGCTCTTACTATGTAGTGTTGCAGTCAGAGTATTTTCCAGATCACAAGACTTAAGATCTATGAATATATTAAAAGATATATGTGCCACTGATGTGGCAGAAGCATGGAGTATTTGACATATGGACATGTATTTATGCAAGGAAGTTGAGAAATCCCTTCATTAGGGCTGATCAGTATGTGCACAGACTGGCATGGCATAAAGTGGTTATTGCTGCCTGATTTAGATTGGATCTTGTATCCACTCCTCCCCTTCCTCACTCACTGAACAACTACTATATTTTCTCAGCAAGACTTAGAGCCACGTCTGTTCCTGAACAACACTGCAAAGCTTGAAATGATAATTCAGCAGCAAGGCCGAGCCACTTTTCAGTGCAGTACTATTTAGAATGACCCTGACACGTGATGTTCTTGCATTAGGCAGCAGGGTCAATTCAACATCAGTATCAATATTTAATGCAGTACTGCAATGCCAAATCATTGAATTTTCTTTTGGACCAGATGTTTCTTTTGTAGGAGCTGTTATTTAGAGTGAATCAGAATTTTAATTTCACTTTATGCAATTTAAATTCTAGTCTTCTTGGTGCCAACCCTTTCTTGAGGCACTCTATCCATAAACTACTCATTTGTCAGGGAATGCTATAATGCCTTTCCAGATTAATATTACAAAAGCAGTCTTTTTCTCAGATTTAATTGTTGCTTGCACATAAGCAACCATCCAGCTTCCTTTCTACTAAACAAACGGTATTGTTATTAAAAGAGTAGCAGGACTGAAGTCACTCATCTTGAAGATAATGTCCATTGCTGACAATGCAGTTGGGTTTCTGTTGTCTTACTGAAGTGAAACATGAAGAGGAAAGCATCAGATCAATGCTGCTTTCTGGTGTTACTAAAGAAAATAATTTTAGCCTGGAAAAGAAAGTTAAATTCCTTTGATCAGTGCCATATGCTTGAGTTTATAATAGGCTTTTGTGTTCCCACTTAGCTGGATCAGATTGAAAGTGGGATAATTATCAGTGAGGGTTAGAAATAAAATAGACAGTTTGCATGTCAAAATATCTTCATTTTTATGTCAATCGTGCTGTCTTTCTGGTATGGTGAAAACTGACTCCAGGTTTAACAGCACAACAATCAAACTTTAACCCTTTCCTTGCAACTGGTTATTTTGCCTTGTGGACAGGGGAATTAGGACAAATATTGCTAACTATGGCTGCTATGCTGCTATTAAGGCTAAAAGGTTTGTATTGGTAAAAATTATAGGCACAGCCCATCAAATCAGAGACTAATCAGGGTGTCTATATTCCTTTCTTATTTATCTTCATTTTTTCACATTAATATTCAAATATGAATCACCTACACTACAGAGTTTGACCAGAGTTGTTATTTCAATGTTAACTTGGAATGCTCAGATGCAACAGGTTTAATTGACTTGGACAGTTGCGTGTTTTGGGTAGAGATCAGTGAGTCTGCTTGATATATCAGACTAAAGATGAGTTTATTGACATTATCTATGCTGATGTAATGACATTTATAGAGGTAAAAGCAAATAGTGCTACTACATGTCCTACTATGTACCTTTGCTTCACACCCACTGCGAAATTTAAAAAAAAAAAAAAAGGCAAAAAACCAACCCAGTAATTTTAATGCTTTTGTAACAGTAAAATTTTTGCATTAGAATAGTTGTGAAAGAAGTAAGAGCAAACATCTGGTCTTCTAACTGTTGTCATCCATTCTTTACTTCATTAGGAGTCTAATCAGGTGAGTTTGTCTCCGGAAAAGTGTGCCAACATTGTGTGCACCTGCTTCTAATTAAAGAGCTTCTAGTTGCTTAAGAAACATTATGACCTGAAGGCCCTCATAAAACCAAGAATGTCTAAGATACATAAGGGAAGCACTAAGGTCTCCATTGAGAGTTGTGTTCTTTGTACTGTGTTTTATTATATAACATTAAGCTAAGCTCCAGCAGTCGTAGGTGTTGGGAAAAGATGATAAGAGATTGTTGCTATACATGATGTGTATTGCCATGGAAATACTGTTCTTCAGAAGAAATAAGCCTTCTCTCATTTGTGCATTATGGACTGCTAATAAAGCATATGAAAAAAAAAAAGAAGAAAAAATAAAAAGGAAAAAAGTAAATGAACTTACTTGAGAAACAGGCAATAATAAATGGATTTTAGGATATTGAAACAAGATATTGGGTTGGATGGAGAAATTGCATTTGTTCTACAATGGGCAGTAGCACAATTATCGAATGTCTGAACACTTTCCAAAACTAAGTTGGTAAAGAAGGGCAGAATTTGATTTTGGTTTTAGACTGTTGTAATTAATTTCATAAAATCAGTGTTCAAGAAATCTTTTTTCGATACTTTGAAAACAGATGGGACTTTTCCCCCTCAGATCTCAATTGTGCATATATTATCCAGTAGGATAATATAATAACTGTTGGATATTATATACCAATTAAAAAATAGGTAGCTAAAGGTAACTAAAAAATCTGTCATAATTTGTATAGCAATGGGCTATTTGTTCTTCATTCTGATTTTTAAATTGCATAAGAGTAGGTGGCTGTTGTTCTTTAGCAAATGGACAACAATCAATACAAGTGTGTAAGTGTTTGGGAAGTGTTTATTAGTGGAAGCATTCATTATTTTTCATTCTTGGAAATTAATATATGAGAATAAAATTATTTCAGTGTGATTTTCTGTCTTACAAAACCTAAAAGCTATTTGCAGGCAGTTCTTGAGAGTTTTATTTCAATTTCACGTTCTTTTTTTTTTTTTTAAATATTAAAATATGGGAAGAAGGATGAGAGTAGAGACATGCTCTATCTTATTCTTTAGTTTACTGAAGCCACTAAGAGTCTTTTGGTTGACTAAAGTTGGTTTTGGTCTTCCAAAAAATGTGGGAAGATATTTCATTCTTCCCATTTTCTGTGTTCCACAGTATGGGAATAAACTGATACAAAAGCAAGTATGCATAAACAATTTTGTTACTATAGCTAACAGGCTGAAATTGCTGTCATCAGACATTACCTAAGGCAAGTAGTTTATCTTTGTTCAAATAAGTATTAGGGAGACAATTCTGGTTGCCTCAAGAAGGATAACTAGAGAAGGGCAAGACATTTCTTGTTAATGGAGTGTTGTTTTTTTATGGAAATCAGTCTGATTTTTGGCACCTCTTAAAAAGAATTGTTGTTGAATTGGAGAGGTTTATCTTTACCATTGCATGTCTACTGATTGTGTCATGATCCCAGCAGGCATATAAAATTCCTAATGGCACAGTAATAATTTTAACTATTTTAGGAATGAGAACATATCCTGCTTCATTGTGATTGGGATAAATGCTACTGTCTGGGGTTAAAAGAGTCTTTCAGCTATCAATTCCCTCCCTCTACAAATATGTATCATTTTAGGTATGTTCATTTTCTCTTATATTTCTTTGTTGTCTTGTACAACTGGGGAAAGACATCAGCTACTGTCATATAGATAAGATATGCAGAAGTAGGATCCTGAATTTTGAGAACTTTAAAAAAATTAAATCTAAATTAATACATTTCCACAAATCTTTACAGAACAGTCTTTAAAAGACAAATTGTTTGGGAGTTTTTTTTCTGGTATTTTTTCCCAGTTATTTTAGGTGTGCCCTCTAACTGTAAGATAACAAGCTAGGTCCTGTTTTGCAGTCCTTGCCCTTTGTTAGAATTCTGGACTCCTAATTTTATGGAGTGTAGATTGTGTGCACATCCTCTTGTTAAAGCAGGCAGAAAAAGTTGTGCTGTGTAGATTTTTGTTTTTCAACCAATTTTTCCAAGACAGCTTTAAAAATGATTAAATCTTTACAGAAAAGAAACAAGTCAGATATGCTGCAAACATTCTGTATCCTGTGAGGCGTTGTCTTCCTCTGAAGTACTTCGATACTCTGGTTGCCATGGCAAGAGAGAAAAAGACTAAAAAATTCCTGTAGTGAATACCTTTGTAACTCCAAAATCATCGCTCAGCAGGGCTGTGTGCTTAATAACTCATAAAAAATACTGTGGATTTTTCAGAGGGCTGTGAGGGAATTTCTCCACTGATTTGTCCCGTTCTGTTCAGATGATTACGCATGCTGCTAAAGAGCAGAGGTGACCAGGAGGGGTAGCTACATGGTGGTGTGATTTTTAGCTTTGATGTGGGTGTGAGCGTTTTCATACCTCCAGGCAAAGAGGGGCTGGTTCCCTGGCACAGCACAGAGGTAGGTGGGATGGAGTGGTGCTGCTCCAAGCAGCGTGAGTGGCGTAGGAGGACAGGGAGACTGCTACAGTCCCTTGTGCCTCCTCCTCGGAGAGGAGGAGGAGGAGGGGAGACAGGGGCAGCACGTTTTTCAGCCTGAGGATGATTTTGTTAGCTGATGCAGCTGAAAGGCTATTCGTGTTCAGCCTCACATTCAGTGAAGAGTCCCTGAACCCACATGCCTTGTAGCTCCCAAGAAGGCTAAAGATGCCACGTTTCACAGACATAAGCTGTCCCCTCTGTGCCATGTTCCAGCTCACACCCCTTCTGGCATGCTAACAGGCTTGAATATCTCTGTTATGCCATATACAGATACCCAAGATTTCCAAAAGCTCTGGGCTTTATGCTGGAACTGGGGGAACATTTTTACTCAGGGTATTTGAATACACTGTTTTGAATAAGGGGTACAGACCTCCAATATCCTGACTATTTTAAAAGCATCCCAAATCCTTCTAAGCCATAGGAATGTAATTTTTGAAGCTTTTCCAGAGAAGCCTGACCCAGGGCCACTGGTACCCAGTAAATCATGTTAGTACTTGGAGCATTTTGCAGAGTTCAGGTTGAGACCTGCAGTAGAGTGATGGCATTTTGAGACTTTCAGTGATAGATGGCAGTGCCCACAGTCATAACAACTTGATGCAGCATCCTACTGCTAGCACCATCTGCTACAATTTTTAAATATAGAAGGGGATTTTTCTTAGTCAGCATGTTTCTGTCAGAACTAGCTCTTCATAGACCTAATCTGAATGCCTCTGCTGAGCCTTAAACTTCATCAGCTTTCTAATGGAATAACACAACCCAGTCTAATCTTCTCAAAGTGTCTGCCTTTTCTTAGCAAATGGAATCAATTTTTACTCTTCAGTGATTTCTGTGGCTGTGTCTGCACTTATGTCTAAAGTGTTTCCTGTCTTTGCACTATCATTTCTATTTCTATCAAGAACAATTTTAGGGCCTGAGAAGTCATCAGCTGCTGAAATATGTGGAGAGTTGCCTTTCTACTTGAATATTTCTACCATAAAATGAAATGTGTGATAACGTCATCAAACAGCTGCCTACCTTACTTAGCTCTATCTTAGCCCCAATTTTTACTCAATGGCTGCCTCAAAATGTGTATGAAAGCAGTGCTAAAGCCATGGCAGCTCTCTGCAAAATGCCAGATAACTTTTTAAAGATTGTTTAAGTATCTGTCAGCTAGGAATCATGATGGTTAAAAATATTTATAAAGCATTCTGAAGGTCAAAGATGAAAATATCTGTTTGTATAATATTGCTTGTTGGTAGTTCAGATATTGCTGTGCAGATTCTGATCCCAGCACTGCAGGTAGCTCACTCTCCACTTATTGTGCAAGTGAAGCTTGGCATTTAAACTTTTCATTGCTCACACTGTCCCATGTTTCTGTGTTGTTCATCTGTATGGAAAACAGCCTGTTCCCAAACATGAAGATGAATACACTTGGAGGCAACTGCAGGAAAAATCTTTCTCCTGAACTGACAGAAGACTTAGGCCAATACAAACCATCAAACAAACCATTTTCAATTTACTGGCTGTACTTTCACCTCACTCCCCAGGAGACAAAAATGTTCCCAATGGAAACATGGAGGCTCAGAATGGGCTCAGGCATGGCCAAGGTGGAGTGCTGTGCTAGCTGCTCATTTGCCCAAGTCTGTAAGGCATAAATGATCTTTGAAGGAATGCACAACTTCTCCTCACACTCAGAGGCTTCCCCCCCTCCCATGTCCTTTGGACCCCAAGGAAGGTGTGACACAATAGGGATGTTCCGCAGGGTTGACACCCACAGACCACTTCTTCCTCTGATTGTTCCCCCACAGCTGTTCTGCAAACATTTCCTGCCCTTGCTGCCCCTGAATAGCAGCTCAAGAAACTAAAAGTACAAGGAATTGCTCACTGTGTAAATAAAATATAATTTTACATGTGTGTGGTGTTTGCATATTTTAGGACTTTAGCGTGGTCTGCTTAAGAAAGACTTTATGTTTAGTCGTTGTTAGGATCTTGCTAAGCAGTTGGTTATTTGGCTGAGTGTCTGTTTGTCTTTTCAAAATATTTTGTGGCATAGTTATGCTGTATTGACCTGAAATGCCTCAATAATTTGAATAGGCAAACAGATGACTTAGAAATACAGATTTACTTATGTAGCAGTCCTCAATGCCCCCTCCTGAGCTGTTAGTTCGTCCTGCAAACATATACCTCATTTAGATGTTGAACTGAGAACTTACCTGTATATTAAATAAAGAGCCTCTTAAAAAATAGTCATTCCTCATAACTACATATCTTTTCTGACACATAAAATGAAAGAACAAAGTCACTAGCTGAAGTTTTGGACAGCAGATTAAACGTGTGACTAATAAAACCTGAAAGGCAGGATTGGTGACAGACATGATCATCCTGGCCAATGTGAGTTCAAGAAGCCTGAGATTATTTTACTTGAAGAGTCTTAATGAGAAAGAGAGTCAGAATCACTTCCTAGCAGAGCAGTGTGTGGTAGATGTGCTTTGCTGTGGGCTTGTCAGACCTTGAGGAGGTTGTTGTTTCAGTGTTGCTTCCTCTCCGAATTAGCACATTTGCAAAATAGAAATAACAAATCCTCTTTTGCATCTTCTGTTCATCAAATCTCTCTGCATATACTGTTTATTTTTTGATTTTTGTACACTTATGTGTTAGCATAGCAAGCTTCAACCTTGACTGGCCTCAGTCAGTGCTGCAGTAAGATGCAAGTAAAACACTCCAAAAGAGGCTTCAATGCTGAGAAGTATAATGGCAGCAAGTGCTGGTGTTGGAGCTAATCCCTGAAATTTTTTTCTTATTTTGAAATTGGATTTCAGTTTTAGCCTTATACAGTACGTGACTGAGAAAAAGGGCTTAGTATCTGTTTGTTTTCAGAAAAAGAAAGTATGCAGTTAGATTTCCTATAATGGTGTTATACTTAGGCACAGGACAAGTACAGAGGGCCAGGGGGTAAAAGACCAGGAATGAAGGATTCATGGGATTATAGGATACTCATGATAAAAGGGACCTCAGACAGACACATAATACAGCCTTCTGCACACTTGTTTTGTTTTTTTTTTTTTTTTTGCTTTGCTGGATTTATTGTCTGGTTTTATGTAGACAGTTCAAGTTTTCTGTGCTCCCCTTTCTGTTTTGACATAGGACTAGCATAAGAGCATCAAGTGCATAACCTGAATGGTAGGCAACTTCATGAATCCTTGTGAGAGCTAGGATAAGCAATAATTCTTTAAATCTCTGCCCTATTGTTGATCTATCTAAATAATATCTGGCACCAGACAATTAGCTGAGTAATTGGAAACAGTTTCTGTAAGCCTGCATGGTGATAGCTACAGTTACTGACAAAATCAGAATTTTGACTCAAGTGGTTCATCACAATTCCAGTGATAATTCCAGTTCAAGAATTGTAGTAGTTTAGTGCTCAAGCAACTTCATAAATATGAAGTACATTTTTTCCGTCTGTGAAGAAGACTGTGTTTCTGATCTAGCCTTCCTACTGAGATTGTTAAATTTGGGAAGATGTATTTATCCAATTTGAGAGATGTTGAGCTCTGGTAAGGTTGCGATGAATGTTGAACTTGCAAGGAACCCACAGGTGATACGTGAAGAGCCATGGGTTTCACTGACTTCTGTGTTAGCTCTCTGACTTCCAGGGCAGTTATCATGCAGTCTGTAATGATGTCTTGTGGGATCTCCATCAATCCTGGCCTACCTCGGGCAGTTGCAGCACAGACAGCAACTGCTTTGCAGGAGTGAGTACTGAAGTCAGAGCTGATGCTGGCTGACACAGATGATCAAATGATCAAATTGCAGGTGATATATAGTACAAATTTTACAGCTCTACCTGCCGTGAAATGTTTGGGGGAAGCTGAAATTCTCTAGGTGATCTCAGGAAGGAAATATTTCTAAAGCTACAAAGCTGATGGAGACATGATAATGTATTGGTTCCATATAGCTCTTATCAGTAAATTATAGCGATAAGAAAGTTGCTAGGAAGATAATCCTGGACACTGAAGGATTCCTATTTTTGAGCAATTTTCACAAACTGGCAGCTAATGTACCATCTATCTTGGTATGTTTCCTTTTACTGGGTGATACAAAGAGAAATCCGTAAAGGGGAAAAAGCCATTTTTGCTTGTGTATTGTTAGGTATCAACAAATGGTCTTTGAATAGCCTGTGACCTTAATTTCTGGACAGTGATGCATTCTCTAAAGCATAGCTCATAATTTCAATTACTACAGTATTTAATTTTTATTAGTTTTATATCTGCATATTGTAGTTCCCATCTACTGTCCATAATACACACATAAATTACTTCAGTGTTCTAATTGCATTATCTGATGAATATGTATCATACTCCTATATAGTTTTTTAAGATTTGTAGCAAGGCTACTGGAATTGTTACAAATCACATTTGAGGCAAAAGAAGGAAGTTGAACCCTAGAAACTGTTACCTCCTTAGTACATTTTAAACCCTGAAATCCCAATGATTTATATAATTTTACTAAGAAGGCAAGGAATGATGAAAATTTTCTGGTGCTAAAATTTGTTAATTAAGTATGCAAATTTATGTGGGGAAGAGTTCCAAAATGCAGGTGCTTCCCTAAACTTTACACGAAAAGCTTCTTCATATTCCTCCCTTGAGCAGAGAACTTCTGCTTTTGCTATTTGAAAGCAGACCAAAATCACTAACTTCTTTCCCCAAGTTTGGCTTGTGCTCTGGGGTGGAAACTGGAATTAGTTCACAGTAGGATACATTTGTTCTTTCTTAGCTGATGTGCCAGTTTATTGTTTGGGTAATGACTATAAGTGGGAAAAGTAAATTTTATATTGTAGATCTTTCTTTTTTTCCCTTTGTAGAAACTTGTGGGACATTAAAATTGTCGTCCTGGTTTTATCCTATGAACTCTGACAGAGTCGGATTAAAAGCACATACTTTTTAAAATCAGTTATTTGGAAGATAATGTGCCCATTCAGCAGACTTGTCTCCCAAAGCCACCAGGGTGATTGGCAGATCATGCTCCCTTGGAATTCATCTGCACTTTATAAATCTGTTCATGAGCACTTATCTGTCCCCAACAGATACGATGAATCTTTACCCTGCTATTCAGGATCCTATTATTTGTACCCACTTCTTATGACCAGTAATATTGAAAGCAACCTTTTCAGTGTAAAAGTTCAATACCCAGATAAACACAATATAATGAGGAAGAATCGAGCCCACAAAAAGTGGATGATGGAAAACTTGTATTTTTTCATTTTAATTTGCTGTTGAAAATGGACAAAGAATGGAATCATAATTGTGTTCATGACAATTTTCTTAACATAATTCTACTTATGATGACATCAAAACCTCAAAACTTGTCAAGAAGAGTTTTTAAAATTGGTTTTCTGTGTAGGTACTAATGGACAATTTGTCAGCTTGCCATAGTTCTTATGGATATCATTCATATTTGAGATGGTTAACAGTATTCAATTAATAAAACTTACAGGCGCTTCCCAATACAAGTTGAGGGGTTTTCTGCAGTTTTATTGTGTTAATATCTTTATACATTTTCTTGTTTTAATTTCAGCTCTTTCTGATAATCAATTCAGAAGCAGAAATATAGGACTTTTCTTCTGATAATGTATTCAAGTGGTTGTTTCTTAGAATAGTATTAGTGTACTGTGTAGCAGACCTTTATAATGCAGTAAGAAGAGGGTTGAAATTATGTTTCTTGTGGATTTGCCAAATGGGAGTTCATGTACCTGGGCTTCATACCCTGTGCTCAGTGAGCTCATCAAACCCAGGAAGAGCTGAGGCTATGAGGCAGGTGCTGCACAGGTACCCTGAGTGACAGGATGATTTTTGTGCTACAGAGTGGCTTTTTGGGAGCCAGGTGACTGCAGCTGAGCTGTGAGATGCACACAGTGTAAAAAATGTACATTTTTTGCAATGTAAAAAATCCTCCATTTCTGCCTGGGCAAAATATTCAAATGGAGAAAATAAATGTGCTTTGGGCATGTGCTACTCCAAATGATCCCCACAGTTCTAACCTACCTGGGGCCATGTATGAGTCCAGCTAAGTTATATTTTTATCCCCTAGAAAGAATGACAGCAGCTATAGCTGCCTTTGTCAGACAAAATGCTCTATTTTTCATTAAAATCAAAAAAGTTTATTCACAGTTGGGTGTTTGGTTTGCTTTCTTTTATATAAATTGGAGTTTAAAAATAAACTTTGGAGAAAGGAATTTCATCTTGCTGAAATGGGTCCTGTGGATTTCTTCTTTTTTATTTTTTGATGAATGAGAAGTTGTTGAAATTGATTTGTTTCTATGAAGTTTTACAATATGAGAAATTTTTAACAAACTAGTTCACTCCTGCTGACGCTGATTTTGGTAGAGTGTGCCATGCTAAGATTTCTAGGTTTTTTTCTATTTGTTCTTATGCCTGAAGGCTGCATTTTACATGTTATTAGACTTGCAATGTCAAGTGATGATGAATTGAGACCTTCCATTTTAATAGTTTCGTTTTGGTTTTTTTTATAGCTTAATAGCTTTCCCATGTTCTGCTGCTTTTACTTGTATATTATTATTACTCTAGTTAGTGTAGTACTTTTATTCCCTGTGTTCTTTGATTCATCTAAATATAGGATAGCTCTCCTTTGTGAACATGACTATTTTGTGAAATCTCTGTATCACGTTATACAATTTGGCTCTGTTACCCTTCTGGAGAAAGAAATTTGAAGAAATGCAACATTTTAAGCTGTTGAATGCTTTCTTGGAAAAATGGGGTTTCTCACAATCTTCATCTCACACAGATACCATCATAATATATGTACCAAAAAAATAGTAGATGAAAGGTCTGTAGGATTTGTTTTGTATTATGTTCACCTTCCTACTGTTTGACTTGGCAACCTTAGCAAAGTTTTCCTAACATACTTTTTCCTGTTATTGCTTAAAATATGTAACTGAATTACTGCACTTCTAAAAATTTGTGTTTTCTTTTTTGTTGTTGTTGCCTCTTAGATTTCATGTACTATTTGTCTCAGTTACATTGAGGAAATTCTTTCCATTCTGCAATAAACACAGAGGATGAGAGTGTTTGCTCTGACATTATTTTTTTATTAATCTGAATAGCTTACATAATACTGTGTGTCTTATTTTTTGTGCTGCTTATTGCTTGCAAAAGTTTCAGGAATGTTGATTTCGTTTATGTGCTTTGTTCAAGAAACTATGCAAATAATTCCATTGCCTGAAAGTAAATGAAAGGGGTGTTCTGGTTTTTTTTTGTGGTTGGGTTCAGTTTTGTTTTTTGTTGTTTTGTTTTGTTTTGTTTAACATCTGTCTCAGAAGGTTTGATAAAAATTCATCTTAAGCCCATGTAGAATGGAAATAAATTCCTATGGTTCAGTCAGCTCTCTGGGATGGTGGTGATCTGTGACAAGCATGGCAGAGTCCTGTATTCCAAAATGTGTTTTAAACCCATCAGCTGATACTAGAAAAGTCCAAGATTTTATGTCTGTTTATGGTCTTAGAGCTTATGGGACCTTAATTCAGCAATGCTGGCATACATGTGGATTCTTTCAGTAGTATAATTTAAATCAGAATTAGTAATTAGAAATATACAGGTATGGTTTGAGATTCAAATACCCCAAATAACAGTAATTGATGTTTCAAATATATATGTATCAATAAACAACTCCCCATCTCTCTTCTGGTATAATGTTTCCTAGCAACTGCTGTGTCTCTCTTTGAACCTGTGTTGCCTTGACAATACTCATGGCACACTGTACAATACAAGGCATTTCATTCAAAGGGCTTTACAGTCCAAGAATGTATTTGTGAAGCACCCTTGAAATGCATCTGTTATTTGGCAAAAATGAAAAGTAAGTAGACATAGCACTGTTGCACGGTTTGGTAACAGGAATGGGAGAACAGGAAACAGCAGTTTCCTGATGGGGATCCCTTTATCTGTAACAAAGAGAAAGTCTGTGGCTAAAAGTTACCCTTTCTATCTTCAAGTTAGCGAGGTGTCTTTCACACTGATGAAGGAAAGCCAATCTTGTTAGGGCAGCATTTGAGCAGATCAGTGGAGTTATTGTTGGCTAGTTATTGTCTGCTTTGTTCCTGGGTAGTTTTACAAACCCCTAGTCCTTCTTTAGTCTAAGCTCCTTCACAGCCTGTGCTGAAAGTATTCATCCCCTTCCCCATACCCTGTGTTCACCCTGTGAGTCCAAGGCTCCAGGTCTCTGCACCAATAAATAGGTGTCCCTCTCTGCCAAGCTGTGTGACTGCATCTCTCCCTGGCCTTGTCAGCTCCCACTTTGAGACTAAGCAGCTACTGTAGCAGCTGCCTGTAATTTGGGTTTAAAACACAGAAAAGGTGCTACCTTTCTTGAAATCTAAATAATATCACTAAATGTCTTTTATTTAGGGGATCTTACCAGGCAAGTTGTGTTTCTCTATTCTAATATTAAGAAATTAATATTTTTGCTGTTACCTGTGGTATGGCTAAAGATTTGAAACCACTTCCCCATTTAGGGAAAGCAGAATTTTTGTTCAGGGTAACTATTGGGTCCAGACAGAGAAATGTTACCGCTTTTCAGCTCCTTTATTATGATTCTTCATTAATATTATCTGTCTGTTTTTCTAGACAGTCTGTTCTTAGGAGGCAGTAAAAGATGTGAACTCTCAGATGCTTTTAACTGTACTTTCTTTCCATATTTTTATGTTTGCTGCTTTTGTTGCTTTCCATTTTTGTTTTTTGTTTTTCTCATTTCATTCTTTGAGCAGAAAGAATTTGGAAGCTTAAGGCTATTGGTCTGGAACTGCTCATCATGTAGACAAATTTGTTATGGATTGTGATTTAACATTTTGCTTCATATATTTTCTTCAGAGGATGATTGGAATTTAATGTTATTTTGCATTCCCTGTAGTTGTAGATTTCCTGTCTGTTATCAGACCATAAGACTTATTTCTGAGCTCTGAGTCTTTCAGTAGCTCTCCAAACTCCTGTCATTTAGGATGCTAAAAAGCAGGTTGAAATTTCAATGGTAATTTGTTACAGAGAAATCCATGAAATTTGAATAAATCAGCAAATTCCTCTTTCCATCACCAACCCATTTTAATAACATGAGGATTGTTAAAAGTTTATTTTATGAATCTATTACTGATTGCAAGTTAGTTTGGCACACTACACTAGAAACGCTGACTTGAAATCAGTTCAAGAGCTGAAAAGAGGTGTGCAGTAAAGATTTTAATGGAAAATTAAGCAAGTATGATTGGCTGTTATCTGATTAAGCTACATGACATGGATTATCCTTTTGGGACTACACATATTTGCATTCTTGAAATGTCTTTCCACCTTTGGAAAAACAAAGCAGAACAACCAACAACCGAACCCAACCCTAGCTGACATACTTTAGAATATCAGCTGAGAATACAAAGCAAGGAAAGCAATTGCTTGGGGAATTAGTGCTGGCTCAGATGCAGTGGCAGGATGGTAAGAAATGAACTACCACAGCTGCTTCTGTAGTCTGCTCTGCTGACTTTTGTGCTGAACTGTTTCCACCCTGTGATTAATGGTGAAGTTTATCTTATGGAGCTGTCATTTTGGCATCTTTCACTAGTACAGCAATCACTTTAAGAAAAAAAGGGACTTAAAGTGCCTCCTTTATTTTTGTAATCACGAACAGGATGCACCAGCTTTTAGCTCAAACTGACCAATTATGTACACTTGAGAAATGACTCATGGTCAGAACCTCTCAGAGTAGGTTCTGATTGGTGGGAAGACAGACAGACTCAAGTTCCCAGATATTAACATGCTTCAATGTTTTTACATGGTAGTGAGATCCAAAGCAGCAAGGGAAGTACTTTGAAGTTCTTGATTTAGAGTTCTTAGATATGCTAAAGTGATGATAACTTTGAGACATGTCTGTGGTGACATGGTGACACCATTAGATGTATCACCTAATGTAGCATGTCAGGTGCTTAGCTACTGGGTAGAAGTAACAATGTTGTTTTTCAAGTCAAATTTTCTGTCCATTCTTTTTAGAACTTGACATTGTTACTTCGTTATTTTCCTCAGAATCTGTTGTCTTTGTTTCATAGAGATATTACTGAAAAACAGTGGGTTTGGAGCACGCAGAATTTTATCAATTTATGTTTTCTTTTAAGGTATAGACCAATGCTCATGCAAGGTTTTTCTGTCTTGTGATGTCTTGCTAATTTTGTATGCAGGCTGTATTTGAAATGTGCCACCCTCCACTGTGAGAATCGGACTATGGGCATCTATGGGTTGGATAATGCAGATCTCCCTGCTCCTGTTCATGGTTGATTCTATTGTTTTGTTTTGTGTTCTTCCCTGCCACTCAGAATGCTATTTCCATGGCTGCATTTCTGACTTTCTGTCTAAAATGTTCATTGTAAATAGGGGTTACACATACTGAAAAAATCTGAACCTTTAATTCAGTCAAAAGACTGTCAGTAGTGAGGTATAGGCCTTATTTGCCCACATGAATGATTCTGATTGTGTAAAATTTAAGAGACGTAAATTCAGTTCCCTTATTAGAATTTGCCCTCTCTATTTGCCCAGAATCAATTCTGAATTCCAGAAATATCTACGAAAAGAACATACTTATAGCAGCAAATGTTCTATCATATTTAGGTTTCTGCTTTCGTTGCTTTTGGTTTTCCAAAAGCTCCTTGGCTACAAATTTAGCAGATGAATTGCAGAGAACTCATTTCTGATTTAGAGCAATCTGTTCCATTAGATATGTAAAGCACAGGGGTTTCTACCTCCTTCTGTTGTACACCACAGTGACACCATCATTTGCCACTCACTGCAATGATCTACAACCTGGGTGGGAAAAGAAATATGCTCCAATGCCTTAAACCTTACTGCATTTTAGTCAGTGGGATGATGAAGACTTTCTTGCTTATAGCATTTATTTTGAACATGCTACATACATTATATTTACTTTCCAGCTAAGTGCTTATCCAAAACTATTGTCTTTTGGAAAGGGTGGTCTCTGGGACAATATATTTGCTAGAAGCTTTTATAACTCAACTTCATTATCAATTAATGATATCTGTCAAATTAATGTTTATGGCAGTGACTGGATGTGCAAAGACACATTGTTTTATGTATTTTGCTCTCCACCCTCAGTACCTTCATAACCTTTAGTATCAGTCAAGATTTGATCAAGCTGTTAAAGATGCAGTTTTGTCTAGCAATAGGTTTTTAATTTAGTGACAGCAAGCTCAAATCAAACAAAAAATACAAAAGATGCTAGAGGTTCTGGAACGGGAAAGGGCATTAAATGTCAATAGGTGATGAAGAATGAACTAAAGCATGATTTGTTTTGTCACTATGCATACATTTGGCATTGTTAGTCTGTATCAAGCATAGCATTAGGAAAGAGATTATTTTGCCCACTGACAGGGATTATCTATTCCACTAACTGGAATAGAATGAGTCTTAGAGTGGATTTTATACAAGAGAGGGACATACAGTTAGGAGACTGCAGGTAGATTGACAAGAAACTAGCCTATAATCTTAAATGTACATAAAAGGAAACAAAACTGATTTTGTGGGGATTGTCTAAAGGCTTAACACTTCATCAGCTGGTTTCACTAACAGATGTAGAAAATCAAGCTTTAAATAAAAGCAAGAAGATTCAAATTACATTCACAATCCAGATAAGAACTGAAGGTGTTCTGATAACTAGAAAAGATGTAACGCTGAAGCATTCTTGAAGAGCTAAATACTAAACTGAATATTAGGAAGCAAATTCTCTAACTAAAAGGCAAAAAAATTTAGATGGCAGCAGTGAATACTAGATTCAGAAGAACTAATTGTAAAGCAAAACAAAAAGCACAGCAAAAAAAGCACAAACCCTCTAAAAATGCTGTCTTCAAGGAACCAAAAGTAGAATCTGACTAGTCTAGTAAGAAGCACATTGGAATAAAATAGTCTGGATAAACTGCAGCACTTCAGTAGGATTTCTGAAAAAGATGATGCTTGAACCCTAATTCTAATTCCAGCATTTATAATAGCTAAATATTAGATTTATGGTTCTGTATGTTTTAACATTTGCTTGTTCATTAATTATTGTTTGGGGAAGATTTAGGATACTGGAAAGATAGCAGTTAAAAATCTTACTGGCATATAAATAAGGTTCCTCTTCTGCTCCCATTATCATGTAACCAGATCTTCAGTGTGAATGAAGAGCAGACGGGGAAATATGTCAGTGTTTGCTGGATTGTTTTCAGTAAATAACTCAGCCACTACACAACTGCTGAAATTGTTCAGTATTGTACTTCTACATTACCTTAGATTAAAGTTAATGCAGAGCAGTGTGTGTGATTTCCTTGTGATCTCTGTCTGAAGAAATAAACCTTTAGATAAATGCTAAATACAAAGATGTCTTTCTACAGTAGGATAATTTCAAAGCTTCAGGTTGATTTTTAAGAGGATGTTATACCCTTGTCTATAAAACTGAACCTTTTGGAAAAAATGTTGGCTACTATAATAATGAGTATTTGGTATTGTATATTTTAAGGACAAAAACCAGGTTAAAATAATAGAGTAAACCCTGCTTTTAAAATTGACTTAAAGATTTCAGTGTTAATCTAGGAGGTTAAAGGCTAATATGTACTAGTGACCTCAGTCTGAAGAGCTGTTAAAAATCTCACAAATCCCTGACTCAGGTCTTAGTGAAAGCTTAGCTCAGACTCCTTGTGGTTTTGGTGGCTGAAGCATCCAATGGCTGCTTCTTTCTGCTGCCTGTGATCAGGTACTTCATGTAATCACTGTATACTGGGGGAGACAGCACATTGCAATAGCCTGTTAAAAATAGCAATAAATGAAATAATCATTAGTGTTATGAAATACAAGGGTTCTTAGTTAATTCCAGATTATGTAAAGACCTAACTATGACAGTACTGCCGAATGTTAGCGACCATTTCTATGTTGGAGGGTGGATGGCATCCCAACCAACCAGAGTGCAAATGCAGTACTTGGAGATATGAACAGGAGGAAAAAGTATAACTAAACCAGAGCTCTGTTAGTCTGTTGTATAACTGTGGTGCTTCATGAGCTCCACCTCATATATTTAAAATAGATAAGTGGAATTACCTGTAGCTGGGCAGAAAGTGGTTTATAATGCTATTCAGGGTAGTGGTCTGTAGTTTGAAGAGCAGTGGGATCAGCAAACTTGCCCTTAAGGGAGTTATCAAATGGCTGTGAAGTACTTCAAAATAGTATCAATAAGTCACCAAAGGGGAGATAATTTTATCTGCTTTCCCAGGAGGGATTGTTTCCAGGTCTGTTTGTATTCCTTATAATTTTTAGGCATTTTAACTGGGATTAGATAAACTCTCAGGCCCCTGAGGGAGAGGAACTGGCAGAATGGGGACCAGAGTTTGGTAACCGATGAAGTGGCCCCAGACCAAGAAGGTGACATTTGGGAAGACAATGGCAAAGTACTGCACAAAGACACAAAGCCAAAGTGCAAGAAAGGGAGCAACTGGCTAGACAGGGACACAGGAGAGTATGGAAATCTGTGATGGACAGCAAAGTAAATGTGAGCCAGTGGTGTGATGGCACAGAAAAATGGCAGAGCCTGTTCTGGGTGGAGTTAGCAATGTCAGTGTGTGTAAATCATGAGAAGCAATCATCTCCCTCTGGTTTGTGCCAGGCCATGCAGGTGGTGAGGCTGCCCTGTTATGGGCACTGCCTATAAGGGAATGCAGAGCAAGAGGGAAGAGTCCAAGGACCTGCAAAAAAAAATGACAGCTTTAGAAAATGTGATTTGTGAGGAAGGGTTGGAGGAACTGTTTGGTTAAGTTTAGAGACAAGAGGAGAGTTTTAAAAATCTGAAAAAATATTGTCATAAGGAGGGAAGTATTCTCACCAAGGGCAGGAATAAAAAACCTAAGTTGCTTAATTGCATCATGGGAGATTTAGGTAATGAATTAAGAATGCAAGTTTTGTAGATTAAGAAGTAAAATGTAGACCTGTCTCCTTAGGAGACTGGAAAATAGCTTTTCTTGGAAGTGTTTAAAAATGGATTAGATGGATATCTGCAAGGTTACTAATTCAAAGCAACAGTTAGCTTAGATCATCTCTTCACCTTTCCCTTCCAGCTGTGAGTTGCTACATTTCTGTGATCTTTAGAAGAAATTCACTGCATTATTTATTCTGAAAGGAATGGCTCTCTTCTATATCTCCAAAAGAGACTACCTGAAATTGGAGTCTGAATTGCTCTTCTATTTGACACAATGCATTTGATTTTACTGTTTGGCAACTAAAGTATAGTAGAAAATCCCTAAGAAATCAGTCTTGTAAATGACCAAGTTACTTGCAAATGTTTTGTGACAGTGAATACTGGAGAAACTCAAAACATTAGTCAAGATTAATTACTCCTCAGTTTTTGTACTGAAAAATCTGCTGTAAAAGCATGCAATGCCCAATAACACAAAACAAAGAAAGAATAATTTCTTGGGTTTGGGAATGGACAGAATTTGCCATAAAATGCTGATTTGAATAAAGATTCCTTGGTGTTTGGAACACACCATAATATTTAAAATGTGATGAAAGGATACAAAGAATTGCTAACCATGCTGTCATCTTCTCCAATTCTTAGACTGAACAAAAATAAGAAAATTGAAACTAGAGAACTTGAGAGTTCACACTGTAAGTAATGTCTGAACATTCCTTGTTGTGTCCAACCCAAATTGTTTGGTTTGGTTGCAAACGGCACTATTTAATCTCACAATATATATCTCATTTGAATAATCTTGAAAAAAAGCTAAAGTAGCTATCTTGAAATCAAAAGGAATGAACTTTAGCTCTGTGACCTGTTTAGACTGGAGCTGTAGATGGTATATAATTTGTCATTTCATACTTGTAGGTCATTGACTACAGATTTTCTACTTATTTATTTATTTTCTTAATGAAATTTCCAGTTTCAGAATATAGTTGGTGAATGTATGCAATCTGTTTCCAGTGTATTTTCACCTTAAGCATATAACCTTTAGGAAATTTAAGTTGTTCAAATGCTGCCTTGGAGTCTACCCTCAGCTAATACTCGGAGTTTTAATAGTTTAGTCTGAATTGTTAATAATTTATCATAGTATGGGGAAAAAAATTCATAGCACACAAGGTGAAACACATGGTGCTGCTGCTCCTTCTATTAGCAGATTCAAGCTGTTGTGGATTAGTTATCATCCATCAGATTCTAAAAAAATTAAATCTCCTATCTTTCCTGGCTATTGCTTAGACCTACTTTCCCCATTTTTCCTCTTCTGTAGTGTATCATGATATAGCTCTTGTACTCTTGTGAATTGTTTGGAATATTTCCCTTAATGTACTTAGTTCTTTGCAAAGCTTTTGTCTTTCACTGTATCTTTACTTAAGTTAGAATGCTCTTCCCCGTTTCTCAAATCTCCCGTATTTCAGCAGTATCTCTAAACATCAATTCTTTTCTCTGGTACCTAGATAGATAAAGGAAATCTGTAATTTATTTTGTTGATTCCTACAGGGAAGCAACCACTGTTAAGACTAATAAGACTGAGGGGAGAAAAAGATGACACTACTCTGCAGGTAGATTAGAATAATATTACAGATTGTTACAAAGATTAAATCATGCAATAGTTTAGCTCAAAGTACAAATGCTCCTATTTCCACATTTCAGTTCCAAAATTATAGGTATGTTTTACAAATTTGGAGATTTTTTTCATGTCAAAATGAGCGAATCTATATCCAGGAGAATGGAATCTATAGCATCATCTTCACTTTACTCAGAAAGTGTTTTGTCTTTGTTGTTTTAAGTCTTTATTGGGTGTCAATTCTTGAATTTGGACCAGGACAGAGGAGAGAAATGTACAAATGTGTTACTTCGCCATTTTCAGACTAAAGTAGGGCGAGTTTGTGGCATTTATGAACGAAACTTGTAGGCAACAGATGTTTTTGGATAATTTACAGTAACAGCTCAGGAAAAAAGATTATTCATTACAGTAAGATTTTAATGATGTTACCCTCTTGACAGCAACCCTGGTTTTCTGTCCTCTCTTTACTACATGTTTTTGCAGGTGGACTTCACTGCAGTTGTTAACAAGTTATATAAACTTGTTAACAAGTTTATACACAACTTGTTTTATTTTTTTAATTTAATTTGGAGTTTGGTACACAAAATGGGATTTGCTTAAGATTTAAACATTTGCTGCATGGGCATAATGCAGAGCAAAGGTGGAATCTTTTACTTAAGTAGAAAAGTGATGCATATTTAGGAAAGAAAATAAAAAAAAAAGTTAATAATAACACTTATTATGTGAGAGGATGCAGCAGGACTGCTTTATTTTATCTGTTGTATCCCATGTCAGAAGAAGTCTTAGTTGTTAGCAGAAAAATTCTGTCAATGTCTCTATATGTGGAATTTAATAGAAATGTTGCTGCTGGTTAGCTCATGCTAATGGCTGAAGGTAATGCAGGAAAATGGTTTACATGTGTGTGGTTGTAGAGGGTTATTTTGAGACCTGAAACTACAGCAGTATTTTCTAGAATAGTAATGCAAATTTAATCCCCATTAATATTTTCTTTTACATTTACTAATAATGCATAAACTAAGCTAGGTGCTTAGTCCCACAAGTTTTTGCTGAGTTACTGTGCTTGAAAAAAGCTTTGTCTACCCCACTGTGCAGTGATTCAAGAAAACACTGAATGTAATAGGTAAAAAAGGGTTTTGTAATTATTTCCTTGTGCTACTACCTACTCTGTATCAAGTCTGTTGTTTAGCAAAATCAAGTAAAACTTAGTGTAATTAAATGCAGCTGGTACTTAAAGTTACTACTTCAGTTTCAGACTGAGGGAGAACTTCTGGAGATACAACTCCAAGCAATATCATTGGTCTAATTTAAAATAAATAAATTGTTGCACAAATTACATGGTAGGGAAAAAATAAAATTTAAAAGAGACAATCATCCATTAATAGAGATTTTTCTTTATTACACCTACTTGAATTCTTTCAGCTGTGAGGACATTAATGACTCCTAATACAGTAGCAGACTGTTTACTTTACTCTAATCTCACTGAGATGAAGGAAACTCCCATTACAGTCAGGTTTTCCAAATGGATAATCATTTCCTTTTGTGGATAACCACACTGGAATCCCTAATTATCAGGGGTCAGAGGATTTGGCACATTCTCATAGGGAGGCCTCTCTCTGAGCCAACATCTCAGACTAGGCTAGGCTCTGCATTTGCTATACTTTTTCTTCCATGTTCTCTGCTTCCATAATTATGTCTCTCAGGTTTTTTTCCATAAATTAATATTCACAGTGTACCCCAGGAGGAATGCAAGACTCCTCCAGTTTACAACACAGTAAGGATTCTGACAGTATCTTAGAGACCCCCAACTTTAGATCATTCAGTGAAGATGATTACTTTGTCAAAAAAGGTTGCTGAAGCTTTCTTGCTGAAAACAAATGTGCCATCAGAAATTTGTAGGTGTTAGTAAAGTATTAGTTTTGTCACTTTCCCCCAGATTTAACAGCATAATTGCTATTTTCCTAATTAGGTTCAATAATCATGACTGTTGCTTTTATCTTTGGTCTTTAAACATGGCTCTGTCATTCATGAACTGAAAAAAACCCACCATTTTTAAAATACTGGGCATCTGAACTGTGAGGTGCTACACTGTTCAGATACCACTTGACTTGCAATAAAGTAGAAGGTGTTCTTGTACAAATGCAAAAGCAACCCTGCAAAAGGAGTTCAATAACACTGGAAAAATTAGAAATATGGTCTTCCCTCATAGTGTTACAGTAATGAGAGTGAGAAAACATAGCTTATTTCACCAGTTGGGGTGCAACAGTACAGTGCCATTTTGTTAAGCAAAACAGGGTTTGTGTCAGTGCTTTGAAGTAGGTTGTTGAGAAATTTTAGAGGCAGGAAAAATTGCAAAAAATGTTGAAATGTTACATAATAGTTGGCCAAAGGATTTTAATTCTTGTGTGAGATGAGAACATCAGCCTGCAGTGCCTGGTGACCATTAACTAAGACACCTTTGAGCATGGCTGGGAGGAGCTCTGATGACTCCATTGTATCCTAGTTCACAGGGAACACTCTGAGGGCACTGGACTGCAGTGGCACTTTCACCCATTTATCTTTTGTGGGTGAAAGGTGTAGTTGCAAACGTTGTTTTTTTCTGAATAACAGGTAGAAATAAAGATCTCTGCAAAGAAACCATTGGATTTGCTGCACCTGCACAATGCAGAGAAATTGCATTTCTATAACTGTTACTAATGTTCGTTTGTGCACACTGGTTACTTGAAATGCTTCTCTAAAGTAATTATTTATTTTTAATTTGGTACTAATTATTAGACTAATTTCTTCTTTTTTTCATGTCTTCAGACTGTCACTGATGGATGAAATTTTTCCCGAAAGTATTTCACGGAGAATTTATCAAATAATTTCTTGAGCTCATTAACAAACATTTATGAGTATTGGTTATAGGAAAACTGGCTAAATATTCTGTCCCAGCTGCATGGTCCTAGGTCTTGTGTTGACATAGGAGGTGTTTCATTAACCTCCATCACATTTTATTCCTTTGCATTTATTATATTTGTTATTTCAGTGGAAGAGCTCCTTGCTCAATTGGATTTGGTGTGAATCCTTGCAAGAAGTGAATTCTGTTTACATGAATTGTGCTGCTAGTAACTTTATTCAGTTAGAAATGCTGCCAGTAAATAGACTATTCAGAGAAAATAAACACAGATGCTCATACATACAATGGCAGATTACTTTAAGGTTTCAACTGGTATTCATAGAAAATTGTTTTCAGTATTTTTGCAGACCTATTTGCAGTAGTAAAATAAAAATTATTTTCCTTGTTCATGATATTACGACTGGTTGCAATGTATGTTGTTTGTATGCTCTTGGCCACTGTTAGAAAGAAACTAACAAATGTCAGGGATTAATTTTGAATATTACTTGCTAGTTTTTTGAGAAAAAGTTTTAATGCTAACTATTGTAGGAAATAGTCTGAGGCCCAAAACCCACCAAAAAATGGCACTTTCTTGTATTAATTTAAAAATTTTCTATGGCTGGGCATTTAACTTTATCACATATTTTCTTTTAACTTATACTAAGCTTCTTCTTCATGGGCATTTGCATTTGGTAAAATGATGATTATAAAATGGCTCCTGTTATCTGATATGAGCTCTGTGCTGTAACCAAACAAGCATAGGAAATATGGTAGAAATGAAATTAGCTGAAAATCGTTGCAACGTTGCTCTTTGTCTTTTGTTGCGTAATCTTTGTACATAAATCTTTTCCGTATATAAAGTAACCTGAGTCATCTAAATTTAAGACAAAGGAATTGTGACTAAAACTGCAGATCACTTGAGGCTTCTTTGGTGCTAATTAACTTACTTAGCTCAGTTGGTTGGCAGATTTTAATCACTATAAAAGCTCCTGTGGATATTTTAATTTGTTTTCATTTTCAAAGCAAAAACATATGGTTCTTTAAAAGATGTGTGACTTTTTCTGTATTCATTGGAGAACTCATAATTAATATTTTCATGTGCAAGACACACATTTAGTTTTATTATCACTTATTTTCAAACTTAACCCCTTAGAAACACTGACAGAGTTATTGTGCTGAGAACAGTCAGCCTGTAACTTCATTTCCTGAAAACCTTGGGTGTTTGCAAGTATTTCTAACAAAATAGCCCAGATAATAGTCTCTTAAACTTTCAAAATATATTGATAAATTGTTTAAAGTATAGGTCTTGTCTTATTTAGACTGTGAAAGTTTATCCTTAATATTTAGAATAACAAAATCTGGAGGGTGGTTGGCGTACCTTCAGACATGCTACTTCAGACCTTGGCTGCTCTGTACTATTCTTCAGATTTTTACCCCATCATCTGTATTAGAAATTGCTACCCAGTTCAGCTCTAAACTACTCCAAGTATTCTTTAAAATGGTTTTTAGTTGATATAGTTGACATAGACCAAACCCAGTCTTTTAAGATTGTGGGCCCAAGCATTATATACTCTCTCATGAGTAGGTAAAAAAAGGTCACAATGAGGCAAGTAAGTGAAATCCTCCTGGGCATGATTTGGCTGTCCATTAGTCAAACTATTAATGGACCATTAATGAAAATTTAGAAAGACATATTAATGTGAATGTTTTCATGAAACAGACATATGTAGAGTATTTGTATTGTGCATTCTGCATGTGTATCAAAGACTTGACAAATTGGTATGTTTATTTCCCAGTTATTCCACTGCTTCTCTGACTTAATTTCTAACTTTGTCGTACAAGAGAAGAGTGGGAGTCTCAAAGTTACGGATGTTTCTCCCTATGAATTCTCTGCAGTTGGGATTATGACAAATGTTCAATCATCACTGATGATTCCAAGTTCACATCTTAGAGTTTATGAGTGCTGTCCATGCCTCATTTACCAAGTGATATTTCCAAGTGCAAACAATGTTTTAATACACTTGGGCTGTATGTTAAAATTTTATGACGTGAGCATGTAAAGTGCAGCTTTAGAATTTTGATTGTGTTGTTTTGATTCACTTGAATCTCACTGTTACTATTCAGTATCCCTGTTACCATTCAATGTAGTTTTAATTCGATATAAATTGTCGAACGAAAAGTCAAAAAACCCTCCTGAGCGGAGTGCATTTAATCTCATTTCACATGTTGCTTGAAATCAGTGTGGTGAAATACTTAATATTAATCAAAAGATATCTCCCCCCCATCCCAAGACCCAAAACACTGCAGTGAGATAACCTTCAATATTCTGCACCAAAATAATTCCTTTGCATAGTAGACACAGTAAGAGGGAACCCAGAAAAGAGCACATCTTACTGGCTTTCTGTCAAATCAATGTTGTTTGCTGTAAAATGTGTAAAGAGGCATCCACAGCCATTTTTCTCGGAGCCCCTGTGACAGTGCTGTCCCAGACCAAGAAGAGCTCTCTGGAAGCTTGGCTGCAGCTGAGCTGAGGCTCTTCACTGCAGCAGCAGTGCAGTACTGGACTGTGGGGTGCTTCCCACCTCTGCTAGAGGGATTGAGTTTTCTGCGTGCTCTGGCAATATAATCTGGCTTGCTGATGTGCTGGTCATTGTCATTTGGAGGAAGGAACATGAGGGGAGGAAACGGTGCCTTGGTTGTGGTTGCTCTCTCAAGCAACCACATCTGTGCTCAGATACTGGGGAGCAAGGGAAGCAAGGATTTCCACCCATTGTGTTTAGGGAATGTCTTCACTGATTACAAAGGCTCTTAAGTAGAAATCCTTTCCTGCATTTTCAGCTAAAATCTAGTTTTATTGCATTTCCATAGGGGATCACCTCGGTTAAGGCAGTATCAGCCCAGTGTACATTTCTGCTGAAAAGAGCAGAACTCTGTTCTCACAAGCATTGCATCAGAAAATACAGTTATAGCTATGACTAAATGAGAAGGATGTGCCACTTTCTGTGACAAAATGGGTTTGAATGTGACTGAAGAGAGTGAATATATGTGACTATACTGTTAATTCATTTGCATTTTACAAAATTGTCTCCTTTTTTTATTGGTGCTGTGCATATGACTGTGAACCTATTAGCTACATTTGTACTGGATTTACTTTTTACAGCAGCCATTGAAAATGTTTCTGAGTGTTCACATTTAGTCAGTATTACACACCTGGGAATGACTACTAATACAGTAGGATTTAAATTACCTTTCTGGCTGATGATTAGAATATATGAGAGCTTCACACATCAGTAAAAATCCATATTGCTTGGAAAGAGTAAGGAGTAAATATATCTAAGAGGAAAAAAAGGGTAAATGTAGCACTCGGGGTATATTTGTGCAATATTGCCATGTGTAGGTGGCAGAGGACAATGCAAGGTTGTCATGCAGAGAATAGCTGCACTGAGGCAGTCTTCTGCAGAGCTTAATAGACCTTGAATTTCATCTTGGAGTGCCTGACTAGTGAGGCGTGGTTGCTTCAGAAAGCCCGGGTTGAACAGCTCGGGGAACACGCTGCTGAGCACCACGCGGACATCCCCAGTTTTTGCCTGTCCTCCTCGGAATTCCCGGGCTGTACTGCAGGCTGCAGCGGCCTCTGTTGGAAAATCGCCATCTCCTCTGACTGCCTTAGAGCAGAGCTGTCCAAATCCTCGCAGCACCTCCCTAACTGCGTCACCTTCCCCTCTTCCTGCGGTTTGCAAGGGGACATTGTCCTTGCTCTTCATGCCTTCCCGGGCCGGAGCAATTCCCCTGGCTGGCTGGGGCTTTCGTTTCATCACGGATTAACTATGCAGCATTTCTTCAGGAGTGAGGAAGCCTGCCCTTGTTTTTCATGCTGCAGTAATGCTGACAACAGTAATGCCATGCAGAAACACCAAATATTAAAGGCAGCACATTTTTGCTTTTTGGATGTAAATTGATCCTCTCTGCAAAGATGTTTCAAATGTATGGCACAGCTGGGGAAGCTCAGTATTCAGCACGATCTCTCTGAAGCAATAAAAGTAAGGGCAGAGTCTGGACTTGGTTCAGGTTGGGATATCTTGGCTTGCCCTGCTTTTTGTGACATTCAAATGATGTAATTGATATGGCAGTGATAATATACGAAATGAATACTCTATTAATAACTTCCCTTTAACAGCCACTTAACCCAGAACCTCAGCTTGCTATTGCAGCCTTCACTGATAGTGCTCTGCAGCAAGTGTACTCACAGTGTGCCTGGAAAGCTAATGGGGTGCCTGGGAGAAAATATTTGGCAAGATTGGCAACTTTTAGAGATTTGTTTCAGGTAATTTGTCTTGGTGTAAGATACTTGAAAAATATCTACCCCATGTATTCCAGTTCTTTTTCACCCTTTCTCTCAGTTCCGTGACTGAAGTGATTTCCCTGCCAAGTTTGCAAAGCTGTTATTTGTTCCTCATTCTATATCTCCTGTAATAACTCTCTTCAGTTATAACACTAGTAGAAATCCATTTAATTGTATATACCTATATTATATCCAAATATCATGGATTTACATTATATAAATTTATATTAGCATGTCTGGAAAAAAATGCATGTTGTTCTCTGTAATTTCCAGTTGTGGTCTATAATTATTTCTCTGCATTGAACAGCAGTGTGTATATTAGCAGCGCTACAGATACAGTCTGTACCAAAGTGTTATAAAAAGTGATAAAATGCATATAAAAATGTAACAAACCCCCAAAACCTAAACACCACAAAACCAAAAAAACCAAAAACCATAATAAAGGTTTTTTACCAATTCCAAAATACATTTTTTACCTTTGGGAATTTTAGGATTTACATCTTGTTGGAATAAAATATTAGTTATTTATTTTCTTTAATCTCTTGGTGAAGCCTTAGGTATGCTTGGACATAGGTTTTCCTGCATTTACACAACTGAGGGTTGATAGAAGAATACACAAGGTTAAATATTTAATTACCAAAAGTCATTCAGAAAGCATCCTGAACAATGAAAAGCTTCTTTAGGCTTTAAATTAATTTACTGGGATTCATACCAACTAAAAGAGAAAGACACCAAAGAATTTTAAAATTTTTCATAATATCTGTAATCAACCTGTATATCAGGTTGATTACAGATCAACCCAACTTAAGTTGGGTTTAGATTTAAAGAAAAGCAACCTACACCTTCAGCCAGATTTATATGTAAATAGCATCTGAATTTGGAAGTGATGAATGTAGTTGTAAAAGATGTGTATACCTGGACAGGCACCCTGCTGACCTTGTAATGCATTTTTGCAGAAGCTCCATCTTCTATTCAGCACAGAGACATGTAGAAGGTCTAAGGGAGTAGAATATCCACGCCTAAGAAACTTGTTGAGTTTTCTCTTCATTTGCACTGAGCATCTCTCATTTTACTTGATATTATAATATTTACATTAATATGTAAACATAAAATCGGTGGTCATTTTTTACCTGGCAAAACCTAATATTAGGGTGTTTATAATATTGAGTTATGTTATTTCCATTTTGCAGTTGTTTTTCCATGTTGCAGTTTCTGCAACATGCATATGTGTATTTGTATATATATTTTTAGCTATTGTATTCCTCTGTGACATAACTGATAGTCTTTTCTGTTGTTTGATTCACAGTGCTTTGTAGTCTAAAAAATCTTAATATAAATGAAGTTTCTCTCTCGTATTGAGTCCTGTTTCAGTCAAAGAAATACCTAATGAGGTTTAAGCTGAATGAATGTTGTTGCATTTTGAGTAACAGATCTGTAGCTTTCTGATAAATCTTGTATTCTTCTGAGAGAAGTTACTTGCAGCATTTAAAAGACCCTGTATCATATGAAGGAAATTTTGTGTATTTGGTTTTCATTTTGTTTATAGGTATGGCACATCACAGACATATTTGTATAAGCCATTTGATTTATTTAATTTAGTGTGTGTCAGAGTGTGATGACCCATTTGCTTTGCCAAGCAGTTTACTTGCAAGGGTAATCCAACAGATCACCCAGGTTTGAAGTTCATCTGTCTATTGAAAAGTAGGGAAAGATATAGCTAAGATCTGCAGGGAAAAAAATCAATATACTGAATAAACATTATGCAAGCAAGGAGTGCAAAAGATATAGTGAAAATATGATGAATAACACTTTTACTGTGTGTGATGGAACGTATATTCTGGAAAGAATAACTCCAGTCTAAAATGGGTGTGTTTAATACATGAGATAAAGGCAAATGCCTGTTTGGAAGTGATTGTAATGTAGGATTTTCCTGCTATTCAGAACATCTCTGCCACACTACTTGTGTTGCAGTATGACCTTGGAAAGGTCGCAGAGTTGCCGTGTTTTTCTTTAGAATGGGAAAAATATATGACCATTTCTGTAAATGCCCCCAGATCCTTCATGGTAAACCACATAATTCTAAAAATGAAGTGACTGAAGATTTTCAACATTTTTTCAGTCAAAACCGATATATTTTTGACAAGGTCTTTTACTTCACTTTTTTTTTAATTAATTGATGCATTATTTTTTAATATAATGTTACAGTAAGAAGGATTGAATTAGTTTTGTGTACATGGTTAGTATGTGCATGTACCTTGTTCTTGCTTTGCATCCCTCAGGAGGTGAGAGAAATTAGAGATGCTGAACTTCACTAACTTCACTAATGCTAAGGGAGAGAAATAACTGATCAGCTAAGACTGAGCCAGTAGTAAGTGCTGCATACTGGTGTTTAAAGGTGGACACGACTTTCTGTTAATATGAATCAGGAGAAAGGGTTACTACACTGACTTAATTTCATATTCTTTTGCTACAAGAGGCCTTGAACTCTCTCTTTGGACTTTCTCTCACTGCATGCAAAACAACATTCTTTGATTTTTTCTTTTTAAGGGTATAGGTTGCCTTTGGTGCAAGAAAAGGTTAATAGAGGCTTTCCTTGATGCAGTGGATCAAAACTGATGAGTGAGATACAGATCTTCATCTGAAGTATGTGATGTCTCACTTGAAGCAGTGCAGGCACCCACCCGTCTGGTTCTGACACCTCTGATTCTGCAAATGCTTAGTGTGTCTAAACTGCTTTAAAATCAGTGCGACTTAAGTGTGCACTTAATTGCAATCTTAAGTGCTTGGTAGAACTGATGGTTTAAGTGATAGAGTAAACTATGTATATTGGAAACAGTCTTACCAATGCTGCGCTGTACTACAATTGAATTATAACCTATGTCAAAGCCTGCAGTTTTATTCTTACCCTCGGATTTTTCTACTTTTTGGATACATTTTCTGTTACATAATTAGCATTTTAGTTCTTAAGCTTCTCAGGCTTTTTTCTCACCCCTTTACACTTACACTTAGAAATAAAGTAGATGCCTGTGGGGAAAGGAAAAAGGAAGGGGGAGTGCAAGAAGTAAAATGAATCACACTTGTGCACAAACAGGGATGTGGTAGCTATTTATACTGGCATAAATACCAGATTAGTAGGATTTAAAATGTTATTGCTCTGTAGGTCTTAAAAGGCCTTATAAACTCTAGGTTAGTTTTGCTTTACTTCTTTCGAGGTAGACTTACTTAAGAAGACAGACATTTGGTATAATTCTTAAGAAGATTTACAGCACATAATGGTTTTCCTGGTCTCATAAACTATTTCCCCATCCACTGCTTGCTGCTTGAAAGAGTGGCTGTCTTACCCTTGCCAAGGAGAACTGCCCACTGATAACCTTGCTCCTAATCTCAGTAGCTCTCAAATGTTTTATTGCAGATTTGTACCCTCTGCTCTTATGAATCCCCCAAACACATTTGGCAACCTGCCTGTACCATGCAGTCAGTACTGGGTATGGATTTGCCATTCCTTATGGAGGAGGGTACCCTTATTGTCCTGTTTACCCCCACACTGCTTGTGTTATGTGGGGGAAATAGTTTGTTATTTCTTACTAAGTAAAACAATAACTTTTTTTATTACAAATTTGGCAACAAATTCCTGGAAGAACAGAAACAAAAGGTGGTGTCAAGATCTACTGTGCTCTGTACTTCTGAGTGAAGGTCTTTCCTGTAACAGCAAACAGCACAATCCTGAAATGCACGATGCCATTCTGGAAGTTATTTCGTTTACTTAAACCCTTTCCTTGGTCAATGTTACCAACTGGTACACTTCATTTATTAGGTAACTACTAAGTGCAAATTAATCTGCAAAGCAATCTCTGGAGCAGAGATGTCTCTTCTAATTATTCCTTTCAGACTTCTAGCCCTGTGTGGCAGTAAAAATTGCAAACGAAGTTTTCTAGGCTTGTTTGGGGTACATGGACAATTCTGGTACATTGAAGGCACCATGCTGTATATAAGTTCATTTCCTTATTATTTCCTAACCTAGAAAGTTTATAATTCAGTTGATCTAGGTTTCTCTTGCAGATGCCTTAGAAAGAAAAAACATCTGTCTCTCTTAACATTTTGGCATACAATTTATTCTTCACTTGATGTGCTTTATTTTATCTGTTCTACATCAGACATGTTTTTTACCTTGATGATTTTCTTGGCTGTGTGGTGAGAGCTAAAAGTCAGTTAGTGTGCATGACAAATTGCTTTTCTTTTGTGTAGATTACCTTGAAAACACTAAGGGTGCAGTTGGCATTAGAGTAGACTGATAACAGAGTTGAGGAGGGGTTTCTTGTTTCAGCAGTAACCAAAGAAGGTGAGAACTGACTGCAGGCTTGCTCCAGAGGGGAGGCTCAAAAAACAGTTTAGGCTATTTGTGGTGCATGCTGAGAAATATTACAATTGTGGGAGGAAGCATTTCTTAGTGAAAATGATTTGGGAAATGATTAGGAAAGAAAGAAATATTCTTTACAACTCATGTGTGTGCAACATTCTCAGGCACTCCTATTTTAGCTGTTTATTAAGATCTGGAACCAGAAGATGTTTCCTGCGTTGGAAGCTGACTAGACTGAACTAGGTGAGCTTGAGGTAGCAATGTTCTCGGATTTGAATGTGTCCTCACATTCAAGGATGGACATAGTGTTGATGTCATAGTCTCATTTAGCTTGGAAATGACCTTTAAAATCACTGAGTCCAGCTCTTAACCCAGCATTGCCAAGTCTGCCACTAAACCATGTCCATGAGACCGCATATATACATCTTTTAAATACCTTTAGGCATGGTGACTCAACCACTTCCCTGGGCAACCTGTTCCAATGCTTGATAACCCTTTCCATGAAGAATTTTTTCCTAATATACAGTCTTAATCTTCTCTGAAGCAACTCTTGTCCTACTGCTTGTTACTTGGGAGAGGAGACCAACCTCTGCACTTTTTGTGTAGAACTGGTGTGCATCTAATAGGTGTTAAGTGCTTGCCACACGAGGTTTTAAAGAAATCATGCAAGTGGTTTTGTTTATGGGAACTAATTATCTTTGCACATAATCTACTGTAGTCATGGCATGATTCTAAACTCCTGAGAAAAAATGCAATTTATTCTTTTATAGCACTATGGTTTCTTTTAGGAAAAAAACCCAAACAAACCAAAAAAACAAAACAAAAAAAAACCAAACAAACAGAAAAGCCCTCAAACCATGCTTATGTTGGGATCTACATGTATTTAATATGTAGGAGGTCTAAATGTTGTCTTTATAAAAAAGATAGCAATAGTTCTTTTCTCTGTTTAGGGTGCACAAGGGTATAAGATGGATGAGTGGTCAGATCTTTGTAGAGTTGAGTTTTGCTTGGAGGTATCTCTAGAGTTCTGCTAGCCTAGGGTTTGAAAGATAGGAACATAATTCCTCACAGACTGTGTGAGTTCTGTGCTGTTTATGGATGATTTAGAATGGGACTGTAATAATTCTGTAGCTCTTAGAGAATGAATACATGAAAATGGTGTGCTGACACCTAACCGAATGGAGTCACACACAAAGTGAAAGCAAGTGAAGATCAATGCAGACAATTCCATGTAGTACTTTATTTCTTTATTCTGCTTCTCTCGTGCTCAGGAGTGAAAAAAACTGCTATTCTTAAAGCACTGAGCATTGAGTGGCAACTACATCATTCCTCTCCCATTTTCAGCTAAGTGTTAAGAACAGTGGATGAATGTTTTCAAATCAAAATTGCTGCTCTGCAGGGTTATTTTACTATATGAGGTGCATATTCAAGTGTGCATAATTTCACAGATTAAACCCACAAGTTTTCTCTTTCCTGTGCCTAAAAGCATGTTCTACACAGAACTGATTTTGCTTGGCCCCTTTGAAGAAGCAAATCCATTTTCACCTTACTTACTGAAATGCATATTTGACATCTATATAATCAGAATTCCTCTTCATACTCAATATATTTGTAGGGAAAGGTGTAAAAGAGATGAAAATAAAAGTGTTCAGTCTAACTTGAAATTAAACCAATTTCTGTGATATTCTTATTAATATCTTGATCATAACAAGGTAGTACCAGTTTCTAGAAGTAATGCCCAAGTCAAGTGAGAGATTTTTGTAAGTCAGCCTTTTTAATTCACCAACTTTAAATGATGTAATAACAGCATTATACCAAATTAAGGAAAGTCAGTGTCTCTGGAGACAAGCAATAGGACACCAGGGCATTCATCTTTAAACCTCTAGTTCAGCTCCAGCATGAGGCCGTGCCTTCCCCTTCCTGGAAGGCTTGAACAGAGAGCTGTGCTTCCTCCTTGGATGGATGATTCATCACTGGAAGAGTCTGCCAGCTGGGGCTCTGGACTCTCATCCCTGAAAGTATTCAAGCTTCAGCCAGGCAGAACCATGGTTGATGTGATCTACAGCCCTGCATTGACCAGGACATTAAATTTGATGACCACCAGTGGTCTCTTCCAATTAATGTTTCTACTCTTCTGAGGTAAACCTTATTATTCTAAGTTTAACATTTACATGATGGATGTCTTGGAATAACTTCACTTAACTGCAGGGCTTGTCCCGTTGCAGAAGAGTCAAGAAGTTTGTCCCCCCACTATCATGACAGTGATGGAAAACAGGTATCCTACTATCAGTGCCATTTTCTCCTCTATGTGGCTCTGTCAGCCACATTTTCAGCTTGCTGCCATTTTGGTATCCTTTCTAACTGCATGCTGAAATTCAGCTCTGAACTGTCATCACTTAACAAATTGGTAGGCAGGGTTTTTTCACAGTGGAGTATTCCCTTTGGTAAAAATATGAGATGTGCTCGTGTGTGCCTGTGTAGTATCCAGGTGGCATTAGGTACTAGGCATAATATAGGTCTTGGCATAGTATTCCAAGCACTCATTTTCGCTAGATTTATCCTATCACAGAGCAGACAAGTTGCAAGCAAGTGCTGGTTGCCTGGGAGAAATAAACCAAATTGTATTTGACTTCCTGTGGTTGCTCTTTTCCTCCAGAAAGCACCTCTACACCCCCTTAATCGTGTTCAGTTGCTCGGTCACCTTACTGAGCTGAGCTGCCTGATCCATGTTGTCTTTTAATGAGCTACTTCTAAAGCATTTGCAGGAGAACTTGTGGGAACTCTCACCTGTGTGCTGCTGCACTTCAGTACTGTCACCTGCCTGGGACCACCTTGCAGCAAGCCTAGCTCAGGCCATGTCAGTCCTAGGAACCATTCAGGAGAGGACAGTTTATATTATTTGCTAATATTTCTTTGGTGTGTTTGTGTTTTCTTTACCCGTGCCTAATTCACATGCACAATGATATTTTTTTGGTTGCCTAGCAACTAGCTGGGGGCATATTGGATGTAAAGTGGGACTTTAGTATATGGATTTGGGTTTTTTTTCAGGCAGTGATACTAAGTTGGTAAATGATGAGCTAATTCTGATCACTATGGTGATACTATGTTCAGATTCATTAATATTTGGTTTGCATGTATTATTGCATCATTATTTTTATTATTTATAAGAAACTCTATTAACTGCCTTGGCTGCTTGGACAGGAACAAAGCAGATTTGGTAGAGCTCAGGCTAAGCAGTCTCTGTGAAAGTCATCCCCTAAAAGCTCTACCACTGGTCAGCTTTGTCCTGTCCCAAACAACTCCTGCCTTGCCCCCCAAGCATATACTAGTGATAACCCAAAGCTAAGAGATCTTTGGAGTGGGTATAAAAATACCACACCCATGGAAGATGAACAGACAAAAAGGAAAACTTTCAACCTGCTATGTTTCTCTTATGATGAGGTTTTGGTTTCTTTCCTGTCTGTGAAAATGAAACATTAATAGCACTAGCTCTCTAACCAGGAGTTAGCACCAATATTTTTGTCACTGTAGGTTTCAGTTTTTCAATGTCATATTTTTTCATTCAGGTGCAAAATAAAGCCCTTAAATCATGAAAATATAATCTGTACCTAGCCATGTCATTAATTTGTATTAGAAGATGAAAGAAAGATGAAATATATTCAGCATCGTACAATGGTAACTGATGTCTTTTCTGACATGTCATATCATTTAAACCTTTTTTTTTTTAAACAAAACAGAGGGGAAATCGATTTTGACTGTGTCATAGGGAAAGGTGTCTAAGAATCCTGATGTGCTTTCATGTGACCTAAAAAGTGGTTCTGAATTGTCAGAAATTCCATGAAAAAAAAAAAAGAAATTCTGATTCTTATTGGCTCCAAATCTTAATTGGTTTGATTTTTCAGATGCCTGGAGCAATCAGTGTAACACCAACTGCCACCAAGGTCAGTGAGGTTGCTTACGGTGCTATGTATTGCCCAGGGGTAAATAGGCTGCTAACATTCAAGTTGTGCATTGTGAGTGTGATTCCATTTTCTGGAGTAGAGGCCAGCTGTCAAAATTAATCTTTTTGTTACATGCATAAATGGGTATCTGAATAAGATTATTAAGAAGGCTTGCTGTTGATTTTTTTTTTTCTTCTCCTGGAGAAATACACTAGTATTAGATGCAGGCAGATACATCTTTCTTGCCATTTTCTTTCTCTCTCACAAGGTTCCTGTGCACTTCTAACTTGTGAAAACACTTTTGGACTTTGAGAAATATAAAAATATGTCCATGTAAATATAAGAAACAAGGAGATGGTGAAAGACCCAGGAGTACAAAGCAGTAATTAGGAAAGTGCATCAAAATGTGTCAGAATAGTTCACTATTTCCTAAATTCAATGTGATATTTACAGACATGGATCTTCAAGAATACTGTGATCTAGTACTGAAAGAGATATGAAGATTAGATTGCTATCTATGAGATGAAGTCCAGTTGTTTATACTGCTGGCCTTTAGTCTGGTGGGTGCTGACCTTCCACATTTGCTGTCAAGTGGCTCTGTCAGACAGGTGGGACAGTGTGTGTTCTGCCTGACCAACAGCCAGCACTTTAGAGTGTCACTCATTGTGGGGCAGTGCCTGTTGGATGTTGACACCTCATCTCTTTGACAAGCAGGGATTCTACCAATAGTTTTGCTGCCAAACATATTGATGCCAATGCCAAACTCACTGGTGTCACTGAACAAAACCCTAACCCTAACCAGCCCTAACCTGCCTGGCAGGTTTATTGCTTCCCACTGGTAGGACAAGGGAATATGAGAGTGGGGATTGCAGTGTGCAAGCCAGCTTTGCTCAAACTCTTTTGCAAGCAGTACTTGCATGGCTGTGCCACAGCAGTCAGGTACCAACTTGAGTTTCTAGTTTTAGGGGTTCATAAAAATGCTGATAGTAAATTCCGTGACAGTGAGTTAACATGTATTTAAGCTATATCCTACATTTAAAACACTCATCACTGCTTTTTGTTGGAATTTTTTGGTTTTTTGTTTTGTTTTGTTTGGGGTTTTTGTTTGTTAGTTTGTTTTTATTTTGGGCACTTTTTGTTGTGTGGGTTGTTGGTTTTTTTTTTAATTTGGAGCATATATTTGGTTCTTCCATGTCCACATATTAGTAATAACTGAAAATTTTAAATTTGGGAACATACATGTATAATTTATATTTGGTTTCTGTTCTTCTGGTTGCTGTTGGTTATTTCCATAGTGGCAAATAGGAACTATTTAGACAATGTAATTTTATACCATATGCTCTGTGCTTATAGGTAAAGTTTCTGTAATCACTGATAGTGTATTACTTTGTGTAACATCAGTGTGAGTTGTAATTGATGTCTGGCATTTTGGAAACAGCTCTTATCAAGAACTTACTGAGATAGCACAACCATTGGTTGTTTAAATAGTGCTTATGGAGGTTGTCTGGTGCTTCTTATTAGGTGTCTGACAGCTGAACATGTATAGGTTGATGCCTTTTCTACAAAGCAAACTTCAGCTACTCATTTTTAAAATGTGTTCAAAACCACTAATTATTTGCCTTCAGAACAATCAGAACCATGTCCTTCATTCAGGGGCTTGTTAAAGAAATGTGAGGATTCAAAAGATAATTCATTCCTACAGCTGCTGCATTTGTGTAGGCTACTCCATCCCTTCCATGCTTACTTGAAAAGTTCTTACAGTTCTGTAAACTATAGTAATAATAATAATAATGGATTGTGAACCAAGCCTGGATGTGTCCAGTGCCCTAATTTGGGGTGGACCTGTGGCTTATGCATCATGACTTTTGAGTGTGGCTCTTGTGCTTGTCAGATGCTACATAAAGATGTGATAATGCTGTGTCAGGGATTAGGCAATGGCTGCCAATGGTAATCCTGCTTTAGGAACAAGTCACAATGCCCTTAATATTCCTGCTCTTCACTGGAATGAAGGAGCCCCAGGACTTGTGTCTCTTCCTGCATTGGTGACACCTGCCAATTTGGAAATCAAAGCCTCCCAAGAACACTTCTATCTTACTTCAAGCTCTTTTCTCTTTCCTTTCCTTTTAGAATCCCTTCTTTTTCCCACTTTGTTTCCTTGTCTGTACTTCTCACTCCTTTCAGCTTTCTGTGTCTTTGTCTCTTTTGGTGGCTCATTTGATACCTATGATTGGTAATATAGATCCTACATTTTCCCCTTTCTGATTACTTAGGGAATATTTTCCAGCTTGAATTGCAATAACTTTTTTTTAAACTAAATGTTATTCCAAATTCTAATTCACTCACTTAATAAACATCTGACCATTCCTGGACATATTGGTAAACAGCTACTCTTTGCTATGATAACTGTGTATAACAATGAATAATATAATTTCAAGAAAAAGTTTTTTCACAGAAAAAACTGTCATTTTGTAGCAATACCATTGTTTCTTGTGAGGCCAGATGTGTGATTAACTTGTGGAACTGGAATGACTAATTGTTAACAGGATGTAGCACGACCTTTTTTGTCTCTTCATCAGTAAGAAGTGCTTTTAGAACATGTATGTCTGTCACTTATATTATAAAGGATATAGCTCTGTTAATGGGTTTTTTCCAGTAGAGTATGGCTATTCAGCAATATATTAAGATCAGTTTTCATACCAGACTTCAGTGAGAAAGAATTGTCATTTATGTCAGCATATGATTTTCATTTTTTTTTCTGATAAGCAGTTTAGCTAAAAGTTTTGTCTAAATCACAGATACGTGCTGCTAGTTACCAAGTTTTGGTTCTATCCTCTCACTAGAGAGCCTGTGCTTTACAGAAAACCAAGAGTTATCATTAGTTTTGAGGCAATTCAGCACCATGTGGTGCTGCTTCTCTACCGTGCTTCTGGATGGGAAGTGAAAGAACATTTAATTTGCCTGGCATGCACCTCTGCCATTCAAGATGGACACAATCAGCTGAGCAGCTGACATGCTGCAGTCCTACATTTGTACTTACAAGTTTTTAATCTAGAGAGTCTAGGCTTTGAAAAAGTGACTTGTTTCCCTTTAAAACCTACTGGTTAATTAATCATGGTTGCAGAATGCTGTTGCAGGCAGCTTCTTATAACATTTGATTAATAATAATAATAAGTGCTGATATGGGAGATGTGTTCCAGCAAGGAGGATCACATCTGGCAAGTCATCATGGCTTCTCACTGCTCTGCACTGTAAGCAGGTTTTACCCCCAAAATGTGTTGACCCAATTCTGTGCTGTTAAATTCTCAAGTTACATTACTATCTTGCAGTGTACATCATACATCCAACTCACAGTTTGAGTCTCTGGGATGCAGACATAAGATGAGACTGCTATGCAGACAATTAGATCTCAGCTCACCAACTTTTTTTTTTTTTTAATAAGCATAATGTTATGTCAGATGTGCATATTTGTCAGTGACTGCAAATTTTTTCCACATCTAACCAGCAGTGTGATAATTTTTAAACAAATGCTGCTGAATTCAAAAGAAGAGTCTGGATTCTGAATTTTATGTGATTAGATATTTAAAGAAAAAGTTGAGCTAAAATAATTCAATGAACTGGAGTGTTCTCATGGAAAATGTGAAGAGGTTAGGTACTTTCACAAGCAAATGATCCTTTTGTGAATTCATCTTTTTATTTCACTAGACTTTCAGTCAAGCTCTTCTTGTGTGGATCTCCCACACTTTTGATATGTGAACCCCTTTATCTCTGTATATCAAATAACAAAACAGATTCTTGCAGAACATTTCCATTGCTTAAAAAAAATTCCCAACTCCCCAAAAAACCCCCCTAAATGAAGAAAAATATAAACTGGTTTGTTTTTTTTTTCTTTTTGAGTCCTTTTCACATCTACACTAAGGCAAAACTAGGAATGTGAAATGACTAACATCAAAATTTCTGTATTTCTGGGATTTAAGGACAGAAACTTGACTGTAGGTCTTTCAGCTTGCCTGATGGATGTACCTTTAAAATGCTGGAGGGGTTTTTCTTGCTATAAATTGAAATGCTTGCAAAGTGCAATCTAATATGTTAGATTACTAAGGGAGTTTTGTTGTTTTGAAATAGGAGAAGATTGTACTTGATGCCTCTCTATGTTAGGATTGAGAGCCTGCCAGACTATGTTAGGTCATTTTCAGTAGCTAAATTTTAGCCTTATGTGAACCAAGGGGTCTTGGGTACCACAATAGCAGAATATGTGTTTGCATAATGTGCTGTGATAAGGTTTGAAATCTGTCACTATTTGGGTAGTACTTATTAATTATTAAATGTATCAACATTCATGATGACATTTTACCTTCTGCCCTTCTGATTCCTATGTTTTCTTCCCTTTTCTCCAAACATCACTACAATAGGGAAAACTTAACTTGGAGTTAAAGAGCAAAGAATTTTTATTACCTTTCTCTCTGAGCCAAGGAGGGATGAATCGGCATGATGTCACTGTGAGCTAGTAATTAATTGTGAGTCTTTTCACTGTAGATAATGAGAGTTTTCCTTGTCCTCAATTCAGAGCTATTTTTGATACTGACTCTGAATGGGCTAACACTAGGATTTATCATCAGCTTACGTCCTTTCCTGTTGTTACAATCAGGGTATATTCTCTTAACCATAGATGCAATAAAATACTAGTTTGCAAAAGCAAAGCTATCCTGGTAATCATGCTGCATTGTTCCCTTAACCCTTGTCAATGGAAGGTAACCATGCCTGTAACAGCACTGCAGCATTGTAAAAATTAATCCTCCAGTAAGATTAATAGGATGCTTATAGCAAAATAGTGCCTTCCAGATGAACCAGACCAAACAGCAGTAAGACATGTTATACTTGTTCTATCTTGACAACACAATCCTGGTAGCACTAAGGTTTTAAAATTTAATGAACATGAATGTTACTATCTGTTCAAGTATACAGTCTAAAATAATGAAGGCCTTTCTTACCACCCCACACTTCATGAATTGACACTTTTATGACTCTAATAAATAAGTCTTTTTAAATGACATAAAAGGACTCACCATATTTTGACATGATAAAAGATAACTCCTCTAAGGTGGAGACAATATAAACTCTAAAAATGCAAGATGTGGACTGAAATAAAGGAAGTGGTAAATTTTTCTTTCTCACAATAGAAGAGTTTTGGAAAAGATACTGCAGGCTTTGTCTCTGAAGTGCCCTTTCTGTTATTCTTGAAACATAGCCCACCAAAGGTCAGTTTTAATTTCCTCAATTGACTAATAAGAACAGAGCAACAATATAAAAGAAGTAAATTATATTAGGAGAACTCATTAAATTAGTGCAATAAGCATATATGCAAGCTATATACATCTCTGCTACCTTATTCAGTATCTACTTGTATCTGCAAATGTTTCAAAGCTAAGATGCTCACTGACAAAAAACTGCTGGTCCTTAAAGCTTCATGATGTAAAATTCCTGTTAAGGCTGAAAAGCATCCCTGGGATCAGGAACTGTAATCCGATCGTGTAATAGGATTGATATAAATATAATATAATCCTATTACTAAACCATGTGCTTGCATGTCAGAATGAACAGTGAATAAAGGCTAGAAGATGTTTGAGACGTTCCTCTTTCAAAACAGATAACCAATGTCACCATTGTAATATACACTGATTTAAAAGGTGGATTTTGGTGTAGGCAGTAACTTCTTATTGTAAATTAGTCTTGCTAAAAGGTCCTAGCTGTCAGTTGTTGGAGTTTGTTTTTCCTCTCTTTTCTTCTCCAGCAGTATTAAAACAAAAGCAGAAGTGATTTATTTTTAATAGACCTCATTTCCCATGATAGATGCAAAACAACAAATGATACCATATGAAATAAACCCCTATATAGTGTCAGAAGGGAGAAGTCATCTAGCTGTGAAGAATATACCATTGTATGCAGCTGATAAGTATAAAGCTGAAAGTGGCTCATGTCACATCATTATCACAGTTATAGTGTATTAATCCCTTAACAATATAAAACCAGCAAGCATTTGTTGAAAGCAAAGCATATATGGTGATTGACCTGGATTGCTGAGTCTCTCGAACTGCAGTCATGAAGAGGTTAGCAAATTAGGTGCCTTTGCTCTTTCCTGACACATTAATCTTGCAAAGAAGACACTGTGAACATTCTATGCTCGCATGATGCCAGAGAAGTGCTGGCAGTAGCTTTTTTGGGCCCACTTCCTGTCGTCAGTCTTGAGGTAGGAGACACCCAAAAAGGAACTTCACACTTTTTCTGGTTTTGAAGCCTGAATCAAGATAAAAGTTTTACAGTAGGCCAATAAATTTCCTTTGAAAGTGTCATTTCCCAAAACACGCCAGATATCAAATTCCTTTGTGTACCTGATTTTGCTTCAGAAGTAGCACTAAGTGTATTTTCTGAATGCAGTGTAACGTGGACACATTTTTTCTGTCTGTCTCTCTGGTATAACAATGTACTATGTTAATCTGGTTTTGGTGAGCTAACTTCTAAACTATGCCCTCATAAGTAAGCACTCTTGCAAGCATATTTATGAGTGCAAATGCTTTTTTAATTTTAATTAAATAAGTAGGACGTGAGACTGAATTACCTCCTTAGTCCTTGGCATATTGTTTCCAGTTCAGGGTCTGCAAAGACTTGTGGGGAATCTTTGTGCTACTGCCACCCACCTCATGGCTGTCTTCAGGCAGCAATGTATATTCCAAGTGGGAAAACCATCCTATGTACATATCGTTATCTGGTAAAGCAGGAGCAAAAAGAACTGAAAAAACCCTCACGGTGCAGGCCACTTAAACAACTAGAGGTGTATCAGTCTGCTCTCTTGACTAGAAAAGTATTTTCCAGGTTTCATCTAAGTAGTGAGATACTCTGCAAATATCTGAAGATTGGTAGACATTGAGCATGTGTATTATGTTGCTATCTGGAGTTATCTTAACTTCAGTATTTATCTTCTCTACTTGGGGGATTTAATACAGAAGGAAGAGACAATCCTTCATTAGAAAAGTTCAATAATCTAGGCAGGCAATGGATCTACATTCTTTCTAAAGGTAGCATTCAAAAAGAGGCAGAGAAAAGCTTGGAATTTAGTCCATGTCTTTTGAGTCGCAAATAAATACATATGATCTTGAGATTCTCAAGCCTGTAGAATATTTCATATTTTATACTTTCATCCTGAAGCAGCCTATTTTGCATCATTACAATCTGGACATAAGAAATTAGTCTTGTGGGTGAGGTATTGGAGGAAATGGTTGTCTGGTATTAGTGTGATTTATGTTAAAAGCTAACATTAGGTGAATGTGTATTATTTCACAAATCTCACACCTTTTCTAAACCTAATTGAGAAACTCACTGTGGTTTGTCCTCCTCATTCTTGAGTTATCCCTCAATATAAATATATGATTTATCAGTGGTGACAAATGCTGCCTTGGCTTTGCGGTTCCTATTATGCTAATGGATCGTAGTCACTGGAAAATGCCTTTTCTCAAATGGCCTGTCCTTGTTCAACAGCACTGAATAATTGTTTTACTAGCTTTAGTTCCTTCTCAGAATTAACTTTCTAACCTGCTGTAGGAATATAAGTAGCAAACAAACTCATTTTACAGTAACCTGTAAATAAAACCATTTCCAGAGTAAAAATGACAGTTAATACAGAGCAGAAGTGCAATTTGCTGCCACTAGAGAGAGTCATGAAATTAATTACCCGTGGACATGAAATATTGATGAATAACTAACACTACCTCACTCAATCTTTTTTGTATATACTGTGCACAAAGGTGTCTAGGATAAAGGCAAGAGAAGGGAACAGAATAGCTGTCAAAGTTTACTTTCTTAACTATTTTCTTGTGTTTTCTGATTTATCAGTTTCTGATTACGTATGCTCCTGAGGACATATCTTGTGTATCTGAAATCAGAACCATACCTTTTGAAACATACACTTTTATGCAGGAATGTTGACCATACAAATACAGGAAACTCTCATAATTTTAATAACTGAAAAAAAGTATATATGCAGCACAGAGAGGGATGGGTTGTTCGGGGTGACGCATCAATGCAGTGGAAGAACTAAGAATTGAGCCCTATGTTCTGAAGAGCCAGAGTGTTTGGGCTTCTGTGATTTGAATAGCAGAAATTTATCTGAAAAGGAAATTTGAAATATTTTAACATTTGAAACATTTTAACATTTTTAACATTGAGACATAGTAACATTTTTACTATGTTAATCACTTCATTTTCTAGAATTATGAGCTTTGTGATGCTACCATGGAGGACATTTTGCAGGGGCAACTGGGACAATCTTGAGATCAGAGAGAATGATGAATGCCAGGGCTTCTCACATTAACCAGTTGCAAAAACAGCTTAAAGTGGTTTTTGAAGAAAAGCACAAGAGAGATTATACAAGGACAAATATTGTCTTAAAAAAAACAAACCACAAAAGCCCAAACAAACAATGAAACCAAAAGGCATCATGGCCTGAGTTCTGGAAAGAAATCCTGGCTCTATCAACAAGATAGAAATAAAAATAGTGAGTGTATCAGTCTAATAGATCAGGAGGAAACAGATCTCGGTTTGAGCAATTATAGACATCTTTTCTCTGCATTAACAAAATTTAGCTTTTTACTACTGGAGTTTTATATGTTGTAAAACTTGTAACCAATGAAGGCAGTGCTGGGTTGTGATTACCATTATAGATTTGGTGAGTTTGTGTGAGGGTTGGGTTTGAGGTTTTTCTTTTTCTTTCTTTTGGTTTAGTATTTCAAAGCAGAGAATTGTTGGATTAATGTTTCCTATTTTACTGATGTCAGAATGTTCTTTCTGTTCCAATGAGTTTTTCCATTTTAAGAAACCAGTAGGTTTGAAAGCTCTAATCCTTGAACCAGTTAGGCTGAGGTTTTCCTTTATTGCCACTGTTAGCAGTTGTTTAAAAAATAAAGATGATAAAAAAAAGCCCTTTGACAAAATCAATACTTAAACAAGAGGTGTTTATGCACCTCTTAATTTAATTTACACAGGACTAGATTTATCTTCCCTGAGAAACCAATTCTATGGTTAGATGGTTAGAGGAAGAAGTCCAGCAAGCATATGGTGCTGTGCTAAATGTTTTAGAGATTGAGGACATAACTTCATGCTTCAAGAACATGCTGCTATCATTACAGGTCAATTCTATGGAGTGTTACATTGTAATTAAAATTTCAAAAAATTAGGCCTACCTAAATCCTAAGATTGATGATCTTGTTTGAAAACAAAACAACAGCAAAAGAAGATAAACGAGAAATGCCGGTGTAATCTGTGCTCTAATCTAAATTCTACTCACTGTGGAGAGGAATAGGAAAAGGCTTTGCAGAAAAAAGGAAATATTACCTCACTATTTATAAACAATTGATTGGGTTGATTTGTTGAATTTTATTAGACTGTCATACTGCTGATTTTTTACCTATAAAGACCTGGAGAAAAAGTTAAGTCCTGATAATGTGAACACAAATAGCATCTAATAGCTAACGTGGTTGCCTGAGCTAGGAATTGTTTCTTGAGCCATCTAATCAGGAGCTAATTTCCTCAAAACAAGTAGTGATATACTAGGAATGTGAACAGAGAGGAGCAAGGTCCTTCTTATCACTTCCTGCAGACTTTACTGAGGATAAGCTTATCTCAGGGTCTTGCACATGGAATCAGATTTGACTGTGGCCTTCACAAAACAGATATTTTCCTCCACTCCCAGTTAGAGCAGTTCTTAAGAAATAAGAATAAAATAAACAGGTGCAGATGACTGAGAAGATTTTGTATACGAAAATAATGTGTTGATTAATCTTAGTTATATCCTTTTCCTTTTGTCTGTAGTGATTGCACTAATTGCAGTGCAGTTTTTCTATTGATGTGATGTACATGGAAAAACCAGTCTACATAAAGCTGAATCTTGACCCCTTGAGTTGCTGAATGTCCAAAAATGCTATTGAATGTACTGAAAACATTCGTGTCTCATCAACTTCAATCATGTGGGGGTCTCAATAACTGCTTTCTGTGACTGATGTTTTGTGTAATCCGTGTTCATGATTGATTACAACCAGGAGATTGCCTAATTTACTCAACATCTCTTTTCACTGACGGCTGTGTAGCAAACTCCCAGATCACTTCTCATAATTAAATGATCTTTCAATGTGAATTATAAACCATGGTATTGTGAAACATAGAGAACAGCTGGTCAAAGACAAATGATTTGGGAACATTATTGAAATGTTTCACTGATTTTTAATTGCTTTTAAAATATAGATTTCTTTAATCTTCTCAGTATTCATCTCTACACACTGGAAGATTACAATTTGCTTTGGATTCCTTTTTAAAATTAATTTGTTTATCTTTTTTCTTCTATTTTTTTATGTGTACACTAGCTGACTTCTCTCTAGGATAGACTTGTGCATCACATTGCTGAAGCAGTTTCTCTGAAACAAGTAAACCCAGACTTTCTTACAGTATCTTCACAATAGCACAAAATAGTCATATTCTCAATATTTCCAGGTTTTATCCCATTTGTGTTATGATTATAATAGTGAACTCATCTGCATGAGAAGCTTGCTGGATTTTTGCTTATTATCTCAGTAAGTTCTGTATTCTGCTGACAAAAAAGATATTAATTTCCTTTTATCTGTTTGACTTCTTTTTTCCCCATAGAAGAGGTTAATGTAACTAGATTGTGAAGGGTGAAGTAATTTAGAAAAGTACATAGTGAAACTCATTTTTCAACCCAAGATTGATCTCCACAGGATAAGATGTTTAAGATGTTTTCCAGCTTAGACTGTAACATAATTAATTTTCTAACGCACTGGTTTTGGTTGTCATGAGAGGATGGGTAGGTCAGTGGGGAGTGGGTTGTGTAGAACAGCCTGCAGGATTGATCTGTGAAGAGTATCTGGCTTGGTGTGAATGAGGGATATTTGGTTATTTATGCAAGCACCATTCTTGTAATGCTACTGCATGAGAGGGCAGAGAAACATGAAGGATGTCTGGGGTAGTGGTGTTTTAACCAGTAGGATGTGCTACAGCCTGAGCCTTTCCTTTGAGGAAGCATGATCTGATGATGGAGCTGGTGCTTGGGTGTGCTATACAGTCCCTTCAGGTGTAATCCCTGAACTGTGAGGAGCTGAGCAAAAACTGTCTGGTTGTGCAGTGTTTCTGAGCTATTTTTGAATTTTTTAAAAAAATGCATATTTGAATATTTTCAAATATTTCTGACTTTCAAGTTGTGCTTCTACCTATATGCTTAGACCCCCAGCAAGCACATCTTCCTGTAGGCTTTTTCTCCTTGTCCTGCAGCACTTAATGCACCAAGCAGAACAGAATCTTGTCCTGCAGCACTTAATACACCAAGCAGAACAGAATCTGCCACATGGTGAATAAGCTATTTAAGAATGAAAAAAAACCCAAACCAAACTCTCCAAATGCATAACCTTAGAGAAATTTTAATTAATGTCCTCATGGAAATCTCTGTGAGTTAAAAAATGGAATTGTAAAGTGTTTGTTCTGGTTTCGTAAAGCCTTTCTGCCTCTTCCCTTCCCAGTTGGTTTCCTCCACAGATAAAAACCACAGTCTCCAAATGCAGAGAGATAAATATTGGCAGCTTTCAGGTTTGCTTTTCATCCCATGTCTGATGGGAAAATGCCAGTCAGTTTTCAAGCTTTTCCAAGTGAGCCTTTAGGGGCTTATTCACCAGACTTTGAATTTCTGGTAAACTGTTCCCTGCAGCTTTGGTCGTGAGACACAAAATTAATTTGTATCCTTTTTTTCATTTTTTTATTTGCTAGCTACATTTATTGCGAGCAATATTCTTAGAGGGACGTTTTTTGGTATGGGGTTGATTTTGTTTCTTTTTTTTAACTCTCATGAGCTTTACTCTAATTGTTGTAGGCAACCTTTTTAAGGCATACCCTCTAACATGTCTGTTGGTTCCAGTCAAACCTTATCTTTTTGTTTCCATAGAAATAACCGTTAAGGTTTCTAAAATGTTTGCTGATGGAAGGTGATTTTTGCTGTATTTTATGAACTCTAATGAGTCACCATTGTTGTCAGACCAAAAAAGTGCATTAATTTTCCTAGTATGACTATAAAACAGGATAGGTGAAAGGATATTGTACAAAACCCCAAAAGATTCTAACTCAGAAAAAATTTCAGCCAGTGTTTTATGTGTTTGTTTATAGCCACAAATTTAGGTAAAGAAAGTGGTGTTGGTTTTCAAGAGAGCCATATATGCATGTTATACCTAAAGCAAGGACAGCCCCTGAAAAGAACTATTTCCATGACAGGCACAGTTAAAGCATTTATCAGAAGGAAAATACAATGTCAGGAGTTGTATGTAAGTTCTATCTGCCTGATTTCACTGCACTGCACAACCCACATTTAAATGAGTCTGTGGTAGGAACCAAGCTGCATTTTCAACTCATTAACCTTTTTTTTTTTCATGGGAAGCCTTTATGATCCTATCACATTTATTAATTATGAGGTTTTCCATCTATGTAATTCAGTGGGATAAATTGCAGACTTGAAAATAAAGGACTGAAGTGAGCTGATGCCTGATAGTTTGTCATGTGTGTGTACTTAATCCAAGGAAAATGAAGGAATGTGAGTTAAACTAACTTTGTTTTACTAATGGCTAATGTCACATGTTTGCTTTCCTTGAGCTAAGAGCACTCACATGGATTAATGCTGTTCACAGGTGTGTGCGTGGTCACTTGGGGTTCCTGTTAGAGCTCTCAGTTATTTGGGGTACTGTGTTACCAGAGAAAAAAGATAATGGTGATTTTTGAATACTGATGTCATTCCAAGTGTCTTTGAGTCTTCCTCATTGATACTTTTCTTGTGTTTTCTTCTTTAATTGTGAAAATTCTCTGTAGTGACAGACAGACATGTCAGAGGTTTTTTTCTTATTAGGTCTTTCCATTGTAATTTAGGTCCCTGTTCTTATATGAAGCGACTTATTATTTCCTAGTCTTCCAGAGACTGTTATATGAGAAAAATCTGTTTGTTTTAAAAGGGAATAATATTTTCCATTTAAGATGTTGATTACACATAATGTTAACTTAGTAGTGTGAACTATTCCTCTAAAATGACAGAAGAAAAATAACAAAGAATATATTTATTTTTATGTCAGAATGAAGAAAATTTCTTAATAATATAAACACAGGATTATTAATTGTATGTCACAGTCATGTGGACTCTTAAAAAGCTGTTGCTGTAAATAGGGCTGATATGGATTTGATGTGAACATATGGCAGATCAGCACAGAGTACACCAGCCGTTTGATTTTGTTTTTCCCTTGTTACCCACCTGCATTTTTTTTATTTCACTTTCCCTTTTATATTAATAGGTGTTTACAGCAGCTAATTCCAAAATCTGTGTATGCTGAAGAACCATTAATCTAACCCCTTACTTCTTCAAAGTCAGATCATAATTCCTCTGCTACTGGTAGGCAAAAGACCTCCAGTGAGAAGAGCACCAAGAAGATGCAGGACCAAAACCACATCTTTACTGACAAATGGCACTTTCTCAAGGAATGATCTCCCAGCCTGAGGGTACAGGAGGCTCTTCCACACACTGCTTAGATCCCATTCCCTTAGATTGATCTAAAGCCCTCAATCTAGCTTAGTAGTGGGTGTTCTATGGTACTTCTGACTTCATTATCATCACAATTTTATTTAAATTTAATTATTTACATTCCACATGTTTAAAATGGCAGGGCTGTGGGCCTGCCAGAGTGCTGATTTTGTCACCTGAAATTAAGGGTATTCGTTTTATGCCTTAGGACACAAAGTTCTGTAAACAGTGCAATGCTTAAAGGATGCATCTGGAGGACTTTATAGATTTGAAAAATGGATAAGCTGGCCTGTTCTGGCCCATGCTTTCTTCTGGAAGCAGTTCTACAGTGGATTGTTCTTCAAGGGAAAACATTGTCTGTGAAGTAGTGGGAATTCTGTGAGCAGACAAGTATTAGAGGAAATATATTTCTGAGCTTAGTGACTAAGTGGGAGTGTTGTTACTCCTCATAGAAGGAGTTTTATCCATTGTTACAAGGCTATGCATTCATTTGGAACGAACTATTTTGCAGGAACCTGGCTACCTTTGCTTCTGAAAGGTTCAACATTTTGATTGTATTAAAAATGCAACACTACACTAGAAGAGAATGGAGATACCAGCATCATAGTGAAATCTGCACATCATGGTTAAGACCAACAGGCTTTGATATGGTGCTATAGAGGTCAGAAAATATATCAGTAAATGCTAATAATTTTATAAGACAGATAATACATTACTGCATTTTTAAGGAAATGATATTTTCCCTTATACCTGTGCTTTTCCCCTTTGATCAGGAGGAGATTGAAATTTCTTGAGAACACTACAATCTCCTTACCCCTCTAACTTGGCTTGAAAACAGTTCAGCTTTGTATCTTCTACACATCTTCCAAAGATAATGTCGTAAAATGACTGACTATACTGGGGCTAAAAGATTACTTTTTTCATTGGATGATAACTCCATCTAAGAAGAAAAGATGTACTCTCTGAAATAATTAAATGGGAACAATCATGGGTTAACTGAACTTAATCTGATAAAGGCAACTCAATACCTAATTAGTCTCTTGTCTTTGTTGCATGTTTTGAAGTTTGAGGTTCATCATTAATGAAAGTAATTAAGTGAACAAGTATTTTATCACCAACAGCACTCTAAGAGAAGAGGACAGGTTGGCAGTGAAGGGGTAGGACAAAGACATGGGTGGATCAATAACATGCATTCTGCCTTTCCTAATGACAACTATTGTGCTTCCAATTATAATTGATAGCATCCAGGGAATCTAAGTTGAAGTGTGCAGAGATAAATTCAGACGTAGGGTTTATATAATAATCTTGTAAAGGTGACAGAACACTATACTTAGAATTGTCTTTTTTTGTTGCTTAGAGAACTTGTTAATAATTTATGTAACTTATTAGAGCTTGTCCAAAGGACAGACTGAGTAGGCTCTGCTTAGCAACTCATAGCATAGTCCTGATTATCTCTTGAAAGCCACAGTTAAGTTGCAAGTTTGTACTGCAAATCATTTCTGTCTGGAAAAGATTAGCCTTTATATTGTCATTCTTGCTTCATTATATTAAAGGTCATTTGCCACTTGTCACTTTTAGAAAGTGAGAAGAATCTACGCCTTATTTAAAAAAAAAAATCATGAAATTATGCTGATAAAGACAAAAGATTTGTAAATGCTAAGACTTGACTTCCATATTAGATAAGAAAATGTAAAAAGTATGCATTAGTCTTGCAGAAACTTACTGCACAGAAACACAAATAACTCTCAAATACCACCTAGTAACTTATATCCTAACAAAAGGATAAGTTTGCATTGGAGGGATGATGGAACTAAATGGAGCTGCACACCATTGCCCTACAGTTAGTGTACGTGTTGAAAGTGAATGATAGTTTCTCAAGAAGGTGTGATTGTAAATGTCCATGTAGAAACTGAAGAGCAAGGAACATTTCTGAAAAATTTTCGTCTTTGTTTAGATACCTGTTAACATCAAAAGGTACTTGGGGAAAAGGGTTGGTTTTAGTCTACCAGTCTATATTTGGAGTTGCGACTTCCATCAGATCTGTTTAGAGAAGAGAACAGAAAAGCAAAAACAGTAAACACAATAGTTTCATGAGGAGAAACTGTGGAGCCCAACTTGAGAGAAAATTATGAAAAAAGGGGATACTTTCAGATTCCAGACATAATTGGGATATAATTTGCAATTGGGCAATAAACAGTTGAGTCATTCCCAGCAAGCTGGAAACTCCCTGTGGTAGTGTGACTCAGAGATGAAGACATTTGTAAGTATTTCCATGGCAATATCCTCCTCCACAAATCTTATTCATGTCTTGCAGCAGTGCACTGCATTCCTCAGAAAGGCGGAGCCTGTGTCAGTGAACAGGTAGCTTTGTCAGCCCTGTTAGTAATGTCTGCAATAACAGAAGCAGTTGATGTCAAAGACCTTTTTTCTCTTTTTGAGGTAAAAGCTGCTGATTAAGGCCTGAGCTTGGAAGCAAGGTGACTTTTCAAATACTAGCTAATGGCATTTTTAAGAAAGGTGGGGGAAGAATCAGGATAGGGTGTAAATAACTGGCAAGTAGAGAAGAGCAAATGATAAAAAAGTTTATCTGTTATGGCTGACATAGACACTTCTGTCTGTTTTGGACCATGAGTGAGTGGCATATCAGAGAAAGGTCTAGGGTGGAAGACAAAGAAATAAAACAAGTAAAGGAAATTATCAGCTTACAGTTGACTGAAAAATAAAGATTTTGCAGCAATGTGAGAGTTACAGCTCATTGATCCTTGAACTATTTTTGACACTCTAATAGCATATTGATTCAAAAGGTTGTTATGTGGGAAGGACGATATATAGACCTACAAAATGGTTGGTAAATTATTGAATAAAAAAATTATCATGGGTTCATGGGCTTTTGAGGACTTCAAGCTGTGTTGTTGTGCTGGTTTTGGCTGGGGTAGAATTAATTTTCTTCACAGTATCTGATATGGGGATGTGTTTTGGATTTGTGCTGAACACAGTGGTGACAATATAGAGTTGTTTTTGTTATTGCTGAGCAGTGCTCACACAGAGACATGGCCTTTTCTTCCTTTTATACTGCCATGCTGGCAAGGAACTTGGGGGTGCTTGGGAATTTGGGAGGAGGCACAGCCAGGACAGGTGACCTCAACTGACCCAGGGGATATTCCAGACCATATGACACCATGTTCAATATATAAAAGTGGGGGAAAGGAGGAGGGGGGAGGTGGAGAGGCTTGGAATGATGGCGTTTGTCTTCCCAAGTCACCATTTCATGTGATGGGACCCTGCTCTCCTGGAGAGGGCTGAAACCTGCTTGCCTATGGGAAGCAGTAATGAATTCTTTGTTTTGCATTGCTTGCATGCACGGCTTTTGCTTTCCATATTAAACTGTCTTTATCTCAGCCCACGAGTTTTCCAGCTTTTACCCCTCTGATTCTTTTCCCGATCCTGCTGGTGGGGGAGCGAGCGAGCGGCTGCATGGGGCGTGGCTGCTGCTGGGATTAAACCATGACGTTTGTAAGATGAGGTTATTTTACTAGAAAATTCTTGTTAAAAGTTCTGGTTGCTGTTGCCAGAATCTCTGGTCTGTCACAGCAATTAGCCTGTACAAGAGCACTGGTAGATGATCATTGGGGTGAACTGTGGTTATCCTAGGCTTCAAAACACCTGATGTGCCTGTGCTGTCTGAGAGAAAATAAGACTAAAGCAAAGAGGTTTTGAAAGGTTTTGAAACCATTCTGGTAGGTGTATTGATGCATGTGTTGTCTCAGAAGCAGAGAATATTCTGAGTCATTCTTCGTACACTGATGATGTAATTTAGAAATGAAGTGCCTTTCTTTAATCCCCCTTTACCACTGCTGTGGCAGGGAATGCATTAGGTGAAAAATGTGTGTTTCTCTATTTTTTGGAAAAGTAGAGGATAGTGATAAGTAGGGGGGATGTCTTTAAAGTCTCGTGAGCCATGAAGAATAAAAGAGAGGAGCAGATGCTTTTCGCATGGGGTTTGCAAAGGAAGGGATAAAAGGTACCAACATAGCTCTGCAGAATCCACTGCCAGAAGGAATGGGGGGGTGCTAAGCTTGGGTCAGATGTGTTTAGATTCTATGATGTTACTCTGACAAATCTAGCCCAGATTGTCTCAAATGGTCCCTTCAGAAAACATTACACAGTTAACGTGGGACTCTTCAAAGGTCCCAGCTGTACTTTATAGATGGAAGTGTAGTTGAGTATGTACATGTGATAAGGAATGATGATTTACTGTTGGGGCTGACAGGCTGTTGGCTGCCTTCAGAAATTCCTTGTCATACTCTCTCTGTAATCTGTTCAGTGCTTCAGGTAGAAGATAAATAGATACTTAATAGTAGTTTTACTGACAACAAACCCATTCATGATAACTGTAGTTATGAATACTGGCAGTTATAGCCAGTGCTTGATCTAGAGAAAGCCTGCAATTATCTAGTGCACGTGGCAGTAAATTGAGTGTTACAGAGCTAAAATATTAAACGCATATTTCTTAGTACACCAGTTGCCAAATAAAGACTAGATACATGTAAAATAACATATAAGTATAAAATGTTTTTGTTATAGTTGTCCATATACACAACCTTTTCATATGGCTGTTAGTAAATTGTATTTTGAACCTGCACATAGAAAAAAGTCTTGTATTTGGTGCATCTCTACATATCAGAACTTTCCATTATAAAATCTAAAATAAGACAGATAGTATTAAGGGTTGTATGTAGAGCTTTTCAGCAGTAACAAGTAGAAACAGCCAATTTAAGCAATAAGCAGGAGGGAATTTAGTCTGACAATTTCTACAGTAAAACCTACTGTGAGAATATAGACATTTTCCTGATGTTTTTGAGAAGTTCTCAAAAGCATATGCCAAAATATACTTAAGTAGCTTAGATGTAGCTTAGCACACAGTAAAACACAGATTCTGGCAAAAAATTTTTAAGTTCACTTGTGAGATTTTGTATTATGGTAATCATTAGCTATTGGTAGAGAAATTTAATCACTATAAGGGAAAATGATTTTATAGAAGACAATAAAGTTTGGCATTTTGTTCTCTATGTCTGTGCTATCACAGTGGTGCAAGAAAATACAGAACTCAGAGTAAGAATTAAGTCCCAAATTTATAGTGCCTTTTTCACATACCTGTGGTAAATTTTGGATGGGTGGATTTTGTAGCCCTTCTGCTTAAAATAAGTCCATTATGACTCTGAAGTTTATTAAACAAAAGATAATGGCAACTGTATTTTAGAAAAAAATTATTAGAATTATTTTATGGTTGCTCCACATGGTGCCTGTATTTTCAAAAGGGAAGAATTAGTTTGCATCTGATCACCAGAGTAGACAGAAACATATTTACTTGAATGTAATTTTTTGTGTCAAGAACTGCTGCTTAGAAAGTATAGCTCATCTGAAGGGTGCTGAAAAGGAAAAAGGCTCCCTTAAGCTCTTTGAGTTCAGTCATTTTTGGATTGAACCTGTGGGTAAGTGCAAAGGGAAGGTGTGTGCTGAGACAGTCCAAGAAGAATTAGCTGAAGACCATCAAGGGTCTGGATGACTGACTTGTTATGACACTTAGCAAAAGAAGACACCTCTGTGAAATGAACTTATGTGACCTGAGAAATTTATTTATGGGAAGAACAAATTAATGTGAAGAATGAGGTCATTCTGATGCTGTCAGGGAAGCTAGAGCAGCTGTGAACCTGAAAGTAATGATGAACATAATTTAGAAGGTTTTGTGCAGATAAGCATTCAACTGACTAGAAAGCAATAAGAGCAGAGATGCACTGAAATTTAATGAAAACTATTTCAAAGTTCAGAAATGCAGTCAGGTTCTGCTGAAGTTGCTAGAGTTCGAGACTGGTTAATATGAAAGAGTTGTTTCATCTTTTCCTATAGAGAAGGCATCCAATTTCAAATGCAATGCTGATCCACAAACTTGGAGGACTTAACTCTGCATTTAAATCTCACAGAAATCATAGAATCAGCTGGGTTGGAAGGGACCTCCGAGATCATCAAGTCCAACCCTTGATCTACTAGGTCACAGAGACACGGCACTGAGTGCCACATCCAGTCTCTTCTTAAAAACCTCCTGGGATAGAGAATCCGCCACTTCCCTGGGCAGCCCATTCCAATGTCTGATTATCCTCTCTATAAAGAAATTCTTTCTAACGTCCAACCTAACCCCCCCCCGGCAGAGCTTAAGACCGTGCCCTCTTGTCTTGCTGATAGTTGCCTGGGAGAAGAGACCGACACCCACCTGGCTACAACCTCCTTTCAGGGAGTTGTAGAGAGTGATGAGGTCTCCCCTGAGCCTCCTCTTCTCCAGGCTGAACAACCCCAGCTCCCTCAGCCTCTCCTCATAGGACTTGTGCTTGAGTCCCTTCACCAGCCTCGTTGCTCTCCTCTGGACCTGCTCCAGCACCTCAATGTCCTTCCTGAGGGGCCCAGAACTGGACACAGCACTCCAGGTGTGGCCTCACCATCGCTGAGTACAGGGGAAGAATCACTTCCCTAGACCTGCTGGCCACACTGTTCCTGATACAGGCCAGGATGGCATTGGCCTTCTTGGCCACCTGGGCACACTGCTGGCTCATGTTCAGCTTCCTGTCAGTCTACACTCTCAGGTCCTTTTCTGCCTGGCTGCTCTCCAGCCACTCTGTCCTCAGCCTGTAACGCTGCATGGGGTTGTTGTGGCCAAAGTGCAGGACCCGGCACTTGGCCTTGTTGAACCTCATCCCGTTTGAATCAGCCCAACTCTCCAACCTATCCAGGTCCCTCTGCAGAGCCCTCCTGCCTTCCAGCCGATCGACGCTCCCGCCCAGCTTAGTGTCATCTACAAATAAAGGGGAATAAGCATGTGTATACTTAAACGCTCTGTTGAATACCATGTAGTGCAGCAGAAGAGTATCAGTAGTAGGTCACTATACTTGTAGGGGCCCATTCTTGTACAAATATTTCTACCCTGTGCAGTTTCCCCCAGGGAATTTGTTAGGATTTGCTTCTATTGAGTGTTGAGGTGCAACCTATGGATTCTTTGCTCCCCAATTTGAGCCCCTAACCGGGCACCAGCTGACTAAAACTGGGCATGATAAAACCAAGAATTAATGTTAATTAGCTGAGACAAGCTTTAGCCTTAATGAGATCTTGTGTTAATATAGATGACTGGGCTTTATCTGAAGGAAAGAATAGGCTGGTCACCATGTTCTGTATACTCTAACAAGAGGAATTTGCAGGAAGCATTTGTGCTGTTGTCTTGGTTACTGTCATGCTCTAGCCACGAACCATAGGGCTAGCATGGTCTCATCTGCACATGTGAATTGTGATCTGAAAAACTATGAAAGAATGTTTTTTATTCTTATTACTGCAGGTTGTACTGTGAACTTTGCACAGCCAAATTTCAGTGTTAACACTGGGAAGTTGATACTCTGTCATTTTGTTCTCTGTAGGCAGATTTATGCCCTTTAGTAAATTATTAAATCCTTCTTTTAGTTCAAAGGGAGATTAATTATTTTTATATTTAGTTAATATTCCCCTTAATAGATTCTCCTGTCTATTAGGGAAGATATTACTTTCTGTCCAGGCAGATGTCTCTGTGACAATTACTTGGTTTCTGTTAGCACAGTATCAGAGCAGCTCATATTATAACTGCACTTGTCTCTTCTATGCTTATATTGTTTGCCTTTGCCCTGATTTGCAGAAAAGAGTAAAGCCTATGGTAGCAGCAGGATGTTGACTCCACAGGGCCAGAGTGCCAGTGGCTGCCTCTAATGAGATGTTTCCTTCTTTAGAAAACCAACAGTACAATACTCAGTCATCCTTGCCCATATCCTTTTCTGTAAGTAGCTTGTGGCCACAGTGGGGCATGTTGTGTATATTTCTCAATTAATATTATTAGTGCATGCCTGATTTTATTTTTTTTCCCATACTCTCAGCTGCAGAAGTAAAACCAGTAAATCAGTTCTGAAGGAGACCTGCATGAAGGTGGCAATGATAGTAACATAACTGAAGCTTCTGAATGAACAGCAAACTCTTTTGTAGAAGTGTACTTTTGTCCTCTATACCTTTATTGATGAACTAATCAGATTGGACAGTCTCCAAATTCCCAGAACAGACAAAGAAACTGAAAAGAATGAAACAGTGCCTGTGAGCTCAGAGGAATGCACACTGATTAAATCAGGTTTAAGACAAAGGCTTCTGGACAGCCATTTCATCTGTTCCCAATTATGGTAGGTACTTAGAACAAGTGGGCCTCCCAAACTTGCAAGAAAAACTTGCATATAGGTTCTATGCACTTCTTTTTTACCCTTTCCCTCTTGCCTTCTGTTTCCTTGAACAAATAGCTTTTAGTTTTGAAGAGTCACTTCATATTTCTATAGAAATTAGTAAAAGAGATCAAAGTTCAATTACTTACTAAGATAACATGGGTGATAATTGGATGGTTATGTCCTAGGCACTCCATTTATAAGTGGGATCATGTATAGGCATAGGATGGTTGCATTATTATTTTCATGTGTGGAAATGTTTAGAGTACCCCAAGAGAGACAATTTCTACTTGGCAGCTGAAAGTACTGAATATTTCATGTGAAGCCACTCCTAGGACTCCAAGCCAATTTCATGGACTCAGGGTTCTTGATTGAGCTTTAACTGGTCAAACCAACTCATACTTTACTAAGTCAGTCCTTTTTCATAATAGAATATAATGATACTCACCGATCTACTACGTAAGATGAACTTATTTTTTCTAGTGGGAAATTTTTCTCTCCAGAGACTTACTAGTTGCTCCCTCATTAAAGCCTTCTAAAGTGTTCAACAATCTTCAAGATGGTTTCCTTATCCTTTTACCTGAAGGTTCCTCTTGATATAATGTTTATGCAATGAACAGAGGTGAAATAAGCAGCAAAATCAAAGCCAAATCAATCCTCATAGTCATCTGTCTTTTGTTGTGGCTATGTCCAAAGACCTAACCTAGAATGACTTTAAAAGCCTAGCTTTAATGTTGATGCACAGTGAAGGATGGACATAGTTAGCTAATTATGTTGAATGCAATTACCCTCTATAGATTCCCTGTATGTTTCACGTCTTTAGAGAGAAAGAAAATGTTGTCTGTCTTTGTAAGCACATCCTTTTTGATGATATCTATTAAGGGTGTTGAAAATAAAAATGTTCTGTAATGAAGAAACATTTAGTAATTTTAATCTTCAAGGAGATATATTGATAATCAATAAGGATATTTTCTCTAGAGCGTGCAAAGAAGATATGCCTTGACTTTTGTAAGAAGAAAAAAAAAGAAGGTTGTCTAGTATATTGCACTTTTGTCAAGTTTGTGAGCTGCTGTGTGGAATCTTCTACTTCAAAATATTTTTCATTTAATTTGATGGTCATAAAAATGCTTGACTAAAAGTTGTGGATAATGTATCTTCTGTGTTCCCAGAGCAAAGGGAGAAATATTAGGGAAGGCTTTCCTTTGAATATGCATTTAAATTTTTAATGAGTTTGCTGTGGTAAAGGACATAACCCTTTGAGGTTTGTTTAGCACAAATGTTTGTGCAATGAAGCATAAGTGTTCATACTTGTGGTTATCATTATTTTAAGCTTTCTTACTGACAAAAAAGTTGCAATTCAATGAGTGAAAGATGAGTGAAAATAAATGCACTTTCATGAATGTTCACTGCACCAGTTAGAGAATATCTAAATATGAATGAGACCACCAAGGTGTATGCGAAGATGACCCATAGTTACTTCTGTCTGTAAATGGACATCCTAATTTATATTTGTGTCTGTTGATATATTAAATCTATTTTCCTAAAATTAATTATTAATAAAATTACAGTATTTCTAAATATTGAAAAATTTTGGGAGTGTGTTATACAGTAACCTCTGGATGGTATCCAGTTTTTAATTACCATGGCATCTGGCTTACTGTAAGATAGGTTAGACAACATGGCACTTAAGAACATCTGCAGCCACATGGTGTTCTTCATAGGTCAGCATTCCCAGTATTGCTGTTTGTGGTGGAGTGCCAGGTGATGTAAGTACTGGTGAGAAACTACAGAGCTTGACATAGGTTAGGAAGCAATTGGCAGCAAAGAGGGACCAAGGACAGCTTAAAAAAAAACAAGTGTGGCTTTACTTGGGGAAGTATCCAATTTAGAAAAAAGTGGGTAAGAGGAAAGACAGAGGTAACGAAACTGCTGTCTAACTAGGACACTGTCTGATCTAGGGCTCTTGACCTACAGCTGTGAAACTGTTCAGGGATTTTGATAACCAGGATACACCTGGTTCATTATCTTTCTAAATTTCACTTTCCTTGAATATGGGAATTGGTTTTCTGCTTCTTCATGCTGAGGCAATTTTACCCTAGCTACGTTGAAAGTGCAGTACAGTTTAGTTGCAGGCAGGGGCAGGTAAATTAGGGAACTCAATAAAAGTATAAGTCCTGTCTAGGTTAGCTTTTTGGGATAATATGAACTGCTGGAAACATGGTGCGTGATTAACTTTACTGAATTTAATTGTGTCTAAATTCAAGTGCTACTGCAAATTTTAGAGTCCTGGATTCATGCAGCCTTTTCTGACATCATAAATAAAAATTTTGGGACAGCAAATCACAGAATCAACTAGGTTGGAAAAGATCTCTGAGATTATTGAGTCCAACCTTTGACCCAACACCACCTTGTCTACTAGATCATGGCACTAAGTGCCACATCCAGTCTTTTCTTAAATACTTCCAGGAATGGTAACTCCATCAGTATCTCCATCCCTGGGCAGCCCATTCCAATGCCCAATCACCCTCTCTGTAAAGAACTTCTTCCTAATGTCTAACCTAAACCTTCCCTGGTACAACTTCAGACTGCACCCTCTTTTCCTGTTACTGGTTGCCTGAGAGAAGAGACCAACCCCCTCCTGGCTACAGCCTCCTGTCATGTTGTTGTAGAGAGTGATGAGGTCTCCCCTGAGCCTCCTCTTCTCCAGGCTGAACAACCCCAGCTCCCTCAGCCTCTCCTCACAGGACTTGTGCTCCAGTCCCTTCACCAGCCTCATTGCCCTTCTTTGGACACGCTCCAGCACCTCAATGTCCTTTCTAAAATGAGGGGCCCAGAATTGCAGGTGTGAAGCCACTGGCATTAATTTTACATTAATATTAATTATGTTGTAAATGTTTGTTCTCTACACATTTTTTCAATGTACAATTAACAGTATGCAGATGTATTTTAAAGGAAGTGTTATATGACTTAAACTCCTGAAAAACCTAAAGAATATAATTCCTTGTCAAGTACATCTTATTGGAACATACTGCCTACACTGAAATGTAAAACTCACATTCCTTATCACCAGTATCCACACTAAATTTCCCATGTAAATGTCTCTATAGTAGGTAACTTTGTAACAACTGGGATTTTAACTAACCCCATTAATGAAACACTATCCTTTCTCCTTGTGTGCAATGCTAGATGTTTTACTGCAGTAGGTGTGCATTAGTGTTTATGCATATATTTCACATATTTGTGTTGTCCTCTGTTGTGTAAATTTATCACTTTCTAGGCTGAAATGTTCTACTATTTTATTTATTTTGAGTGAGTGGTGTGTAAATTCATTAAAATACATGTGCAGGTGTGGGTATGGAGGATGCAGTGAGGTTGTCGAGAAATTGTATAACTGAAGCATGAGTGAATGGATGGCACATAGGTAATATCTAACAGCACACAATTCTAGAAGTTGGGGTTTATTCTAGGAAAATATTTATGAAGTCACAATAGAATTTTCATTTATGCTTGGTGCTACATGGAGGCTGATATATATTAGCTGTAGAATTAGGGAAATTTTTAACTGTTCATTGCATAGACAGTTGTCAGAGAATAAAACACTTTTGTGATATTGAGTTTTCTAATAGAATTAGCACACAGCACAAACACAGAGGAGTAACAAATGTGATATTTTAATGTACATCTTGACCTCTGAGAGCCAAGAAGAGCTAATGTACATGATCTTTAAGTCCACCAGTGAAAAGTAGTTACAAATTGGGTGTAAAACACAGCATCTGTTTAACATATCAGGACACTGCCAAACTGTTGAGGACAAATAAGTTCCTTGCTCTAGTCTGGAATATATTGAACAGCTTGAGCCAAAGAACAATCAGCTTATTGGCAGGGGGTGGAAAAATGTACTTGGCTTTCCTCTCATATAAATAAATAGCTGAAAGGAATACAGTGACATGGATGAAGAAAAACAAACAACTCCCCCATATATTAAGTGAATGCATTGATTTATATCCATTGTGATTGAGAGTAGTTTAATCTATCTAACACTGTCTAAAAATGGGGCAGGCTCTGAATATTTAAAAAAGAAAAAAAAAATCTCTTGAAATAGGTTAGTCTAGTTGCAATTGCTACCCACACTTGGGTGCAATGAAGAAATGGGAAATTATGTACACATGGCTTCACAGTGAAGATGCTAGAAAATTGCCAACTCTGACATCAAGTGAGAGGAAGATGGTGATTAACACCACATGTCATACTGAAAGGGTAGTTTTGCATTCAGGATGAATCACAGGACAACAATGTGTAACTTGCCTTTTACCCACTGAGTAAAAGAGATGAAAGGAGATAAAGAAAGTGAAAAGAAAAGCTGATAAATACTGCAAGGGCAGAAAATAGCCTCTAAACTTTTGAGGAGTGAAAAGGACAGAATTTTCCTAGTTTTTACTCCTTACTGACATAGGGTGAAGACTTGTAGCGTTCATTTGGTTTAGTCTTGAAACTCGTCAGTTTTCCCTGAAATAAAATGAATAAATGAAAAAAAAATGAAAAAATGTTGTTCTCTTGAGAAAGAAGTAAAGATGGCCTGGGTAATATATTCATCATAAACACTCTATTTTGTAATGAGGTTTCTGTACTAAGACAATTTTGATAAGACAGCATTGTAATTTTATTTTTTTCTTCACAAATATGGTAGTATTTCCTCTCCAGGTAGAAGCCTTTATACATTGCAAAAGTAAATGAATATGTCTCCATATGCATCTGAAAGAGTTACATGTAAATCCTTCCTCTCCCTTTATATATGCACCCTCTCCTCTTTGACTGAATTATTCATTGATCTTTCCTATGCACGGATTGTTTTTCTATAAATATCTCTGGGTTATTTTTGGCAGGTCCTAGGATCATAGGAGAAATCACATTGGAAGGGATCTCAGAAGGTCTTTAGTTCAACCTCCTGTTCAACATAGAGTCAACTGTGAGAACAAACCAGGTTGCTCAGAGCTTTGTCTGATCTGGTCTTGAAAACCTTGAAGGAGGGCAATGGCAAAACTTCTCTGGGCAACCTATTCCACTGCTTGGCCACCTTCATGACAAAAAACTTTCTTTGTACCTGATCTGAAATTCTTTCAGTTTGGGGGTTTTTTTCAAATTATATCCATTGTCTCCCATGAAGTACCACAGTAGAGAGCCTGGCTCCGTCTCCCTGACAGCCTTCTCAAGGAATATTCTTCATCTTAATATTGTTTTTTCACCTTCGGATTCAAAAAGCATCAATCAGGACTTTTCTGACCTGTCTCTGAGTTATGGCTGTTATACCTGCCTCCTGTGTGGAGCAATGACTTTTCCACTGTTTGTTACTTTTAGTGAGCAGGAGTCTTAAATTAAGTCAATAAGCTTTACTGCCTTGTGCCTACTTCTTTTAAACTTTTTTGAAGTTTCTGTCACTTTGCAGGCACTACAACCCCCCCAAAACTACAGACTGAACAAAGGTGTTGCAATAATCTCTGGCCTAGTCTTCTATCTGCATTATCTTCCTTTCTGACCAATGGTTCATGTTGGTCATGTTCATGCTTATGCAGTGGTGCCTGATTTCAGCTTAAAGCTTAGAAAGCAGTATTTGAGTGTGTCAGGCCCATCTTGGGCCTATTTTCATTTGGGCAGTTGCTGTTATTTACTTTTGTGTTAACAGATGAACCTTGCCTAAACTTGTGATGAACTTTGTGTAATAGGGCAAACTCTGGACAAAAAGAGCATTAACTGATAGAAGGGACATTTGTTTTGCTATGTTTCCATGTGAATGAGGGAAATAGTCACAGCCCAACCCCAAAAGTCTTGCCCAATGTGATGCTGGTGGGACTTGAACCCAGGTCTTCAGATAGCGATGCAAATGCTGCAGCCATTCCATGTTGTCCCTGTACCCTTCCCCACCAACCCACCCTACCCCCATACTCAGGCTGCTTCCTGCTGGTGCGCATCAGAATGTTTTCCAGGGTGTAACTGTCATCAGAGTTTTGCCTGTGTGAGAGAGACTGAGACTGGTGGTGTGGTGTAGCTGCCTCTCCTTTCAGCTTCCACTTCTGAATCTTCCCAAATTACTGTGCCGTTTCATGGCTTCCAGTATGGACCTTAATATCACTGTTTAAAAACCTCAGAAAGGAATACCTATTGTATGAAAAATGAGGTAGTATGGCAAAGAATCTAGTGTTTCTATTTTCTCTCCATAAGTATATTATTGCTCTCCTCTTCAAAAGGTCTTGTATTCCGTGCATGTCGAGATAGCAGGAAGCCATGCAACATTGATGATGATTTTCCTTTTCTTAGCATAGAAATAAGAATAGTATAAATTGGGCAGTAGCAATATTCAAATGGTGTAATGTCCTTTAATGATTCTCAGTGGCAAAGGTTAGGGCTGTGCATGATTCAGTAACACGCTGCTTTCCACATACATATCATCAACAAACTATTAAACTGGAGACCAGGATATCTTTTAGGCACATCGGCTAAAATAATGAAATGAAAGGCCTCGCAAGATTAGTAATGGCATAAAGAATCTCTTTTCCTCTGGTTATTCTGACAAAAATTTGTTACTATCTGTCAGCTGTTTGGCTCTTTTTGTTCAATAAACTCGTGGATCTACCTGATGACTAGTGGGCAACTGTCCACACCTTGCAGCTGGCACTCCCTGACAATCAGTCAGTAAGGCCAAGTTTTGTATGGATATAGATGTGCAGTGCTACCCTTATGCTTAAATCCATCCCCTCATGGCTATGATTGATGTAATTTGGCTGTCAGAGCTGTGGAGGCAGCTTGCACTGCTGCTATATTTGTCTCTGCTTTAATGGAGTGGTTCAATTTCCATGGTTGTATTAGCCTGGCCTCTTTCTCAAGCACAATAAAAATTCCTTGAACATGCCACATGTGCACTTTTATTTAATTACCAAAACAGTATTTCTCATATAAATAAAAAAAATATTATTATACTAACTGACTTTTCACGTAGAGTGGGATTTGATGCAGTTTGTAACTAGTAATTAGTTACAAAATTCAAAGGACTTTTTTTTCTTTATTTTTTTTTAATCCTGAAATCTGCCAAAGCTGCCTACTGCTCCAAATCTTTGAGGCATAGTGTAGTGTCATGCAGAGATGCCTATACTTGCTTTACCATCTTAGCAAGATGCTTCTCAAAAGGATTAATGAACCTGGATGGAGGAGTACCTTAAGGCACATCTGTTGATTTACTGGCTGGCATACTTAGGTTAGTTTGGGTATCTCTGCATAGCATTACATTATGTGGCACTGACAGAGCATGGTACATCTAAAGAACTTTTTGTCAGGACAGGCTGTTGGTGCTCTTGTAGTTTAGCTTTGATGTTCTACTAAGTTACTCAATGGATGATACTCTGCTGTAACTTTGAAAATCGGAATATTTAGATCTTGCTTGCAACTCTGGCATGAAGTTGTCTGCACGTGACCAGCCAAGTATGGAAGAAAGAGCAGCCACAGAAAACCCTTTTTAATGCATATATTGAATATGTCTGACTTCCCTTCTCCTTGTAAGATTTCAGACATTTTCCTTACAATTCCAATACATGTAGAGTAAATAAAATTGTCTTGGCTCTCCTCCAAATTGGCCTGCGTACCATCTAGAACTCCTAGAAAACCCAGAGAAAGTGTGGCATATAGTGCATGCCACAGTTAAACTTCAACCATGCAGCAGATAAGCACTGGTAACAAAGGTCTCTCACTTGTCCTATTATGAAGAGAACTCTCCTGAAAACAGACAATTTGGTTTCAAAAAATATTTCTTAGTGTTTTGAAATGGGGATTTGCGTAGAACTCTCCTGAAAACAGACAATTTGGTTTCAAAAAGTATTTCTTAGTGTTTTGAAATGGGGATTTGCCTGTCCCACGTAGGTACCCTGCCCTACTAATTATTGTGGAGCATGTTTTATTATAAATCAAAGTATTAATTCTTGACTGAAAAAAGTTCAACCTTTTCCAATTAAATGCCTTATGAAAAGTGACAATTTCTTTAAACAAATAAAAACTCCACACCTTATAGTAATCCTGGTGAAGAATGCTAGTCTGTGAAAGCTACTGTTAATAAGATGTAAAATCAATATTGCTTAAGCTCACGGACATTTAAGATCCGTTTCATGGTTTTTACACTCTTGGTAGTTTTTAATCCCATATTCTGAATATCACCCCATACTCTGCTCAATATGTATCTATTTAAATTCTCTCTGAAGCATTGTCTCTCTAGGTGAACATTTTTTTTTTCCTTCATGGCAATCCTGAAAATGTATATTGTGGTAGTGTTGAGAGCTGTCAAACTGCTATGGGGTCTGCCTGGTGTAGGTGAAATAAATCTGCTCTATGTGTGTTAGGCTTGTGAGCTATTTTTAAAATGGAAGCTATTCTATAACTGTTTCAGGCATAATTAGAATATATTGGGAGAGAAATCCCTATGGAAATAAGCGCAGAGCATGGTTGGCTGGTGCAGGCTCTCCAAGGTGCTGCCAACCAGAGACATATAAAACATATAAAGAGCTCAGTCAGCTTTAAAGGTAGGTGGAATAAGAGCTGCATATCCCAGCAAGGTGAAGCAGCTTGCAAAGAAATAAAAAATGAGGAAAGTTGCCACAGTGGCTCCTTTGCTATTTGCTGGCAATGAATATTTGCTGCTAAAACTTTCAAAATGTTAAAGCTAATATTTCTAACCCTTTACAGGGACTTGGGAGGCCAATAGGGGAGGGAAGGAGAAAAGTCTTAGAAATCAGTCTTCCCGGTAGCCCCTTTTTATCTTAGTTTTGTAGCATTTGTGTAAAAAGAAGGAGAATGGGCTTAAACAGCTGAACACAAGTTTACCCATGACTTGTTAGCTTTATCGAACCAACCAGATGTGGATGAAAGATGTCCAGTGGAAACGGGATTTATTGCAGAGGTAAAAAAAATTGTAGGTAGGAAGAGTAGTGCCTTCCCCTCTTAATTTAATTTAATTTGCCTGTTGTAAGAATATTCCATGTAATTTTATCTCAGGACTCTGGTGTCTTGCTTAGGTAGGAATGGACAGTGAAGTGGAAATGTGTAATTGTAGCAATCTAAAGTGTTGGCTGCCAGGTGTCATGAGAGTGCACTTCTATTGAACAGTTTTTGACATGGTTAAGAGTTTGCAAGAAAGTAATTTTTTGAGCTACTATAAAAGCTGCGTGAAGTGGAAAGCAAATTTAATGCAGGAGCTAAGTCATTGCTTTGGCTAAGCAGATGAGACATGAATTCAAAATGATATTCAGCCAGCTAAAGTTTGTGGCTTTTTTTTAAGCAAGTGTCTGTACACATACACTGTGGTTGTATTTAAATAGATCCATAAATTTTTAAACATGACATTGTTTGGGAAACTTCATCTGTCTTGTTCGGCTTATAAAAGGCTGAGCAAATGCTTAGATGTTGAGAATAGTTAATCACCTCTTCATGTTTACCATGATCTATGGTTTGTTGTGGCCCTGACTTTTCCCATCTCTTTGAGGTGGGACCTTAGTGTATTTATCCTTAAATTGTGGCCATATTTCAAATTAATATTTTTGACTGATATTTGAAGTGCTTTGAAGGAAGTATGAAGATGGGAGGGACTAGAGAAGTGCAGACTGCTATTGCTATTACACTTCAGCTAAAATTAAAATTTGCTTTCTCTAGAAAGAAAATCTGCCAAAATTAATATTTAATGCAGTGGACTATCAGTAATTTATTCCAGAAATGCATTTGAACCACAAAACCCATGCAATAGAAATGTTCAGGTGTTGAACTCTGCGAAATTTAGCCTTCATAAATCTTTGCTCTTTAAAGGAACCAACAGATTCATCATTAATTTTTGGATGATGTACAGAACATTCTCTCCCCCTTTCCATCTGTCTATGAAGATTATCTTTTTCCTCGCTTTTATTTTTCCCCTTCAGAACAGCAAAATTGCTAAGTAATCCTGAAGACAGGAACTGTATTTATAGCCCCCCAGTTAGCTCACTGAGAGAAGCATTAATGCAAATCAGTTTATGCCTTTTAAAGAATGCTGCAATAATGTGATGCTTTTCTCAAGCATGAAAGATAAGGTATATGAAATTTAGAGGCTCTTAATACAGGTATATCCTCTTAAAAAAAACCCTTTGCTATTATGAAATGAAAAGCATATAATAAGGAAGAACAGTGATGGATTTATTTTAGCTAGTAAGTGTGTATTTGGGGGGGGATATCTAATAAAAACCTGTTAGACTATCCCCAACTCCTGACAATCGCATCGTTTCTGTAAAATCTGTGCTGCTATTTGTTAACATGGTTGCCATGGCAACTAAAAACCTTTATTTCTTCAAGGTAAAATCAGAAGTGCAGTTAGTGTGGAAATGCAGGAACCTACTTTACACATACACAAATGCATGCTTTGTCCCTTATTCCTCATTTCACGATAGAAAATTATTAAAGCTTTTCTCTTAATTTTCTGTTTCATTCTGGCACTGGAAAGGGTGATTGGGAGTACTGAGTGGCAAAATGTGAAAGCCACTGAGGGACTGAGATACTACTACCTGCTGGTCTGCCAGTGATTTCAACAGATGGTTATCAGGCCTCCAAAGAGTCTAACTGGCTTATTATAGCCAATGCACGTGGAACAAGTGCTTAGATAAAGCCAGTAAATACACATTAGCTTGATGACTTGATTTTGTAGCTGTGCTTTTAATGAAAAATATAGGTAAGACAGTATGATTCCATTTGAAAGAGCTGGATTGGAGCTTGCAATCCTTTGCTGGAGTCATAGTACAAATTACTAAAAACACCTCTGGTCAGTCTTGCAGGCTGGCACAACCTGTGTGTTTGCATGGGAAACACCGTGCTGTCCCTGCTATAGGAGTTGTATGGGGAGATCAGCTAATGTTTCCAAAGCATTGTCATGGTTACACAATATTCACAGAATCATATACTGTAGTTTGGGGAAAGGCATGGAAAATTGTAATTATGTGGTAGTACAGTCTTGTTAATGAGTTATATCTGTCAGTTGTAATGAGCACAAAGACTTTTCCCTGTTCGTTTCTATAGGTCTTACCAAGTAATTCATTTGCTGTTGGTAGGGTTTTCTGAGTTTCTAAGTTTTATTGAGCATCCAGTGATAAGAAAAATAACTAAACTGGTCTGCATTTAAAATGTCTTTTTTTTTAAATTATTTTGTTTATTTTTTCTTTTGTTCATTTTCTCACGGTTCTCTAGATGCCTGATGAAGCCATTCACTGTACATGTGTGACACTAGTGACTTTTTAACTTATCAGTGTTCCTTCTAGACCTTCCATTCACTATGATTTGACAGAAGGTGATTCTGGAAAATTTTTCATACTTAATCTTAGTTAAGCTGGTTAGCAAAGCCTGCCTTTTCCATAAAAGTAACCCTTCATTTACGTGTTGTGTAGTCATCACATTTTCAAAAATCTCCATTTTCCTGGTTCGAAACTGCTGTTTTCTACTTCAGGAGCTCCAGAATGTGTGTTCTCAGTGGGCAGCCTAACTTAAAACCAATGAAAACCAATCATCCAAACAAAAACTGTCAGAGAAGCTAATTCTTTGTCTTCGACATATAAGATGCCATCTAGGAAAAAGTAGCAAACATTTAAACACAAACAAAAAACCCACACCCAAAGCTCTGGTCAGTTTTGGTTTTTTTACAAACTTGCAAACACAAGAGGTTAAAGCTCTGATCTTGAAAGAGTTTATGGGCTTGTGCAGACCATATAGGGAAAATTATTCTGAATCTAAAACTGGAATTAAAAGAACTTATTCACTATAAAGTTATTGTAAGATTTGAAGGACAGGCACCTTCAAACGAGTCTCGGCGCAAAGGTGCTGCATGAGATGACAAAAAGAAATTCTCCCGCAGAGAATGACTTTCAGAGATTCACTGGATTCATGTAGTTACTGTTTGCAGTATGAACAGGGGCACAGAAGCTGCTTTTGTTGATTTACACAATGAGATTATAGAATGTAGCTAGCTTATAGAAAGGCAGCAGACCCAGGCACCCACAGAGTATTATTTGTTGAGCATGATACTGAAACAGAACTTCTTACAAGCCCTTATTCAGTTCCACAGTTCCTTGTAGGGTTAGGCACAGGTTCACACATATCTTGCAACATTTGCTGGCTGCTTGTGGGATAGGATTGCTTGTAACTCTCCACAACCCAGTCAGTGGCCTATACAACAGATAATATTTTTATTTTTGTCATCCTTGGATTTTGTGTTGTTTCAGTTCAGTTTCTCTGAACTATGTTATGTATAGGGAGAGCAAACAGTCTACAGGAGCCAATAAAATGGCACCCTGTGTCTCCAAATTAGCAAGCAACAAGAGTTTGATTCAAATTGATATTGGATTTAGTAAGTCAGAGAGTTCTTACCTAGCACAATCTATAAAATTAATCAGCCACAAAATACCACATGCAGATTGGCAAGCTCTTCATCCAAGAAGTTTCTGAAAATAAGCACAACTGGCACTTCAGATCCCCAGCACGTATGAGAACAATCTACTTCACAGCAGTTGTGACAAAACAGCATGCATTTTATCAATTCATTACTCATTAAGACTGCCACATGTGCCATAAATGCCCATACATACAGTGCCATTCCTGGCATGCTCCTTCATTGCATGGATTGGTTATGGCATCCATTGTCACTCAGTGTCCCCTCTATAAGTAATTCCTTGTTTCTGGTTTCACATATGCTATTTGAAGCACAGCAGGGTATAAGCCTCCACAGGAAGTTTGCTGTGAAAGCTTAAAGGCATCAGTATTGCAAGTCCTCATTGTATCACCCCTGGAGAACCTTAAGGGAAATAATGAGATTATTCATTTGGATCTGAAGTTGTATGGTAAAACCTCAAAAGCTGTGGCTGGATAGGGGAGTTCCTACATCCTAGTAGAAACCTGGCTGGGAATTAAGTTCCTAGTCAGTGATCATAGGAAAAGAAGGTACATGTTTCTCTAGTTGCAAAAAGCCAGATCTCTTCAAAGCACTGTTTGGTATCTCATTAGTGCTTCCCACACTGGCATTCATTAACCTTCTTCTGATGTGCTGCACAAGCTCTGCAGAATGAAGCAGTCATGCTCCTTTCAATTTACAGTTCCAGCTAAACATTCTTCCAAATAGTATTAAAAATCTCCATCCTATGTTGCTCCAGGCCAGTAGCCCAGGAGCTTGTTTCACAACCTGTTCTTTATAAACTATGAACTAGTATCAGTGTTAGATGGCTGAGGGAAGGTAATTTATAAGCTTTTATACTGGATAGGGCTTTCTTTTGCCATACCGTGATGCTGAAGGAATTGACCAAATTTTTTGTCAAAGTCTTTGATAGTTTCAGGCTGGATTATTTCATGCTGAGCTTCTGGAGTAACTGTGCCTGCAAACCAAGGAAATCTTACTTTTCACTAGCTGTCCTATTCCCCAGGTACACAAGGAAATTCTGTCCCAGGGTTGTCTAAGTCTGGCTTATAACCTTCTTGGCAGCTTCCAATATCCTTACATGTCACTTCATTCCACAAAAGGGCTTTGCAGGACCTTTTGTGCAGTAGGTGCTTCTCTGCACATTGTTCTGGATTTCTGCATAGATCCTGCAGTCAGCAGGATCTTCCTCAGTCAGTCCTTGCACCCAGCCCTCTGGAGAGGGATCCACAGGGGATGTGACCTTAGTGAGACTGAATGGTGGGGTAGGTAGGTATACAGTTTACTACCATTCAGAATTATACTTACTGTAGGTCAAAAAAGTTTATAATAAAATATTTTTAAATAGTCCTACAATGCTGATAAGGTAGTAATGGGCATTGTTTTTTGTGTAGCCTTCTTTCTCATTGCTCCAGTCTGGTTGTTTTGCTCAGGTGATTCTGTAATACAAGGTCAGTTCATTCATTACTAGAAAACAATGTTTCTTTCTCCCCAGAGTTTAATTTCTAAGCCTCAGAGATGCTGCATTGTAAGGCAATAAATGGTTAGAATTGATTTTTGAAAGTTATTGTTTAAGATCATTGTTCAGTATGTTTCAAGGTTGCTACATCACACTTTTTTATAATTACTATCTCCACCAATTTATTTTGTATGATTGGGTGATTTGAACTACGTTATAATTTTGTGTGTTGTTCTTTTTTCTGTTCTTAGTTTTACACCCCCCCCCCCCAAGTAGTTTCATCAGACAATCTAATTGAGAAATCAATTACAGTAGATAACTAAGTCTTATACTGAATGCCATGTAAGTATAGAGTATAATCATTTGTCTAAATAGTGCTGCATGTTTTGACTTGAAACAATTTGTCCCTCATAGTTAATTTATAAGTTTCAGTTGTGTTTGGACTTCAGATGAGTGTTGGTAAGAGGAAGGAGGTGATCACTGTGCAAGCTTGTGGCACTACTTGGTGACTTCCAGCAAGATATATCATTACCCTCAAGAATTTGTGATTAAAAATTACTCCTCCTCTTTTCAGTTTCGGTCAGCAGAACATTGAATCTAATTTTATACCAGTGCTGACCTAATTTAAGGAAACTGAGTTCCTGTGGGTCCTGTATTACTCCCTAGCCTATTTTCTGTGAGCCCCTCTTACAAGGAAATATGGGGCTTGCCTTGAAGTCTAAAAAACTTAACCAAAGGCAAAACTTACAGCTGTTTTCATGTAGGCTCTTGTTACTTGCACGAGATGTACCCTGCTGTAACCTTTCTTTTAAGGTTTTCTTTAGGTAGTGGTTATTCTGATTTATTGCTGCTTATGGACACAGTAAAAGATGGAGCACAAAAGGAAATCAAATTACCTGAATTCCTTTCAACTAAATACATTTCTCAATCACTCTTATTTCAACTGCTAGCATTCAAGTCTGCTTGAGTATGTCTCATTATGATGTGAAAGTTTAGGTCCATAAATAATAAATTGAATGTATCATAGCTAACCAAACAAATAGTTTCTAGGAAGAGCAAGTGATTTCACTCACTTAGATCCTTATTTATTGCACAAACATTTATACAAATTGGAGATAGGGGGAGCATTATCTTCAACCATTTCTTTTGGATCACAGACAATCCCTTCTTTTCTTAATACAGTGATGATTCTTACAGAAATAGCTAGAGAACAGAGTGAGCTTACAGAAAGTGCTCCTTTCATGGAAGCTAAGCACACCATGCCTGCTTCCCTTTGACACAGCAACATGCCATTGTTTGGTTATTGCTTACATGCTTTTCCTATTTTAATGTACCTGAGTTGTTGCTCTTGAATAGTATCCATTGTCTGTGATAAACTGTGAATAGGGGATGATGGAATGGTGGCTTCCTGGAAAGGAGCAGAATTAATCTTCAGAATTCCCCATCCCTTATAAAAGGCCTTCTGACCATTTGAAAACTGACAACTGGCTTGGAAAAAAGCCCTGTTGGATTGTCCATTTAAGGACATTTTTAGGCTGGAAGCTTTTACACTAGTTACAAATATATTGATTTTTAAAAAGAAATTATTGACCTTTAAAACCCTGGAGTCAGCTGCTGCCTGGCTTATTGGAGACATTTGGTTATTTATATTCAGAGAGCTGGCAGTTTTGATTCAGACCCTAAGCAGTGATCAGAAGTGAGAGGTAGTGATTAAAACACTGTATTTACATGAAATATAATTACACAAGGTTGACTGCAGAAGGCTGAGACACCACTTACAGGACATCAGTCTTTATTCCAGGGTGGGGACCTTAAACCTAATTTCCTCTCTTCTTCAACCCCCTCTCTGGAACAATTCTCACACTATCTGCAATTTGAAAAAGTTAGTTTATTCTTCTCTTCTGTGCCTTTCCCCCTTGTGCTGTCACAACAGTAGTAACATTTTAGTAACATTAGGCACTATTGTCTAAGCAGTTTAGTACTCGCAGGCACATGTGCAATGTAGGTTTCTTATGGAGGGACAAATGTATGTACCACTAATTGTCATATTTACCCGAGGACGACTGGGCTATCTCTTCTGTGCCTTGTTGTATTTACATTTTCAGCTCAGATAATAAATTGTTTCCTAAGTTCAGGCAGAGGACCAATTTTCTGGCTGTCAAAAAATATCAAGAAGCAGTATATGAATGGGATATTAGTCACTGTGAGTTAACAACAAAGATCTGAGATTGGATGTTATTTAGTGACTATATCTTGATGATAGATTAAACAGTACATATTGGATTGCTTTCCTGTTGATTTTTCTTCTGGTTTTCCTTACTTTAAATGCTCAGCTAGTATCACAGAATTTTTCATCCCCAGCAGGTTAACTGGCCTAGAAGGCTTGGCTCTGGCAATCTAAGATGTTCAATGAAAAGAGGTTGTAATGATTTAGCATGACTCTGAGTCACAACAGGTGAAAATCAAATCCCCACTTAGTACTACAACTTTCAATTTTTATATCAGTGATATACTAGCACCCACATTTCTTCCCTTCAGTATTTCTTTCTTCAGCAGACTGCAATTCTGTATAACTACTATAACTAAATAGTATAACCACTATTTCAGTACTTTTAAGATGTTTGCACCATGTTTCTCGTGTTTCAGTGGTTGTTCCTTGGTCCTTTTCTTTCTTTTGTGCATCACAGAAATCACTATCCTATACCTCCACGATCTACAAACTCTGCTCCTTCTGGACACCCTTCTGTATTGGCAGTAGGAGACTAAAATGCAGTGTGGTTTCTGCTGTCTTGACAGTTTATGGATACTGAACTGTCCAACAGAAGGATCAGAATTCATGATTCCTAACCCACTGTCACAGAGAAAATCCATTTGTCCTGCAGTGCTTCAGAATGTGATTGACAGGACGATGAAAGATGTTGAATTGATTTTTGTAATGTGCAATAAACTAATGTGAGAGTGACAACCATCTTTTGCTATGGTACCAGTTCTCTAACAGCATCAGCCTCCATGCCCTACCCCCTTGGTCCCACCAGCAGGCATTATCCCTGCATCCATTCCGTAAGGACTATTAGCTGAAGGTGCCTTGTCAGAAGCTTTGGATCTAAAGACATATGTTCTAGTTCCTGCCCTCAGTAATGGACCATAGGACAGCCTTGGCCAAAGGCTGGACTCAATGATCTTGGAGGTCTTTTCTAACCTTAAAGATTCTGTGATTCTATGATTAGTATTTGTTTTTCTTTTTTTTTATTTTATTAATTTGTGTCTTAATCCTTATTTCTTCGCTGATTCTTCCCTAAATCCACTGTAAGTGTTGGAAATGTTGAGAGTAAAGGAGGGGAGAAAATACTTTTTTCTTCTCTTTTCCTTCCCTCATTTCTTTTCTTCATTTTGCAGTGTCTGTTGCTTCCTTTCTGCCTCAGCTCTGTTCATTTTATTCATTAGCAGAAGCAATGCTACAAACATTTTCCAGGCAGCTATAGGGAGTGCAGAGAATGGCTGAGGGAGCTGAGGAATTTTCTCTGTCTGTAAATCCTACTATAATGCTGCACAGGGTTGTCTCTCCTCATCCTGTTCTTTCCTACTGTGCAAAAGATGTCCTTTCATTTTTTTTTTAACCTTTTATGGTATGTGTGCATTTGGCTCTAAAGAACTTTATACATTTCCTTTGCAAGAAATTGCACAGAGTGAATATTTAAATTTACATTTACCTTTTGAGGTGCAGCACTGATAAGCTTTTGGTTAGTGCTAAACCTAGAAGAAGGAAAATATGCTGAGGAAAAAGTACATTATTCAGGCAGGAAAACCCAAAAATTAATAGTATGATGTTGTTGTAATTTTCCTGAGACTTCTGAAATTATAAGTTTGGAGTTCTTTAATAGCAAGTTGTAGAAGTGCCTGTCATCTGTGTTGAATTCTAGCTCACGTCCTCTAATCACTTTCCCTTTCTTTTTTAAGTTTCTCATAGCTTTCTGTGAGAAATACATTTTGAGATTAAATTGCTGGGCTTACCCAGGATGAATGTGTTGCCAGGTAGGGGGCTTTAGGTTAGCTGGTTTGAGCAGACAGGAATGATCCCACTGTGTTGTGATCAGCAATTGTAAGGTCCTGCACTTGCAGCCTGTATTATCATTTTTGAGATCTGAAACTATTTTTATAATAATGGACTTATCTATACAAGATACTAGGTTTGACACAGGAAAAATTGGATGAAATGACAGGGTTGCTGTGGTATGCTGGAAGTCAGACTCAGTTATTCAGTGGTCCCATTTGACTTTAATATTTATGGATCTTTCTGTTAGTTTTTTCTTTTTTTTTTCATCAAATATCAAACTTCATCGAAAGCAGAAACGTCCAACTTAATTATTTTCAACTCCTGAGGTTTCAAACCCATTAAACAGCAGAGAAGCTCAGTAATTGTTTTATTACTAATATTGAAAGTGTAATAATACTAGTGGCAACAGAGGGCAATGAGCAAAACAATGAGAAAAATGTAAATAGCATCATTAAAGCTGTTTCACAAAAGATAAACACCAATGCCAGGGTAGTATTTCAGACCACAGATAATTAGTTTAATTAACTCTTTCTTTCATTTCCCTGGTGCAGGAACTAGCCATAGCAGTATTAGGCTTTCTTAGAAGTGCAAAGCTTTCTGCATTACTTCCTCTCCTCTCACATCAGTTACCAGCTGTAATGAAGTTAACAAATGTAACATAATAGATGCTTTCTGCAGTTCTTGGTAACATCGAGGTTGTCTTTTTTTAGTTGTGTCCTGGCCCAGTTCTGTTCCATTCTGGCCTCCAAGAGCAGTAGATTGGATATTCACAGTTCCTGGTCCCTCCTGGCAGGATATGGCATTGCTCTGCTGCACACCACTGCAGTGGTATCCCCCAGAAGAAAGCCTGAACTGTGTCCTGGCATGGCAGGGTCCTGTGTGTTTCATGACCTCAGCTGTGTCCTGGGGTTTATGGGATAAAATCTTGTTTACTCTATATTCGGTATATTAGACACGGTATAGTAGTGGTTGTAAAATTGTGAGCATGTAGTTGTAAGCAAAGCAGAACTAGTAGATGTTTAGAAACTGAGAAAAGGCAAGTCTGCTCAAAGCTTACATGTTCTTTTCTGTTCATGTGAGGATGCCTATTTAAATTTATTATTTCTTCTAGAACCTTGACTCAAAGATGATCAGATGTGATTTGTGAAGCTGTGGTTGTGTTTCTGTTTTGAGGGTGTGTTTTTACTTCTTCAGCATCTGGGACTTTTATGGTGTCATACATGTACATGTATGTAAACACAACACACATTTTCATATGATTTTTGAGTGGTTTATCTTTTTAAATTACATGACAGAACTTGTAATGTTTAGGACCTAGAAAAAAGCTGGAGTCTTTTTGTTGTAAAAGATGGAAAGAAGTCTTTAACAGAGAGTTACAGATCTCATTTTCTGTTACCACACACTTGGTGCTCTTGTACATCTTGATGCATTGATCTTGTCCCATAAAACTCCAGTATCTCTGCAACATGCAAATTCATAATTTGCTATATGGTTTCAAGTACTGGGTAGCTCTGGGCTTCCTTTATAAATCACAAATCTCAATAATTTTGTTAGTAAAACTTGCTCATGGGTGGCTTTTACACTGGTTGTTTCACCGTATGGATCATGGCATTGTCCTCTGGGTAAACCACAAATCACTTGGATGATACACACTTTGCTAAATGTTGCCCAGCGTTGCTGGTGCCCTTAGGAATAAGAACATTTTTCTCAAACACACACCACTAACACAAAAGGGTTGGGAAAGACATGAGGAGAAATAGGAAGGAAAAGCTGCATAGACCTTGCTGAATATAATCAAAAATACAGATTATATCTAACATCCATTTCAGATGTGTCACAGTGGAAGTGCTCTAGAGAACGTACTCTTTGCTCTCAGAGGTGTTTCCCTTTGAACAATTGTTCGTTTATGCACACAGATTGTCTTTAACACAGCATTCCTAAACTAGCCAACAACTCAGTTATGAAATTGCCTCAAAACCTAAAGAGAATGCATGTCTAGCATACTTAGTTGCTTCATAATTTTGGAAGTTTAAATTAAAATCAAAGGAAAACAAACAAGCAAGCTGATGTTGAGTGAAAAGACTTTTCACATGTAAATGAAATGAATAAGGAAAATGTATTTTCCTGTTGTTTTAGTTGTTGAAAGACATCAGTTTTCACAAATCCAAATTATATGACAAAGCTCAAAAGTATCAGAAAAGCTGCTTTGTGGTGAAGACAGTATTGTTTTTATTTTGTTTGAGCAAGAAAGAACTAAAATGGTGCTTTGGAAACTGCATCGTCTGTGTTTTAGTTCAGAGAAAATACGGAGCACTGTTTGGATTAAACAAATACAGAAATAATACAGATTTTTATGGAAAATAAATTAGTCCTAACAAAAATAATTAAATAGAAACTTAAAATTCCTGATTTTATTGTAAAGAAGAGTCTGTTAAAACTCAGTTGTGATTGGAATTGGGCATAATACCCTGTATTTATTTAATTAGGTTATACTATTTTCACACATATATCCTGAGATACACTACACACTTATTGTATTAATCCTTTATGGTTCAGTTGGATGTACTCTTCACTGGTGTAGATGGCTGAAGGTTCAAATTCTATTGGACTGAAAATACTACAGGAGTGTGGTTAAGTTGAGCAAGGCAAAAATTGAAGACAAAGAAAGCAGTAACACTTCTCCAACAAATATATTCATCTCTAAATTACAAGGTGTTTGAAAGATATCAGGAAAATTTTTTCACCCAGATGGTGGTTGGACACTGGAACAGGCTCCCCAGGGCAGTGGCACAGCACCAAGCCTGGCAGAGTTCAAGAAAAGCATTTAGACAACCCTTTCAGGCACATGGTGTGATTTCTGGAGTGTCTTGTGCAGGGCCAGGAGTTGGACTCGATGATCCTTATGGGTCTCTTCCAACTCAGCATATTCTGATACCATGGTTCTAAGATTTCTTTATTTTGATGAAAGAAAAATGCTCTCCTCAAAAGGTAATGCCTAATCATGAGGGTTGGACGCCTGTTTTGCATCATGTACATGCCTTACATTCATCCTTATGAACATCCTCAGTCTTAGACTAAGATTAGATTTGATCTTAACTGATCAGACTATGTCACAAGAAGTTTCTGGAAAGCAATATAGCAACTGTGAAAATGTCCTCAGTTCTAAAAATAGGGCCTATGTAAAGTTCAATTTGAAGTACCATATTAATGACGATTAATAGATCTCTTCAAACTGTTACTTGTAGGTACAGCTTGCTTACCTTATAACAAAGTACTGTGCAGTGGGAAGGAGGGCATCTTGACTCTGTTCAGGGTGCAATGAATAGATCTACACCTGCTTGAGTTACAGTGACATTAATAGTGAACTATGAAAGTGGCTAAGTGTGCTTGTTGCAATGGAGAATGAAACTTTATCTGTTTTTGCAAGCCCATATGGAGAATATGGTTTATTGAGTAGTTGGGATGAATTTTTATACCTTTGTAGAAGTTGTTATCAAAAACTGGTATGTTCCTGATGTGTAAACCTTGTTGATTTGTTTAGAGCTCTTCATCTTTGGATGAGATTTTATACTCCAATGAAATATAGAGAAATAGTGGAGAACTGAAGTGAAGCAGCTTCTATTTAAGCTGATTTTTTGAGCTGAAGGGCTTGGCTGAACATTTGTCTTTTCTGAATAAAATCAGTTATAAGACTAAATCCACTTAACTAACCACAGCAACACTTCTGCCTCTCCTGCCTTCAGTTTGTGGAGGTGAAACACCAAGAGGGACGTGAAACTCAGAACTGAGGGGATTCCTGGCCACCCATCAAAGCAGCTGCCTGACTCCACTTAGCTGGTTTGTGGCTGGTTTAATCTTTTTAGGCACAATCAGAGCTCCAGAGTTGAGCATCTGTGTCTTAGGGGTGTTTCATACCAATTCCAGTATAGCAGCTATGCGTCTTATTGCCCCTTGAACATTTCACATGGATAGTGGATTCTCCATTTGGAGTAAAATTTGGAGGTAGGACAGTAGATAGCAGTAGGTGCTAGCTGCTCTTTGCAGCCCACTAATTTTCCTCTTGCTGTTCTCCTAGCTTACTGGTAAATTAATGCCCCAAGAGCCCTCGATCACAGCGAAATAGCATTGGAAGTGCTTGTTTGTTTATTTTGGTGAAAATATTACACCAGAAATTAAACTTCACAGAAAGACCAGTGATAACCCCATGCAACTTATATAAGTCTTATCACCTGGACCATGGTCTGGCCATTTTTCTATCGGTGATATTAAATGCCATACGTTTCCTTAATAATTCATGTTGCAACAAAGAAGCCTCAAATTAAAGCATGTGTTTGTGCTTTACAAACAGCCCCTTGCACATGTGCTGACTTTGCAGCTGCTTCCTGCAGTCTTTGACTTCTGTAATTAGAACAACCGGTCAGCCCAGCTAATGATATTAAACTGGCTGGTCTAGAATGTCATTTATCTCAAGGGTTTAATTTGCTGAATACAGGGCAGCACAATACAAGGTTTGCATGTGTGATGGATGTAACTTGATTTTTTTAGCTCTTGTTGCTAAGCTACAATAAACTGTTATCACAGTAAATTGTCTGCATTTAAATGGACTAGATTCCACCTGAAAGGAGACACACACACGTGAAAACTGATAATATACTGATGTCTCAAAAGAAAGGAAAATAGCACAGAAAAACCCAACTTGTGAACAGGTTAATTTTCTATTCTAGACATTAGCCAGACAGGCTCAAAAATAGCTGTTTAGACCCCAGACCCCCAGAGACTATGACATGTGCTACAGTAGCAAGTGACTAAGGGCTTGCAAACAATAAATAGCTGCTAATTTAAAAGTAAGTAGCATGACTATTATCAACTGCTTAAAGACAGAATGACAATGACCTGTTGTCTGAATTGTACTTTAGAATTACTTTCCCTGGAAATAATCTGATAACTTCACAGTCAGGTATCATATCTAAATGCTAAGAAAAAGAAGTAGATTATAAAAAAAAATGTACTAAAGTCTCTGCAGTTGTCCAAATGGTTAAAAATAAAGCATAATGACGGTAAATGCTTTCCACTTTTACAAGTGGAAAAATGTACCATGTTCTGATGGAAAATTATGTAGAGTCCATGCTGACACATCAAGCTGTTGTCCTACCTCTTCCTGAAGCTCTGTACCTAAGTCCTGTAAATTCTCTGAAATAAGAATCTTTTTTCCCTTTATCTATTTTAAAGATTGCATAGATGAGCAGTAACTAAGGGGAGTGTTTACTGGTGCCATGTTGGAGTTCATTCTAAAAATATTCATACTGGGTCAAGAGACTGTGGTCTTGATGACTACCTGGAAGCTCAATGGTGTTTGGTGTCAACTGCTGATACCTGTTTGTTCATGTCTGTAGATGTTATCAATGTGGGACCTGTCATCTTCTTTGAGCAGAGATTCCTTTTCATGGCAGTAATGTCACGGCAGTTTTTTGTGGGTTTAAAAGTCAACTCTTAATAAGCCTATTGCTAATACACAGCAGGTCTGAACAAATAGAATGTGTAAGGTATTGCAGAAAAATACCATATTATGTATAAGAAACACAGTTACAATTCAGTTACAATTGTGACACTTTCCACAGTACAGAGAACATGTAAACCAAACCAAATGTCTTCCACTGCAGTTACACCATTAAAGATCCAAAGGTAAGACTGAGATTCTGCAATGTACCCTAGCTAGTCTGTTATTCTGTTTATAGATTTAGAAAAGCATGCTGCTGGGTTAATTTTAAAGGTGTCACCCTCTGAAGTAAGCCATTTGGTAAAAAGCACTGGATTGACAGAAATGAAGCTGTAGACATTCAGTGAAAGCTTTTCATTAAAATCACAACTAAAAACCATCAACCCGCCCCAGCAGAAACCTGCTTAGATAACTCTGCTAGAAATACTGTACCTCCTCAGAAAATGGAAGAAGAGCATTTTGCCAGGATTTCAGAATGGGGAGAAGCAGCTTCTCCCTTTACTTTAAATTGCTATGCCAGAGACATTAAGTGTCCTTGCAAAAACCCTCCTGCAACGCTGAATTTTTGATTCACAGCAGAAAAAATAGAGAGGAATGCAGACAGAATATGTAGTGCAGCACTGCCTGTGCTTCAGCAGACTTGTTCTGGTGGTTTCAGTGAGCACTACTTTTGAAAAGCCTGAAAATGGATCGTATCTATATGATCCTGTGAGAACCCCTCGGAGAGAGGGGAAATGACAGGGAAGCGTTTCTGTGCACTGTGGAATTCCAACTCATTAAAGTGATGAAACAACTGCTGTGGGAATGAATCCACACGGAGTCCATGACAGACGCCTGGTATGCTACATTCCCAGCAGCAGAACACAAAAGGCTGATCATTTAGCAATATTGAGAAGCTTCTTGTATCCACAGGAGCAGGTGGTAGTACAGCAGTAAAAGTTGCATTAAGGGGACAAAATGCAGTCACTGGGATGTATTTTGACCTGCTGTCTCTCCCCCCGGGTGCAGCTGGGTGGTACACACAGGGTTAACACCAGAAGGACACACTGATGGCATGTAATGCCAGGTGTTCAGACACCCACCGAATTAGTTACAGTACCAGCTTTTGTACACAGCTTGGCACCCTCAGAGTGTCGGGTGGCATTAGGGTAAAAAAGACTTTTAAATCTCTTACCTTGGTCTAGTCCAGTGTAGCTTTTTGGTTGTTCTCCGTCCACTATCAGAAAAAGAGAAATTAATGCCAGATTCCAGTGAGTCATCCTAAATGACAGAGTAGGCTCACTCTTCGCACCGGCTGCTGGCTGCCTCCGCTGTGTGACAGCTGCCGGCTGGCTGGGGAACAAGCGTGTCCCATTCTGCAGCCTGCGGCAGGGGGAGAGGGGAAGGCAGCACCGGGGAGAGGAGGTGGGAGAGAAAGCCGGAGAGAAGGACCAAAAGAGAGAGAGGAGAGAGGCAGAAGCAGGAATATACCATGTGGCTGCGTGCTCCCCTTCTCTGCCTGGTGCTCAGCCTCGCAGTGCGCTGCCGAAAAGTTACTTTTTAATATGTGATGCACTCTTCGATTTTAGAGCCTCCCTGCTCCTGTCCTCTTTTCAGTCTGTGCTCGGAGGAACTTCTGGGCATTTCGGCAATTACATTATCATCTCCCTCTTTTGGAGCCTGGCACGGATGCTGTATGCGGAATGTGTTCAGTAAAGGAAGTCTGTCTGTGGCTGTGTGAGAAGCAGCACTTGGTTTCTTGCAGCAATTTTATAGGCTGTTTTTCTGAGAGTGGGAAACCAAGGGCAAGGGCAGTAATTTTGGCATCAGATGGCAAAGAAATAAAAAAAATACATTGGGAGCCACAAAACTAAACACAAGATAAACTGGGGAGGGACACATTTTGTAGTTACTCCTAACAGAAGGTCAGGATAATTTCTGAGACTCTGGTTTATCATCTTAGACATGTTGCAGATCAGAAATCAGTGCTAGACAGAACTCTTCCTGGGTATTGCCAAAATAATTCTCAAGAGGCAATAGCAAGCTATTGGAGTGGGTAACATTGCACTAAATGGCAGGGATTTCTCTGGACAAACACTGCTCGTTTCTAATCACCTTAAGTCTCCAAACTATGTTTTTAATTTCATTACACTCACACCCGTTGTATGCATATGTTTGTTTATACAAATATTTTTTAGGAAACTAATACAGGACACCTTCACAGAAATTGGTGATGGCTGTAAATACTTTAGTGTAGCAGAAGTGGGAGAAGTATTTAGGTTCCCACTGTTTGCTAACTAGTTTATTGAATCTGGAAGGCTTTTGTGGGCTTTTTGAATGCCTTTCATTAAAAATTATTTGTAATATTACCTCTGTGGCAAACTATGTTCAGATGCTCTGAATATTTGTCAAATTCATCTGTGTCTAAAAAGGGGAGTAGTGTTTCATATTTTATATTTCTGCAGTGTGAATGTGAGTGGATGGTCTTAATCCTGATTAACTGACACTTAATTCCCAAAGAAAACAAGAAAAAGAATTAAGAAATAACAGGAGAAAGATGGAAGAGCTAAAATGCATTCTTGATTAGAAAACTGAATGTAGGGTAGTTTCATGTCCCCTCTAAATAATTGCACCAGTTAATTATCCATTAGGTATTCAGTCTGTGTTTCCCTCTGCTGAGTACAAAACCATGATTTCTTTTATTCCAGTCTTATTGAATAAGGATTGTCCTGTGAGATTGTCCTGTGAGCTCTTCAGTATTTTTTAATGTTTGATTTAATTATATATATAATTCTGACTTTGCCTAAGGTACAAGGGATTTACCAGCCTTGTAATTCATAATGAAGCAGAAGAGCAGCCCATATCCAAGAGCTTAGGAAATGATTCCTTAGGTTGATTACAGGCAAAATCATACTTAGGTGTTTGGAGTTTTTTACCTAAAAATTTGAACCAACATGGCAACCTTCCTCTCAACACCCCGCATTAATTTCCACATCTAACACTGCATGATGGCATGAATAGCATATACCAGCGAGTCGTGCACTGCTGTAGAGTACAAAGAGCTCTCTCCTTCAACCTGTGAGTGAGCAGCATGAAGACTATCCACAAGAGTGTTTAATCTGAGCTCCCTGTGGACCTGAATTCATCAGTGAAAGTAGATCTTTGGTACCACTGGGTAGTGACCGTGGAGAAGTGCATCATGGATAATCAACCCTGTCTATCCAGGGTTCATTCATATCTCTTAGAAGTCAACCAGAATTGTAGGTGAATTCAGGGTTAGCTGTGTAACAGACCTCAGCTGGAAAATGGTTGGGTAGGAGAAAAAAAAAAGACTTTGTGCCATGGAGGACATCTGTTGTAACAAGGAATATTCATCACGTACTGTGTGTGGTACTGGAGTCCCTTAAAATCCTGTGCCATTGGAAAGACTCAGTGGAGACAGGCAATGTAGGGACAGATATCAATGACAGAGGATCTAACAAAATTATTGAACAGATTTTTCTGAAGTGACAGGCAGCAGCAGCTGAGGCTGGGCATCCTCCACAGTGGGGTGGGAGTGCATAGAGCAATTAAAGTGACTGTAACTGACATTCATGAATGTTCAGAGAACCATGGACTTGGTAGCTTGTTCTTTAGTACAGTTCACTTTACCTTTCACATTGATAGAAATGTCACTATATCTCCAACTCATGTTCCTGTTATCAAGACATTAGTATTAACATAGAAGTGAACATGAAAATGTTTTAGAAATAGGAAGAACTCACTTGAAGTCTTATTTTCCTTCTATAGCCTTGTCGTAGGGGGATACTTCATTAGTTCTTTGCAAATTCCATTCTCCATTGAAATTTGACCCAATGAGAGAGGTTAAGGTAGACTCAGTTTGTCCCCATTTTGGCTGGGAGGATTGCTCCTATTGTTTTTGGATTGTCATTGTATTGTCAATAAATGTCTTTGTCAGAGTAGAAATACAAAGTAAATTCCAATTCCAAGTACACTTCTGCAGCTTCATATTACAAAAGCTGGATGAGGAGAACTCTCTCAGATGTCTATTTATTTAGTTACCTATAAGGTTTTTTTGCAAAAGCACTAGCCGATGACAGGAATGTTATTTTATGGAGAGGTTGTTTGACAACCCGATAGTGGGAGCTGATAGTGAGGATTTAGGTATACCAGAATAGTGCTTAGGTTACCAGTTGCCAAAATAATTGGAAGTCTTTGCTGCAGAGATAATGAACAGGTCAAGAATCAAATTAAATCCTAAGTCAGAAGCTGGAAATGTTGCACACAAAAACTTGTAATGCCAGTGCATTGGTCTGTAGCTGCCATAAAGCCCAGGCTGCCTGAGGAAGCTGTGACATCTGTATCATTATAGTATTCAAAACCAATTCAGGGAAACACAAGAACACAGGAGGGCATCCAGAAAAAAGAATGTGTTTTTACTCAGAATATGGTTGCTGTGATTTTCTCTCTTTTCTATACAAATAGAATGAGGTCAGAACTGGTCCTTTTCCTTGACTTATTGTTGAATGCAACAAAATCACTTCATTGCAGAATCATCTTGGACTGTTAAGTTTTATCTCTCGAGTGTCTGGGCACCTTCCAAGAAATTACCAAAGTCTCTGAAAATCAGTGGTTTTCCTGAGTTCTGAAGCAATATAACCCATGTGTTTATTTCTTACTCTTCCATATCCAAGTCCTTATTGCTTCTCAATTTCATCCCTTCACACCTCTCTGTCTTTGTTTGCAAATAAAGAGAGAACAAAGCATTTTTTTTATTATTATTCTTCCTTTTTCTGCAAAGGCATATGCTTTGTTGTGTAGTTGATGGTAAGACTCGAGCTGGTTGCACTTAACATTTTGCATTTCAATCTAGGTGCTGAAAATTTTGTTATTTTAAACTCCAGTAACAAATTCCAAGCATTAGACTTGCTATATCTTCTCTAACGAGCACTATTTTGATGTTAAAGTAATGGAGTTTGAGTTGTGGAAAATAATATAGACTTGAGAGAAACTTTAACCTTGATTGTTAAGGGCAAACTGACTCCAGTGATGATATGCTACATTCAGAAATCATTGACTTACAAAGTACAATTCCAGAGTGCAAAACCATTACAAAAGTTATACTTTTTGTCAATACTCAGTTTTCACCCCAAAATATTACATTTTATGTCAGAAAAGTATTTATATTCAAGAATTTGAACTTACTGTGGGTTTTTTTGTATGGCAGTTATTATGTCCATATGTCTATAAGTATGAAAACCTCTGCTTTTAAAATCAGTTAAATGAATTGTATGAATGAGTACTTTGGCTGAAAAGATGGCTGCACGCAGCTGCCATTAGCTGTATGTAGATATCTGTGTGTCTGTTTACTTTTTGTTATGAGGAATGGCATGGAGAACACAAGACCATGTAAAAAAAAAAAGAAAAGACTTTTTGTCTGTGGATAAATAAGCTGTTATATTAACTAGGAAAAATATTTAATGGTTGCTGAAGCTGATGGAAAAGTTATTTTTCATCCCAACTTCATTTTGTGAAAAGGTGTAAATTTTTAAAAATCACAGTTTAGAAAAAAGGCACTGCATTTGGATCCATTTCATTCCTACACCACAGTGCAGCTCGACCTATGTCTGTTTTGGTTTTGCCTGCACTCTCTGAATGCTCCAGTGATATAGATTTCTCAGTTGCCTCTGTTTTCCTATTGCAGTAGTTCAGTATTTTTGTTGTTAGGAAGTTTGGGGTTGTTTTTTTCCCTGATGCCTAATGCAATGCTTCACCAAAATAGTCCTGACAAAATACATTGACTGTCTCTGTTTGTCCTAATCATTGGGAAGGGGAGCTGATTAATTCCTTTCTTTTTCTGCAGTGGCTTTTTAAGCAGTTGTGTCTGCCCACAGCTCATTTGATGAGGTGGGCAACCCATCTTTGAAAGCATTTACCTCTCGCTGTGTTCTCACATGAGAGGATACTTTAGAAAACAGATGTATGGTCCTTCCTACAGAGTATTCAAGTGAGCTTAGTTCTGTACTGCTGTTATCAGTGAATCAATATCCTTGAGCATCAAGATGATGTCAGGTTTCTAAGGCAATAGCCTTGACATATAACGTGCTCTACCTGATTTTACATGGATGCTGAGCCCTCAAAAAGCAGATTTTGTAACAGGTTTTTAATACTGTAGCTTAATTCAGTGGCAGTTTCCTTTGTGAAGCAGTATTTTGGTGTCTGAAGAATTGCCGAAAAAAAATCCCCTTGGTTCAGCTGTTGTTTAAGGACTTGGGCCTTAATTTTATTTTTTTCTGTTTCCCTTAAATCAGGACAAAAAAATCTTTAGGGCCTTGTTACTTTTAGAAGGATTTGGCAGTCTAATTAATATGATTATAAAACCAAAACTCTCTACATTTACCTGGAACTGAGAAAGATGCAAAACTATAAGGCTGAAAAATTTTTAACAAGATATTATTTACACTGGAAAATTAGCAGTACATTCATATGCTAGGCTAGCACTTCTTTCCTCCTCTTTTGGCACCAGAAATCTGTCCAGTTTGGAAATAGTTGAAGTAGTTCATCCAGATGAATGAAAATTTACCTCAGATGGATGATAGATTCAGATCCAGCAAGTCTTTGTGGTTAAGACTCTTCCTGGAAACCAACTCCAAATTTATGCTTTAAATTGAATGACAAAGGGTCCATCTCTGACTCAGAGGAGATGGGAAGTCTGCTGTACCAATTGTTATTCCAGAATGTTAAAAAGTCTTCCTTTTTAGATTGCCATAGGTGCCAAATAAATTTTAAGTTTAAAATAACCCCAAAAGTCCAAGTAGTTTGCAGCTGTTGGGGGAATGGGTAGTTCGATGAGGGGGTTTTATGTGGTTTCAGAGATAAATTGGATGCTTTTTCTCAACAGTACACTTTGGCTTTAATCAGAGGCTGGCACGAGTGATTGTCTGCTGTTTATTCAAAAGCATTAGAAGTGCCCTGTGGCAAGTGCACTCATACTGAGGTATACTCAGACCGATATTTGGGTGGTGGTAACTGTTCCAGAAACTTGGGGTAGCTCAAGCTGTGTGCCCAAAGTGGGAAAATGTACCTCTGATTTCCTTTTTATGTAACAGTGATACAAAGACCTGTCTCTCAAAATCTTAGTGTTCTCCCTAAAACATTGTGGAAGCACCTCCTTTGACCCCAGACTAGCAATTCCCACTTTAATCTTTTTCAATTGATGCAGCATGGGAAAATATTCAGAAGGAATTAAAAATATAATTTTTTTCTTAATGAAATCAGTTAATTTCAATGAGAGGAATACAGGTATATTTTTGAATGAATTATTCAGAGCCTTGAAATTCTGAGTGACTGATATCTGCTGTTAGCAACACATTTACATACCTGTACCCCAGAAAAACTAGTTAATAATCTGTTGTTTGGTATCTCCCTGATGGTGAGGCTGAGAAAATGCAGCTTCCTCCACTGAGCTGGCTTTTGTTGCTGCAGAATTGGTGCTTGGTGCCATGCCAGTTTGCTTTTGTAGGGGAAGGTATTAACACAGTATTGTCAGGCACAGTGGCTATTTTGGGCTTGAGAGGTAATGAGAGGTTAAAAAGTGTGAAGAAGGGTTCCAGCTACCTGGTTTTGATAGCCCATGCATCCTGGAAATTTAATTACATATTAACGGCCGCTTTCCGTGCTATTAATGTTGTGAAATGGCCTGTGAGGGAGATGGTCTCAATTAGCCCTTGCATTAACTTTTTGTCATTAATGTGTGTCAGTATTGATGCTTTTAATTGCATGAGACTTGAGGAGGGCTCGAGTAATCACACAGGGATGCCTGATTTGACTGAAGTCTGGCCTTTGAGGTCACAGCAATACAGAACAATTGGGTTTGGTTTAAAAGAAAGAAAAATCCAGAAATAGGGCAACCAGTGGAAAGAGTTATTCTATTTTTACAACAGTAGGAGTGGTTTAGAGCTAGCTGTTATTTCTAAATATACCCTTCCTTTTTAATGATAGAGAAATTATCTGTGACTTTGTTTTAAAATCTTGGTAAACTTCAAATTGGTTTTTTTTGTCTGTCTTTCTTTTCTGTTGATTCATGTTCTCTTTCTACCAGTGGTTCAGCCTTTTAAAGATTTCCTGCCTTGCTGTTGGGTACCCAATCCATTATGCAACATAGTGACAGTATAGCCTAGTCACCAGGACATCAGGCTCAAGGGTCAATTTTTTTAACATAAGTACAATTTAAGAGAAAATTTTTAGTGCCAAATAATTCTGGTTTTATCTGCTTAAAATCTGCTAATTTTGGAACAGGAAGCATATGACCGAAAAAGATCTGCTTTGAGTATGGGATATCTTAGAATTGGTTCCATGTATTCATTAAAGATGTGATTTTTTTTCAACATTACTGAATAGATTTGTTGAAGTCACGGTGACACAAGGTTTTTTGCTTTTAGGGTGAAGTATTGGTTTGGAATATTTCACCCTTTTAGATTATAAATTTACTCCTAATCTATCTGTTTTCCCCTGAAGATGACACATTATTGAAGTGAGACTATGTGGTTCTCAGTTTCTTAACATGTCCTTTGTTAAATACAGTTTACTATCTTTTCTCTTCTCTAGTCATGCTAGAGACCTCTAGATCAGATTAGTTTACATCATGAGCAAACCTGGTTTATGTGTTTATAATGTCACATATTAGCTCCTTTGCAATCTGAGCTGGAGCTCATCCAGTCCCATTACACTGATGCTTCTTTTCTAAATTTTGCTTCCACATCAGTGTGGGCATATCCATTCCAGTACACAGATGCTTCAATTTTTGTTTGATCAGTCTTGTACAGAAAAAAGGTAAAGGATTTATTGAACTTTTCCTGGTAATTTTCCAAATGAGCGATTACTGATATTTGTTTCAATATAATTTCCAAACTTTTACTAGCTTGTCTTCCAACAATTCTTATCTTTCCTATAGCAATTTTTAAAATATATTTTATTTGTTTCTATTTTTTTGACATCCAAACTATTCTATTCTTTCTGTTTTTCTGAACCAACTTGCTGTTGCTCCACCCAATAATATTTTCCAGCCTAAGACTGCTTTTCACCAAAGACAGTCTAACAAAGAAGCAAAGGAATTTGTTGGTTTCAAATTTGATAAATATATGGATTATCACTCTTAATTCTTTTTCTCCTCTCTTTCTCGCTCTTTCTTTTTTTTCCCACTTGGAAAATTAGTCTTCCAGAACATGAATTTTGATTAATTTTGTGTTTCTACTTACAATACACAGATTTCTATGTGCTTATTTTCATTCAGTCGTGATGAGATGTAAAACTGTCTCAATTTTCCTCCAGAACCACCTCTTTATAATCATCTCTTTAGGGGCATTATATAAATTGTCTCTGTTTTATCCACGCTGTGGTTTAATGAGCAGAGTTGCGACCTCATTCTTAATGTACACACCTGTTATGCTCACTTGATCTTTTCTTGCATGCAGCAAACATTTGTTAACTCTGTATCTGTTTGGCCCTTCAGAATGTATTCTCAGTCCTCTGTTTTTGTCACCTCGTTCCGTGCTCTCGCACTCGATATTTCAGTGTGCCTTAGACCTTTTCAGTAGTGAGCACTGTGTTCTCACTGATTCAGTTTTTATGACCATGGACAACATTACTTGACATAAGTCTCAGTGTACCTAAAGGGCTTACAGTTGAATATTAAACCTTGATCTCTCTAATGTCATGTTACATCTATGAGATCTCATTGCCCCTGTATACGTAGGTAATTCAGCAGTAATTCAGCAGCTGATAAATGCTGATACACCTTTTGGTTTTGTCTGGATGATGTGAAATAATGTTGGATAAAACTGGAAAAAGGTTAAGTAATGGTAATTCTCGAATAAAAGTAGATGTCTGATTTAACAAATAAAAAATCCATTTAATAAATGTTATGTACATCAACAGCAGTTCAGACAAGCTACTTATCAAGGACAGCCACTCTTCCTTGGCATAGGAAGGATATGGGTGTAGAAAAAGGTTCATTTACTGATTTTTGAATCTAGATAGTTAGAGAAACTGATGAAAAATCATAGTAGTCTCTTTGATTTGGTTTTGGTTTTTGGTTTTGTTTTTTGTGGGGTTTTGTTTTATTTTGTTTTTGTTAAGCAGATTTGACTTCCAGCAAACTTCCAAGAAGTTTCTATTATTAAAACAAGTTATCACTTAGTTGAGAAAAGTTTCACAGTACCTAAATGGATGTTTTGTGTAGGTATTCTTCTTGCATACAAAAAATGTTCTTTATAAGCCCTGAGGCTGTGGTTCCCTGATTTCTTCCTTGGCTGATACATTTGAGTAGAATAAAAAGCTACTTTTTTCCCTACTGTTTGTAGGAATTAAGTTAGATTTTTATTATCTTATATGATTTGTTTTTCTGTATTAATATTTATGTCAAAATATTATTCATATTTTATTTATTGCAAATTCACCAGTTTTTTTAAGCTTGAATAAACTTGCATGTTACGAGTGAACTTCCTTGCAGGTGCTCCTAAAATATCTTTTAACAACAATCTAAAAGAATTAATAAGTTATCTAATTCACTTTCTTCTAGTTTTTATTTATATAGTAGTTAATCCTATCTGAAACTAATACATAGGAAAGAAACTTCATTATACACCCTGAGAGCTTTGTTACATGAAGAACATTCTTCTATTAGGGTGTATATTTTTAGTATAACTTCAGTTTTAAGTCCTCAGTAGCTTTGAAATTAGTTGTGTCGAATGAAATGCTTTTATTTATCAATTCCTAATGAAATCAGGTTTTGCATTGAGTACCATATTTTTGTATGTGTCACTGGCCTAAGATCCCACCGTGTCCTACCACACCCTCAATTCTGTGTAATAATTTACCATTCCAGTTTGACTGCAGAAGTCATCGTTGTCTTTCCTTTAATTTCTCAGCTAATTTACTGCTCTCATAGTTAGGCTTTATTAGTACCACCCAGAAATCTATAGAAAACACAGAAAATGAGCTGGTGAATATCAAAGGTAAAAAACATTGGAAACATAGTTCTCTGCTTTGCCACCCTAGTGCTGACAATCTTCAGTTGCAAACCTGAACTGAGCTGTGTTAACTGAAAAATTGTTAAGTTTGTAGGAGGCTAATGTTCGTGGAGTTATTAGCCAAATTCCATACCAAACGAAAAATATTATTAGTGTAAATGATGGGTCTGCTACAGTATATTTGTGTCAAAATTATAATATTACCTTTTATAAGGGAAAACTGTATTTTCCCCTTTTTCTTTCTTGCATGTGAATGTACATGAAGACACATAAATCTAATTCTGTATCAGAAAGGTACTTAGCATGGAAAATTACAACTGACCTGGTTAGAATTTGGCAAAGTGGAAAAACAGCCTTAAAATGGAGAATTTGGAGGAAAGCTTTTTTCTGTCTTTTTTAACATTTTGTCATCCAAAATATAGTATAATAGTCAGTGACTCTATTAAAAATATGAATAATAGCAAAAATTAATAATATTTTATGCAACTAACTCTAAACAAATGCAATGCATCTATTTTTACTGTGAATTGTGAAATCTTGTTGAAAGGTTTCACGCTAGACTGTTACACATATTAGTCAGAAATGGTTTGTAGTATCAGGAATATAATGCTATATAATGACAGAAATGGAGAGAGGTGTTAAGAGAGTGACAGTTGGATTCATTATGACAGTTCTGAGTATGCTGTTTCTCAGCCTTGTCCAATTATGAAATTTGGGTGTCATTTTTAATTTTCACAAATTTGAGCTAGTAGAAACGGTAGTGTTAGTCTTTCCAACTTCATGAAGACCAGACCTGTACATCTGTTAGACAAACTGTGGCTGTTTCTTTCAGTTACCTAATTGAATAGTGAGTGAGATTTAATTGCAACTGTATTCCTGTCCTGCATATTTGGGTGCTAGATGGAAATATTTTCCACTGATGGCTGAGTAAGTTTGCATCTATTTTTTCCATGCAGAAGCTGTAATACATATTTTAATAAGTATGATAAGACTTTAAAGTTTAAAAATAAATAATCTGGGTAATTTCACTAAAGGGAAAAACATGAAGAGTCTTCTCTGATCATGTGGTGATTTTGATATCAGCAGAACTTGAAGTCTGCACACCTATGCTTAAGATATTTTAAAAATGCATCTTTTTTATTAGTATTGATATAGTTGGTGCAGTTAAGGCAGAATGAAGAAACAATTAACTTTTCTCAGGTGTGGCAGCCAGCAGTTCTAATTCTGTCCTATCCTTGTCCTCCATACATTCAGGTGATCATGCAAATAAAGATCAGAAAAATAAACTGGGCCAAAAGTAAATGCTGATAATTTATATAAGTCTAGGTGATTTAGAAGTTTAACCCAAATATTTGAGTCATCTACTATTTCTACAACAACATTGTATTGTCTATCCAGAATTGTTCAAGTAGTGGAAAAATAATCATAATATCAATGTTATGAGGAGCTGTTCTTACATCCAAGGCTTGCAGTGGAGATGTGTGTTTCCCATTTCCTGTTACTATTCTGGTCAGGAAGAAACAATAACTAAAACTGAGTATTCTTGGACTTTCATCCAACACTGGGGACTACTTGAGGAGTCCTTCTGTCTGGCCAGCCAAAAGCTCTTTGAGATCATAGAATGATAGAATCATAGAATGGTTTGAGTTGGAAGGGACCTTAAAATTATCATTTATTTCCACCCCCCTGGCCATGGGTAGGGAACCTTCCACTAGATCAGGTTGCTCAGAGCACTTGTTTCAGTGTCTCACTACCATATGAATAAAGAGTTTTTTCCTAACTAATAATCTAAATCCCTCCTTTTAGTTTAAAACCATTCTCCCTTGTCCTATCACTATCTGTCCATGTAAAAAGTCACTCGCCCTCTTTTTTATAAGCCATTTTTAAGTACTGAAGGCTGCAGTAAGGTCTCCCTGGAGCCTTCTGTTCTCCATGCTGAACAACCCCAGTTCCCTCAGCCTGTCTTCATAGGAGAAGTTCTCCTGCCTCTGATCATCTTCGTGGCCGTCCTCTGGACCCGTTCCAACGGATCCATGTCTTTCTTGTGTTGAGGGCCCCAGATCTGGATGGAGTCCTCCATGTGGGTTCTCATGAGAGTGGAGTAGAAGGGCAGAATCACCTCCGTCTCCCTGCTGCCCACACTGCTTTGGATGCAGCCTGGGATACAGCTGGCTCGCTGGGCTGTGAGCGCACATTGGCGGCCCATGACCAGCCTCTCGTCCACCAGAACCCCAAATCCTTCTCTGCAGGGCTGCACTCAGTGAGTTCTTTTTCCAGCCTATACTCATGTCTAGGATTGCCCTGATTCAGGTGCAGGAACTTGGACTTGAACTTGTTGAACTTTATGAGGTTCTTATGGGTCTGCTTCTCAAGCTTGTCCAGGTCCCACTGGATGGCATCCCATCCTTCCGTTGTATCACCTGCACTGCCCAGCTTTGTGACATCTGCAACTTGTTGAGGGTGCATTCAATCTCACTGTCTATGTCATTGATAAGGATGTTAAAGAGCCTTAGTCCCAAGAGAGAGCCCTGAGGATCACCACTTGTCACCAGCATCCACCTGGACTGCACCTCTCTGGCTGCATCCATCCAGCCACTTCATCCACTGAATAGTCCACTCTTCAAATCAACAGCTCCCCAGTTGGGAGATTAGGGTGTTGCATGGGACTGTGTCCAAGGCCTTACAGAAGGATGGATAGATAACTTGGGTCAGTTTTCCCTCATGGACTGTTGCAGTCACTCCATGATGGAAAGCCAACAGGTTGGTCAGGTGTGATTTGTCCTCAGTGAAGCCAGTGCTGGCTGCTCGGATCACCTCCTTGTCTTGCATGTAGCTTAACATCTCTTCTGTAAGGACCTGTTCCATGACCTGCCCAGGTACAGAGGTGTGAGGCTCGCTGGTCTGTAGTTCATGACTTTAATCTGGATTGAATTCTATTCTTGCCTTGCAAGGAGGTAATTCTTTCAGAATATACCACCTCTTTCCTACATCTGTTCCACAACCTGCGTTTGTCCCATAATTGCAGCTGTGTCCAAAATACAAGGTATGAGTATAGCTTTATTAATGCTGGTAAATAATGCTAGATTTGTAATATTTTTAGTTTTACACATAACTCAGAAATAATAGTTACTAATTTGACCAATCTGTGGCTGAAAATATATTGCTTTTCAAGGTGATAAAATCAGTTCTCAGCAGGCCTTTTACTTAAAGGGGTTGGAGAGCTGATACTCAGGAGAATTGATGTACAGAAAAAGCTACACCCAGCAAACCATTTGAACCAAACTGTTTTTGTTAGCCATAGACAATGGATGTGACCACTAAGAAGCCTTTATTAGCACACTTCTAATATTGCCACCAAAAATATTTGTACTTAGAGCTACTGATCACGTCCCAAGATGTGTAAGACTGGCTTGTAGCAATCTTAATGGATTTTGGCTGTGTTGCTCTCCAGGGACAGGCAGACGGGGTTGTAGCACCTGATGCAGCAACCTACATCAGGCTGGGCTCGTTCCATGCCACAGCACTCAACATGCCTGTGGGAATAAGACACGCAGCAGCTGTGACCAGTTTATTTTATTAAGTAAATTTACTTAATAAAAGAAGTTAATTAAGCATCTTGCATGGGTAATCTCTTTCAGTGTAGGCTTTTGGAGAATTTATTGCTTTTCCTTTTCATTGCTTTTCTTCAACTGATACTTTGTTTCATTGAATTTCAGAATCACTCCACCTGCATTAAAAATTATTTCACAGTTTCTGGTCAGAAAGTGTGTATCAGGAGAGGCTCTGAAGTTAGAAAGTATAAGTCAGAAGAGGTTCTTTGACTCAAGGCTTTCTCAAAAAGCCCAAATAAACTGGGATTGAGGTGTTGGGGTTTTTTTTGTTTGCTTTTTTTTTTGTTTGTTTGGTTTTTTGTTTGTTTGGGTTTGTTTTTTTTTTCATTTCCCAGCATGCAACAAAAGTTTTATTCTGTTTATTTAAAAGAAATTTTTTTTTTGTAAATGAAACTTTATTAATATTTAGTTTACAATATCAGTATTTGAGACTTTGAAGATACTTTTTAAAGAAAAAAAGGAAATATGGGCATATTTTCCAGAGCAATAAATATTGCTTCTAGTTTTGCAATTAGGACATGTATGAATTTAAAATACATGAAACTTCAAAATGCATTGATAAAATGTTTACCAATCTTAGTCTTCATTTACACCATTTTGGCACGTTAATCTCTTGAGCCAACTCTTCCATGGTTTGAAAACATCCAAGAAACTGATTAGACCACAAATGTGTGTTCTGTTCCCAGACTTTGCAGTTATCTTTTCAATTATCTCATATTTATCTCTTTGTTCACCTGGTTTTTTGCCACTTCTCAGATAAATGTGATTTCATTTCTTCTGCAAATGATGTTTGATTAGAAGGAATAATTTGTTTCCTCTGTGAATATTTCTCAATTAACTGATTAACAAATTTGGCTGGGAAGTTTTTGTCCTTTTTTTCTGCTTCAGTATTTTTTCCGTGTTTGAATGAGAGGTTTCAAGAATCCCCATCACATTATTGCTCTTGTGTCTGCTGCTTGTCAAATACCTGCCTGCTAAGTTGATTTTTAATAATGTCAACAAATAATGACAGTTTTGAATTGCTTATTTATCAACTTGATTTTGTTTGATCCTATACATGTTTAGTTCCAAGTCACATTTTTAATAACAGACAGAAATCCTCTCCAGTGGGAAACTTACTTTGTTGGAAACTTTTCTAATGCATTCTGCCTTTTCACTTCATTGTGGGCTTCATTGGCTTAGGCTGCATTACTTGATTTTGAAGCCATTGCTTAATCTGTTTTTTAAAAATTTGCTTGGACTACATTAGCATTTGAGTTAGCTAAATAATTATTTTCACAATGTGTCCAGGTGGGAGACATGGAGCATTAAAGCATTTTTTTCAATACCTATAGTTATTGAAGAGGGGAAGGGAAACAAGTTTAACAGTCTAGGACACCTTTTTCAGACATGTCTGTGATGACAGAGAGTGGAGCAAAAAGGATAATTCTAGACAATTTTTAGTGATATACAAAAATCTGTACTACAGAAAAAAATACCTGCATTTACATCTTTTGTGATGATATAGCATGTATAACATTTTCTTCCAGATGTGACCCTATGTTTAATTGATCTATTTACCACTGTTTAATGATTATACAATATATAGTACCAGTAGCAATTTTGCCCGAGCAGGGATGAAGTAAAATAATTAATACAATGGAATTTTCAGATTTCTCAGCTCTTGAATATTTGGTTTCTCAATTAATGGGATTTTTATTAGGGGAGCTAGAAATAGATATGATAACCTAGGAGAGTATCAGGATTTCTGTTTATCTTTGAATTCATCATGATTCCTTATCTACTAAGAGAAGCTACTGGCAAAAATCAGTAGTTCACTATCAATTAGTTAATCAGAAATAATATTAGTAGATTCAGAATACATGTGTTTTAAAGTCTTATATGTATGTTTTAATAAAAATACATTTAAACTGACTTTTAAGCCTAATACTTTTTAATTGGCATTGCATCAATTTAATATCATAATAAAATTGTTACAGCACAGAAACCTTACATGTAACTTTTTTATTAGTAAATACCAAATCTGAGACATCACTTAAGCTATGAGTCTGATTTTTTTATTTAAAAAACTAGAAAAAATAGTCTCACTGTAAGTATAACTGAGGAGTTTCCTAAAGCATGACAACAAATTTTTCTCTCTGCTCTTACAGCTTGCGTCATTGGTAGGGTTAAAAAGAGAAGTGGTTGTCTAGCAACACTGACATCTTTATTTCTTGTTTTGATAGTGCTAACCTATCAGCATCTGCAGCTAATGGAAACATGTAATTTAGAATTTTTTTTACAGTTCCAAATGTGAAGCAAAATGCAATTTTAGTGGTAGGCAAGAAACTAAATCTGACCTTAGTTTTAAAGAGATTGTGTTGTCATTTTAATATCAATTAGTAATGCACATGTACAGTAATTTTTTAAAAGGTGATAGAAAAATTATATTATTCAGAAATTATTCCTGACTGTAGATTGAAATAAATCAAATTCATAAATCACAGTAGGTGTTATCCTTTGGATTAATTTTTGTATTGTTAAAAAAAGTAAGGTGTTTTCAGCTTTTTTTTTTTCCCCAGGTATTTTTTATCAAGTGACAAGAAGATTTATAGGATAATATTTTCTGCTGAATTAATATTCTTTTCACTTCTTAGCCTCAGTAGGATGAGTTTTCTAGTGGCCAAATTTCTTTAAAGCAGAGGAATAGTAGGCTGAAATAATAAGGAGGAGATGACTGAACTTAGAAATGAATAATTTCAAGATATTCAACATAAACAAAAGACAAATTATTAAATGTGGAAAGGGTTCAGAGAATGATAAAGAAAGGAGAAAGGTGCTGCATCAAAGGAGAACTAGGTGGATGCAGCCAAAATCTAAGAAGAAACAACTACAGGTAGAGAAGCTCTGGAGATAGTAATGTAGTTCTGAATTGGATTCAGATGTGAATTCAGGGGTGGATGGTGTAATTAATTTGGCCCTATGTGACCCAGGAAGGTACAGCTCATTGGTGTTATACTTGCAAAGGGAGGAAACCCATGAAATACAATCAGTAAAACTGTTCCAAAATAGGCTAAATACAGTGGTTTTGTTTGGTAATTGGTAATTTTGTAATTGCACAGTGAAACACTTTAACTCCTAGGATAAAGGTGAGGTTTTTTCAGAGGTAATGGAGTGATAGTGAAGTATTTCTAGATCAATGTATTTCATTTAGAAGTGCAGAATTTTGAAAGCAAACAAAAGATAATAACTAGGAGTCTCGCTTTGACAAAAAGTTCTCCTGGTTCAGTATCCTGCTTATTACAGCAACCTTTGAAGGTAAAAAACATTACTCATATAGAAAAATCTGTCTTTGGTGTATCTTTCTTGCTTCTGAAAAGTAATTTTAAGACATCTCAAATCAGAGGCTGCATGTGAATAATTGCTTTTATGGGTACTAATGGATGTCTTTTTCATTAGTTCCTCTCCTTCCATGTTGGATCAACTTGTATTTTGGGTCTTGGTGCTATCAGAATAAGGAGCTTCAAAATATTCTTGGTTTGTACATTCTTTTTAGGCAGGTGTTTTAGGCAGCTGCCTCATAATACACTGATTTGCCTATGTATCTTGTATGATGAGAAGTAGTAAATATTAATTTCCAACTCACTTTCTGTATATTGTTCATAATTTTATGGCTTTCAGTGGTAGTTCCCACTCATTAATTCCTTGAAAAATGCTCTTCTTGGGAGGCAAGCACGGTGCCATGAAGCCAAGGCATAGCTGTCTGCTCACCCCAGCAGGTTGGGCATGGTGCAGACATCCATTTACATCAGGTCCAGAGAACAGATGGCCAAGGAATATATCAGTGGGGAGCCTTTAAAAATGGAAATGACAATCTGGGACATTATTTATCCCATATATGGTGAGCAAGATAATCAGAAGTACTCTATACATCATTAGAGGACTTTTTACTTGCAATACTTAACATTATGAGAATTCTTGGAGCAGTGTGAGGTTTTTAATAACTCTTATAAGAAAAAGAAATCTTTCCTCTTTCTGAAGATAACATCATCACCCATTGATTTTCTCTGATATTGCATTTAAGTCTCCCAGAAATTTTAGTAAGTCTTGGGCAAATATTATCACCTCTGGATAATATTCAATAAATCTGATTCTTTTAGAATATCCTCTCCAAGATGTGTAAATGCAGGGGATTCTCTTCTGAGCTTGGAAAGTCAGTGTCATGTGTCTTATGCTTTGAGAATGTACATCTGGTTTATCATGGAAAAGTACTAAATGCAAACATTGAGAAGTTGAAATATTGAAGTGTAATAACAGAAATCCTCAAGTTGGGCAGCCTTGGTACATTTAAATACATGTCTGATGAAGGTTTCATGGAATGGTTAACTTTCCTAGTTTTTCCACCAGTTGATTAAAGATTTAACAGAGGAATTAGAGGTATGTAATTGTACTATATTTGCACTGTTTGCTGGGGCCAGTAGCTTATATGCACAACACTAAGTAATGTTATAAATAATCTTCCCATCTACAGGTGGGCCAATGAGACACTCTGATCTGGTGGTTCTCTTTTGGAGACAGGAAAATTTTGACATCCTACTTGCACATGGTTATGGAGAAACTTATCCCATCTGGACATGACTAAAGTGCCCTTACAGAATTTTGCTCTGCAGTTTCAACAGAATGAAATTCGAGCAGGAAACGTCTAACCCTCCACCCCATCCCAGACCATAGAGGTGGTCAAGCTCTGGGAATTTTGAAACAAAGGAGTTGAGGGAGAGTAAAATAACTCAGGACAGGACTGACTATGTAAGATGATGTTTGAGGGATGAGATGGGAGCCAAAATGCTAAGAGTTCAAGGAATGAGGGATTCCTTTGGATCACTGAGTAACAGCCTAGGGCTCAGTATTTAAAACTTAGACTAGCACTCAATCCTGCATGCCAGCATACTGCAGACCATAGGTGTGTGTAATTCATCTTCTCTTTTCATTGTTAATACCCTTTCAGATATTTGCAGACTTCCCACCCTGTCTCCATTTTCAGCTACTCAGGTTAATAAATATTATATAAATTTTCCATCATAAATCATTTCTTCCATGCTCCAATCTGTTCTGCTGGTCTTTTCTTAAAGCACTGCAATTTGTCAGCCTTCCAGCTAACATTATGTCCTGCACTGAATTAATTCTGTAGTGTGCTCACACTAAAAACTGTCCAAAGGTCAGGCAATTATCATTTCTGCACTCTGTGATGTGTTGTCTTCGTGGATTTTAGTTTGCAACTGCTCTAAGCCTGGGTTGTTTTTTGGTAGTGCTGCAGCGTGGGAGTTTCTATCACCCACACTTCTCTTTTGTTGTATTTTCTAGATTTCTTTCACTCAGTGAATAGCCAGCTACACGTTGATTTCTATCTCCCTAGGTGTTTTTTATGTGCATTTTTATAAATTGAAACTCATGCTGTCATTTTCTGCCCACTAATGCCTCTGGCTTTGTCACTAACATTTCTCAGCTCTGACTGATATTCACAACTCTTTCTGATTTAGTATTACGTGCAAATTGCACCGAAGCATTATAAAGATATTTAAAAAAAAGGCAGAGCTCATTAAAAAATTCTAGAAGACAATTTCCCCAAAACTGAATGTGTTCTCATCAACCACCTTCTCTGTTGTCCCCAGAGATATCATGCTTTGCAATATCAGAAATCAAAGCTAATGCTTAAAAAGAATAATAATCTTCACTTTCAGATTGGTATCTTTTTTTTCTCCTTTTTAATAGTATTCTTCCTTGATCTTTAAAGTACAAAGTTGAATACATATGTAATGTATATAAGAAAATTTTGTAATGACAAAGCTCTTACCAGGTTAAGGCTAGAAGTCAGCTTATTTAAATAAAAGGAAATGGGAAAATTCTTCGAGAGGAAGAGGGAAGATGAAGCTTCCTAAGTTCTTCATGCTCAGAAAACTATAACATGTTGTCCTTAGACATATTTTTTGGAGAGCTGCAGTACTCCTCAGTTCTATTCCTGTACAGTTCTAGTAATTTGGCTAGATTTCCCTGGCTGTCCTCCGAGGTGTCATGGGAAAATAAAACAGAAAATGAGAGATTGTGAGACTTCTCAGCTTGGTGCTTTGAGTGAGAGTACAGCACATGGTGGGTGAAAGTCGGCTGACTTGATCAGGAGTTGTGTTCACAAATCTGGCAGGATGGCTGTGTCTGCTGTGGTGATCTGTAATTTACTGCAAAGATACTGTTTGGACGTATTAGGTGCCCCTGCTGATCAGACCCTCTAGGTGTGACAAATAGAAGCTGGTCACTGCCTCTTTGGATGGGGCACTGAATGCTGCTGTCTGGAGAGGATTATGGTAATAATGTCTAGGAATAATAGCAAGGAACAAAAGGAGCAGTGGGCAGCTTTGCCACCCCGCTGCAAATTTCCCTACCTGTTCTTAGTCAGCCTTTCATTTCCCCAAAGGCAGTTGCCCACACTTTTGTTAGGAAAGTGAGATACAGCAAAGAGCACCTGGCATTGAAACATTCTCCCAGTGCTGAATATCCCACCTATAGGCCAGTTTGCCACATGGCTTAAATGATAACTGAGAAAGCCAAGGGAGAAACCACAGACCTGCAAAGTGGCTGCTGTAACCTGGACACATGGTAACACAGTGAGGAAGTTGGCGTAATCAAAAGAATTATCACAGCCCCCTGCAAGGTATCTGAGATGGTGGAAGGGATCCAGATTCAGGGACAGAGGCAGCTGTGAACAAATGATTCCAATTTTCAGTGCGTCATTAAAGACACAAAGTGAGTCCAACAGTAAAAGGATCAGTTCTAGAAGAAACTTCTTTATGACAACAAATGGCTGCCTAAATCCTCCAGATTCCTGCTTACAGATGTGCTTTACTGCCACCTCAAGAGAGAGGCTCATGGATCCATAAAAATCAATGTCTTTCAATGTGCAGCACATGTCATAGAAAATTACAAATGTATTATCCACTGATATAAGAATTCACAAATTAAGAAACTGGTGTTCCAATGGAGAATTTGTATCCTACAGTAAATTGAAATAAGAATAGGTAGAGTGGGAAACTGAAAAAAACCAGAGAGCCTTTTTCGTGAGCCTTTAGGATCCCCTCTCCTAGAACACAATCTAGCTCTTAGTTTCCTTACTATTTTTTATTTCTTAAGGTTTTCCTGTGCCATCTGTACTTTTGCAAGGTCGTGTCTAACAAAGAGCAAACACAGAGCCAATGGAACAGCTTGTGCAGTTATTGCTACTGAGGCACTTTAATTCTTGGACTTGCCCCCTTTCCTGGGGCAGCTATTTAAGAGACAGGTCTCCCACCGGGTGCACAAAATGCTCTTCCAAAGAAATGCAAGCTAATTGCTTTCATTTTGCTTCTGAACCTCAGGGCCTGGGAAAAGACAATGGTCTGTAAGAGCAGTAACTTGAAAACCCAAAGTTCCATTGGCAGTTTGCTTTGATATGTGCAGGAATTGGGAACGAGCTTAATAAAAGTCAAATTTCTTCAGTTTTAGTTTAAATATTGTTTCAACTTATTGCCACTAAGGTAGCTAAATAAAGAATCAGATGCATGAAGATATTCCTACAGTGGGAAATCAGTCCACTGTGTTTTAGGTAGTGGAACCGCTTTTCATAAATATGCTCCTGGGTCTTAATTAAATGTTTGCTGTAAATGGAAGATAAGTGATGTTCTCATTGGTTTCAATTTACTAAGTGTGGTCTCAGCTTGACTTTTTGGTTTTTTTTCACTGCCACAGATTTCTGTCACAGCTTTTATCAAAATAGGATGATGCCTTTGTTAGACCATTCATATACTGATTTGGGAAAGAATGGTTGTAGCCTTAAGCAGTCTCAGCGCCAAGAGGTCTTACTGTATTTGGAATCTTGGAAGCGTTGTAGATTTTTGTAGGATCGTTATTTGTTAGTTATTGTCAAACATCCTGAGAGTGTATCCACTAAGAATGAGGCTGCAATGGCCAGCCTGAGCAAAATAACTTACGTATAACATGAAGTTCTCTGTCCGTACTTTAAAATAAAAAGACAGAGTGAAAAGTTTTACTAAAATGTACAATTTAAGCTAACAAGATTAGCTCAGACTCCTAGAATTTTTCATGGTTTTGGTGTTACAGTCAACTGGATGTAATGTACAGAAAAACAAGAGATACTTCAGTATAGTTTTTAAAAGCTAAGCTTAAACCCTCAAAGTTTTTGGTACACTAAGCCTGTGGAGCATTTTGTTGGAGAAGAATTTTCTTTAGAATTAAGCAAATCATCTTGTACTGTAAAGCACAATTATTGACTTTTAACTTGGATGTCCAATTAAATGTATTGTAACTATTCAGAGAAAGGAGATGACCTACTGTGAGATATTAATTGACTGACATACACCAATTCTGCTTCCCTCCCATTCTGGTTGAAGGAGTTCTCTCTGTTGATTTATGCAGGAGAGCAAGAAAGACAGACTATAAGATTATTCCTTAAGTAAGTTTCCAGTTCTCTGGAGTTGGCAGGAATGTTAGACCAGCAAGTCACCTTCTTTCTGTCCTTTTCTAATATCACTTTCAGTGTTACCCTGGTTCGTTCACACAGTCCACACAGAAAATCAGTAAAAACTAAATAGCCCTTGTCTCCTTCCCAGTAGTCTTGGGATCTTTTTGCTGTTTCTTAAGTTTTCATAGCACAGTCCTGACAGTTGTCTCACTTCTGCAGGGAGCGTTACATAAGATGTAGAGAGGTATAACGAGGAAAGAAAGTTATCATTCCTTTCCTTCTCCCTCCCCCTATTTTCTATTGTTCTGTGAGCAGTTTCGCCCAAATCTCACCCTTTTAAAGTAGCTAATTACTGCTCTTCCCTGGCATGCATTAGCATTATGCTGTTGTCAGTCTGTCAGGTGCACTTAGTCAGGGTTTAATAGGCTTGCAGTGAGCTACAATTAAACTCTGGAATTAACATTTAAAGAGTGTTTACATGACTTCCTCTTCCCTTCCTCCCCCGCAGCAGTTTGCTTAAAGACGCAAGCAGTTTTCTGGTTTGCTTTAATTGTTTTGTGAGGAAAATACTAAAAAAAAAATCCATGAGGTTGACTTTCATTTAAAATTTGAGCTCTGTTTTTTGCAGCTCTTGGGAAACATTACAGTGCTATTTTTCAAAAGGAAAATTGTTCCAATTTAAAACCATGTGGTCAAATACAACCCTTGTAACCATGCTAACAAATGTTCTGCAATTAGAAAGAGGAAGAGTTGTGGCTCACTCGGAAGCACCAAGTCCTGAGTGGAATGAGAGGGTCCCTGGCCTGTTTTTCTGATCCAGAGGCAGAGGACACTTGCATGTGCATGAACTACTTCTTTCTCTGTAGCCCCCAGGACCTTCACTGTGCTGTCTGCAGATCTCAGTTCTTTGGACTCTCAAAAAGTTAAGACAAGTTTGTACAGATTTAGACACTCTTTGTGCAGAAGATGTGCTTCCTTCCCACCCAGGGAGAGGTCCTTTTTGCTGTATCAGTCCAGTCAGGGTCCTATTGGCATTCACTTAGATCTGTTTTGTTCCCTCAGTTGACTGACAGCTCTTTCAAACACCTCTAGACTCAAGAAAGCCCTTCACACTCCTGCTTCCTTTGCAGAAGTCACCTGTGGGCTGAAAGAGCTTCAGAAATTAAATGGTAAATGCATATTTTGTGCTGTGAATGCTCCAGAGAGCACTGGTGGGAAGCCTCTTAGTAATAAGTACAGAGAGCTGGGTTTTGAGGATTCAAAATTCTCAAAGGGGAAAAATTAAAATGATGTTAGCTCTGTGTCGGTGCCCCGCTGGCTATGTTATTTTACTACAGCTGAGGATATGCCCTAGAGTGTGGGGGGTTTCTTCTTGGCTTAGGCATTGGATGTAAAAGAAGAATCTGTTACCTTTCTTGTATATGATGAATTTGCCATTTAGCTGTTAGATATCCCTGGTTTTCAAACAAAACACACAAGTCTAAGCTTTCACATTTGGCAAGTGTATTGCTACATTGTACATTGTCATTTATTTATTAAAAATAATTGTCTATATCATCTTTATATAAGCCAGGTGTGACTCCCTGATTTTACATGTGCAATGTGAGGGTAGCAGTACCTGAGCTTGGGAATTTTTAGAGAAGTTTTGTATCACAAAAGCCATTCAGATTTACAGTCCTCAGATGACACATGTCCAAACATTCCCCCTTATTCCAATGTCCAGAGATTATGTCTCCTCCATTCTAAATTCTTTCAATTCATCTCCAATTACTTGCAAATATATAGATTGGTAGTTAAGGGAAATGCAAAGGCTTTAAACTAAACAGATTATATTGTTTGTCCTTCGATATAAAATTAAATTTTCTTTTAGGGTGACATGCAGGAACTTTATGAAAAGAAACTGTGAACTCCCCACAAAACTCAAAGATCAACACTCATGCAGACAGTTACTGCTAATTGCTGCATAAACCTATCAACCACAAGTTACAAGACTAAACTAATGGTCACCTTCAGTTCCTCTTTCACAATTTCTCTCTAACTTCAAAACTTGTCCCATTTCTCTTGGCACAGCTGTTATCAGAAGAGTTTATGTGGTTTCTGATGATGAATTCTGTTAAACCAGTGGGGAACTTGAAAACCATTAAAAGATGCTGCAGAACCAGTGTTTGGACAGATACAGTGAAACCTAAATTGAAATAGAGGATTTTAAAATAATGTTACCAGGATGAGTTTTTTTCTCACTGGGGAACAGGGGCAAAACTCAAAAAAAGTAGGTATCAAAGTCTTTTGTGATCCACAATTAATTAATAACAATAGCTGATTCCTAAGTTTTTGCTATTCAACTGATGATTGGTCTCTTTTAGCTTCTTTTTGATTAGGCTATGTAAATTATGCCATTTAAATCAGTATTTATCACTACAGTTATCTTTCCATTCAGATTTTGAATGTCTTAATCTCTCAGATTAGTTTGATTTCCTACACTGTAATGAAGTTTGAAGAAAGCAATTTGTTTTTCAGTATTAAAAGGTGATACTTGGAGCAGGAAATGCTCAGGAACAAATAATCTGCATGAGAGAGAGGTAAAGGTGATGTACGTCACTTCACTCTGAAAACAGACACAGGAACATCTTCATTTCTCATCTACTGTATATGAAATCCAAAAAAGACTTTTTTTTTTTTTTGGTATAGGGATCTTTGGGCCATTGACTGGTGTGTTCTAATGTGTAGCACTAGAGAAGAGTTCACTTTCCTGACCTAAGCACAGCCTCAACCAAAGCATTGCAGCTATGTAATTGTCTTAGCAGCAACATAAAACACAGACTGCAGAGCACTGAGTATATGAGTCATGCTAAAGCCAGACATCGTGCAATTTGGCTGGAAAAATGACTGAGAAGAATGTTTTAGATGAAATACTGAGTCCTTAGCTTGAGGGCACATATCAGGTTACAGGACAAATATGCTTTAGGATAGGTAGTTACAAAAAGAAGTAGAGAGCTTTGAAGACACTATGCTGTGGGCCAGATGAATTAAAAAAAATTTCAGGAGAAAGTAATCCTGTCATACTGTGCCAGCTTTTCAGTAATTCTACTTTGCTTAGACAGGAGAGATGCCTCTTTTTTTACTCCTTTTTTTTTTTTTTTAAATATTCTACCTCATAAAAACTGTAAGGTGTTGTGGTGTTTGAAATTATGTGTCTTTATTCAAGAACAATATTCAGTAGGAAAGGGTTCTACATGGTCTTATGTTGCTGAGCTTTGAGACTGAAGATTGGAATCCAGCATGACTGAGCTTTGCAGTTTTCAGCATGATACATCTTTGGGAAGTCCCATGTATATTGCTATATATAGTCCTGCCAACAGACAATTGCTTTCACTAGAAGAAGGACCAAATCAGCTGCTAAAGAGTTGGCAGAGGACATTCCTCTCTATATGCAGAGATGTTAACCTAGCTGTTCCCAGGCTGGAGGATGAACAAGTGTAGATATGCACTCTTTGTTTTAAGAGTCCTTTTGCAGAGGACTCTATTAGTAGGACTGAGATCTGATTAAGATGACTAGGGAAAACTTCAGTGGAGCAAATTGACAAAGACACTGGCTTCATCATCTCAGTGCTGAAGGTTCACCAGGCCCTAAACAGTTCCTTGTACTACCAGAATTTTAGTTTGGATTGTGACTGAAGAAGAATTTTCATGATCGTAAGTCTTTATAGATTCAAGGGCAAGAATTTCATATTATGTGTCCAATAAAAGAATGTTTTAAAGAAACTGAGGTTTTAGATAATGCTGCATTTTCTTTGCTCCTTGCAGAGACTCAAACTGGTTTCTCAAAATAGATGTGTTCAATATTTTTTCATACTAAATGAGCTTCCTGTGAAAAGGAGGAAATCGGCTCAATTTGGAGTGGTGTGTTGAGATAGTGTCTTTAGCAGCTGATGTTTTACACCAACAGCAATTGAAATCATACTGAGAAGAGTCTTTTGATATTAGTGATAAACTGTGTTCATTTAAAAAAAAAAAAGCCTGTGCAGTTAATATTTCAAAATGAAAGATGGTCAGTGGTGTTGAAATCTAGTTTTGCTGTGAGTGTTTTTCTTGAAACATACCTGACAGAAAAGGCATAAAGCTGTTGTGGAATTAGTTTAACTGATATACTAGTGTGTCATGGTTTTGTTACTCCTGGTCTAAAACATTAGATAAATGAAATACTGGAATATTTTAATAAGAGGAGGCACATCCCTTGTTGAGGGTGTTTAGACAGATTTGTAGCAGCAGGAAAGATATTTGGGATGATTGCAAATGCTGGTTGCCTGCAGCCAATCTCACTGAGCTACTGGGATACCGGTGTGAAAACGGGTAAGACATTCAAATGTTGGATGATTAACAGCAAGAAGGATTTGTGTTGGTATACTGGACTTAAATCATCCTGTATCTTGGCACACTTTTACTAAGTGAAGTATCAGTGTTTGTCACTAGAGCTACATAGCCTGCATATTAAGGAGAAGTCATTAACCGTCCAGATTGCTCTATGTTCTTTGTATTATCTCTTCTGCAATGAAATCTGAACACACACTAATGTGATATGGAGACACTGAGCAAATAATTATGCAGCAACCCCCTTCCTTATCAGTAGATCAGGACTGGGATCACTTAGGAGACAGGAAAGAATTGTACCAATGAAGTCAGACATGGAATAATAATGGTTTACCTTTCCTTCTGTGATTTTGCAAGGAAGAAGTTGTGCCTCATCTGTGGAGTGTTCCCACCACCCCTCTAAGAATATGTTTAAAGGAACTTTATAAGATGTTTAAAGGAACTTGATAAAAAAAATTTAGAGAGGAGTTTGCTGCTGACTGAAGTGTTTTTAAACATATCTACTGGGTATGTTGGTAGGATATAAAAAAAGATTCCGTTTTTTCGTCTGTATAATCTCTTTTCTCCACATGCATTCTCTGATAAATTCTTTAGCAGGGGAACATTCTCTTTCAGAAATAAAAATCAGATTTATAATATTCACACACTTTCACCTGTAATAAAACTTCTAGATTGATACATCAGCAATAATTCTTGGAGCTATGACATATATAGGAGTTAATAAAAAACCTATCAATTTTAATTCAACATGGCAGAATAGATCCTGGTTTATTATGATGTAAAGCATGATCTCCTCTATGATATGATATTCCCACCCTGAAGAATATTCTAATTTAATCATAATTCTCTTATATTTCTAGTAATTAAATAATATCACTTACAAATAGTAAGTACGTTATGTATCAGATTTTCATTGCTTTATGTCTACTTCTGAGCAGTTAAAACCAATTTTAGTGAAAGAGGATGAGGCCTGGTGGCTCACTAAATATGGAATATTGTAATAAGAAGCAAACATATTTTCAAGAATTCAGTATTTTAAAATTGCAGAAGCCTTACTCTTAAAAGGAGAATAGGATTTTTAAGGTTCTCCATAAATACTGCTCAGAGAAGGCTTTTCTCTGTGGCCTGATGAAAGATGGAGTGTTTTCCTTATCATTAGGTGCAAGCATTGTAATATAAAAGATGAATCTTGGAAAGAGGAGAATCCTCCTGAATACCTGAGAAGTCAGCTGGTCTGCTTGTCCTCTCAGTCTATTATTATCCACCCTAATGGTCATTAAAAGTAAATGTATGACTGCCAGCATAAACAGACCTTGAGTAAGGTGAACTTAGAGAGGCCTTGGTGATAATGATTTACCAGTTCAGGTGTTAATAATGTTTCAACACAGAGTCTGCTTGACAGATTTGTAATGGCTTCAAATTATATGCTTAATAATGCTGTGGCAGTTCACTGCCAGCAGAATATACCATTGGAACAGCAAGGTACACGCTAAGGGCAGCTCTGTTGGAGTGTTAGAACAACAATTTGGTTTTCAGAAGCTGCTGTTGATACTGAAGGAAATTATAATCCAATTTGCCTTCTGCTCCAATATTGAGTTGATATTTGCAGAAAGAAAAACCTAAATACATGTATGCATGTGTTTGTCTTTTTTACTGGGGAAATCAAAAGTACAGAATACATGCAAAGCTGCATCAGTCTAGGCTGGCATTATTTTTGGAGCTCTAACAGCACTTTAAACTATATTGAATTCAATTTGCTAAATTATAGTTATCTGTTTAAGCTAAAATATGCTGTCTTATGTTCCTCTTTAGCTCATGTGATTCTGAAATAAATACTCTCTTCTATGCTGGACCATTCACTCAGGGCACATAGTCACATTCTCCCTTCTATGATATAATAGCCCTTGGGACTTCTAGGGTGAAAAAATGGATGCATTGTCTCTTTTGATTGTTAAATCTTGCAGTCTTTCTAAATAGTGCAGTATTCCTGAAATTTAATCAGTAGCTGATACTAAAATCAAGATATTACCATGGCTTCCGACTGATATTTGAATATTTTAACTTGAAATAATCTTCTGTTGATTGGTGTGCTTTAATGGAGCAGAGAACATTTTCTGTTCTTGTCTGATCCATTCATCCTCACTTGCCATTTTTTTAAGCCTGTCCGAGTCTACATTTTATCTTTCTTCCTTTCTTCACTGTACAAGGAAGTAATTTGGTGACTATGCATTTACTTGCATGATGTTACTGCCAGATCAGTATGGTCACTGGGAAATGCTGTATGTTCAGTGTGCATTGCCATTTCTGGCAAATAAAGGTTGAAGAGATGGAAAGAGCTGTCTTGCATAACACATTTTGAAGAGAACCCCATACCAGTAACTGCCTGTGCTCCCATGGCTAGGGTAACTGATTTTGCAAATGGGGTCCTTTTATATTTTTCTGTGATTGGTTTGTTTCTATTTGTATTTTCAGGCTTTTGCTGGCAGTGAGTTCTACCACTAAATCTCCTTTTGTCAACCTAGTCCATTTATTTATATGCTCATTTGTCCTTTTTTGCCTGTCTGGTTTGCACTTCTTTCTTTTTGCCTAATATATAGTTTACCCTAAAAAAACAGTGAGGTCTGGGAAGCTAGTGCTCTTTTTATTGACAATAAATTAAATGTGTATTATTTTTGTTAGCAGAATATTTGCATATGTTGCAGCACCTCAGTGTTTGCCGTTTTTCCTTCCCCCTATCCTCTCTCCCAGTGTTTCCTTTACCTACGACCAACGGGGATGATCAGCCTTAAAAAAATATTTTTGATCAGAGAGTGTGATGGAAAAAGTCCCACATGAGTATCATAAGACATTTTGGAAATCATTTAAAAATATAAAATTTCAGGGTTTTCTTCTTAGCACCTTTTGGCTTTGCTCTGGATACTCTCTAGTTTTTCCTTGGAACACACTTTTCCTTCCCCCCACTCCAGCTTCTAAGCAAAGCTGGAATTGACTTGCAGTTACTTTTATCTTGGCTGTATGACTTTGGGTAACGCAAGACATACCAGAAAATGTTAAAATAATAGCTAACTTTATTACTGAAGTTAGTTAGTTAGTGAAATGTCTGCATCTCATCAGTTAGTATTTCAAGAGCAGGAACAGCAACCTGGTATTGGTTGTACTGGTTTGGTACTAGTGATCAAACTGGAATAAAGAAGCAATAGTTATGCTTAATACAAAGTGTTAGAGGGTGTGTATGATGGAAAAGCCCATCCGGCGTGATCTGATTCTATTGGCAGTCACCATCATTCTACACTGTTGCAAAAGTCTGTTAGTGATTATTCATAAACTGAGAAGAACCCTCTTTTCAGGTTAGGTGATTTGCAAGGAGTAATTGTACCATCTTTGCTATACAGCAGCATTATCTGTCAGTGGAACTAAAGACAGCTTATGGAGTGTGCATGTAAAAGACCTGGACCTTATTACTGAATTCAAAGATGATTCTGCTCTAACCTGCCTTTATTTGACTCTTTTCTGTCCCATTACTAGGATGTATTAGGACAAAGCAAATCTCCTCTTAAGTAGACATTCAATTACTAGGCTTGCAATGTACTGCAATTTGGTGATGCATTCTATGCTTACTGGATTTATAGGGTAAGAAGCTTGTGCATACTGATGAACCTCCCTTGGAGACAGAGGTGTTTGTAGTGTGTTGTTTGTATTAAGGCAGCCAATACTTGGGATAGATATGGAGGGGAAAGCAGGCTTGTTTTTATTGTGCTAAATGTTGCAGTAAAGATTGTGCCCATTTTCTGCCATCCTGCTGTGCATCTTTTTAAGCACTTCATAATTCCAATCAATCACATTGCAGCAAATTGGATTTTATTTAAAAATTTAATTGGATTGTTCTTACATGAATAAGTATTAGGAAAAGTCCTCTATCTGGTAAATGTTCAAAATTTTAGGAATGTTAAAATTTCATTTTTTGCAAACTGCTTAACTGGTGAAAATGTAAATTTTTCCCAGTGAAGATTACAATCCTTTTTTTGAGTCTGATTGAATAAATGGAATTTCTTCAAGTGAGTGACTATAATGCAGTCATTTCTGTACATTTTACTTTCTGCCTATGATAACATTAATAACATTTCTAGCTTTGCTGAATATACAGATGGATTAAGTTTTGTTGCTCTGATTCCTCATTTGAGCTCTGTGACTAGTTGATATGTGATGGGGAATTTTATTAACCAGTGCAAGCCAGTGATGAGACAGATTAAAATGCAATCAATTAATTGATTGCAAAATAGCTGCTTGTAAGTAAATAGCTACATGTTATGAAAAAAGAGTGGAGATTATCTCTTGCATTAGCATTGCAGGAACACAGCCCTTATGAATTTAAAGTTCTTGCTTATGTAATTAAGTAATTATCTCAGTGACTCTCTTGAAGAAAAGTACAAAAGAAAACATGCTGTATGTGAAAAGAACAATGCATATTTTAATAGTAACATTAATACCAAAGGGAACCCCGAGGGATTTTTCTCATGGTGGGTAATTGACAGTAATACGGATTTTAATTTATGTCATGACATTCCCTTTTCCTGTTTCAGAACTGAGCTTACTGTTCTTTATTTCTTCACGTTTCTGTATAGCCGATAAATGGATAATTTTCGGAATCAAAAGCCAGAGCTATGTGTGCTTTTGCTCATGTTTTCCTCACCTGAATAAATTTGTGTGTGTAGCATGGTCTGTGCACACTCAGCTTCTGCAGCCCCACGTGGATAACCCTCCTTTTTCTCACTGTGGTTGTGGCAAGCTGCTGTGGCACTGGCAGGCACTTGCTGCCTTTGGCCAGAACAGGAGGTAACTGTGCAACGGTATTTGGATGGTAGTGAACTCGTGCAATGAACTACAAATTCTACAGATTTTTAGATGCCTGTGGTTAGAACTACTTTCTAGATCGATTTTCCTAATGTGGAGCATAAAAAGATATGATTCCATAAAATGCAGGGAAGCAGTCTCAGGACTTGCCTCTAAGAGCTGGACATGCCCAGAAGTGAACTTGATCCTCCTAGAAAAGCATATATTTGCTACTCGTAGGCAGGGCTAAGATATATGATCTCTTGTACAGGTGCACAAAGGTACATGCTCACTGTTGTGAGTCTGATGAGGGAAGTGTCTTCTCTTGAGGACACTGCTTTTATCTCTAGGTTTCATAGTTTTGTCAGCTACTGTGGTAATTCAGAGGTGCGTGCACCAGGTAAAATGTTAATAACAGACTCTAGTCAAAGCAGGTTGCCAGGATTTTCCAATAAAGTGTCAGATGTGGGAACAGTTCAGGATATCTTAAAAACAAAGTTATGTACCACAGAAGTTGGTGGGTTTTTTCTTGCATGGTTTTTAGAGTGGGGTAAAGAATGTGTGAGCTGTCTTCTCTGTCACTTAGGCTGCTAATGTTCTTGAGGACATTAGGAAGCAGACTGGGAAATTTGCATTATATGTAGCACCAAAACAAACAAAGCCACATATGTGAAATGGAAAGCGAAAGAAACCAGAGGGTGTGTATTCCAGCTGAAAAAAAAAAAAATCAAATGGCTGTTTATCTCATAAAAGCCTTTCCCATGAGAATTTGTAGTCATTTAAGCCTGGACTCTGTGCCACTAGCTGAGATTCCCTTGAAACAACTTCAAGTCCAATAATACTTTTTATGCCAATATCAAAATACAGAACTTTCAATAAAAAGTGCTGACTTTCCCCAGGTGAGAGATATCTTCGGGGTCTGGTTTTGCAAATCCCTTTAGTACTGAGCAGGGTTAATCACAATCTTTTGAGCACAATCATTATGTGAGTTCTTTAGTAGATACTTATTTCTAGATGGGATATTTTATAACTTTTTCAACCAGGCTTTTCACAGTTATTCTGGTGATGTTCTTGATTTCTTGGTGTTGTGGAACATGGAATAAACTTTTAGAATTGTTCCTACAGATTTGTTTTGCAACTCCTCCGTAACACAGTCGAGCATGCCAAATCTTGAAGAGCTTATGTGCCTTGTTCAGTTCAATATAATTTCACATTGGGGGTTTTAAGACTGCTGAGGACTTTGGTATTTCTGATTTTAGACTGTGATAAGTCTTACTGAACTAATAGATTCTGTGATAGAAATAAAACTGTTCAAGTGGTATGAGAGCTCACATGAAGAAAATGTTTTCTGAAAATGTTCTGAGGTACCGTAAGTGGAACAACAGTTCAGAGTCAAAAGAAGATTTTTTTTATTTCCAGATGCCTTCAGAGTATCAAACAAATCTTCCCAGAATAAAATCTGCAAGGTTCTTAGTGAAGTCTAGGAGTTCCAGCTAGAGAAATAGTTGGAACATGAAAGCAGTTCAGCAAACCACAGTGCAAGCTCCTGGGCTCTGAGTCCTGAGAAGTTTCTCCCAGGAACAATTTTTTTTTTTCTCCAAATCCAAGATTTCTTACTAAAAGTTTAAGATTTCAACAAACTGACATTTTCTGATTAAAGAAAGAAAAAGTAAAGAACTAACTTCCAGTTAGTTCTTGTGTTGGTGTATCTTTTTCATGTTTATGGGATATGCAGATGTTACGTGCTGGCTCCCTACTTATTTTTCAATTGCTGAAGGATTTGGAAGGCAACGAAGTTACTTGATTTGATATGAATTCCAAACTTTCCTTTTAATTTGTAGGACTTTCAAAGGATCTGTTTCAATGGAAATGGTTACAGTTCTAGGACATGGCTTAGGCCAAGGAGGCAGCTCATGAGAGCAAAGCTATGTGAGTTGACAGAGAGCCCTGATTTATTCCACATGCTCTGCACAGTGGGGTTTCTAAGGGCTTATCCAGGGTGCAGTGACTGAAGTGCAGTGAATCCAGCTCTAAACCAGTTTGGCTGGGAAAAGACAATAGTTCAGGCACGTGGTTGGTGATAAAAGCCACTTCAGAAACTGAATAAACTTTCAGAAAATTATTGTGAGCTTCAGGCTCCTGTGAGTACATAAAATAAACAGTATCACAGGGTTTAAGAGCAGTGCTGCAGCAAAGGATTACTTTGAAATACTTGGACTGAGAAAACCTCTTCCTTGTTCATGCTCTGCTAGCATTGGTGTGGCCTTTGCTTCTTCACCACCTCCTTTTCCAGTGAGCAGACTTCTCAGCTGCTCCCTGGTCAGCCTTGCTTTGTCTTCACCTGCATTTGTCTGTCTCTTCAAACATCTGCTAAAAGAAAACGTTTTTCCTCCTCTATCTTTTTTTCTGTTCATTTCTTGCTGATAATGACTAAAACACTTGGAAACTTCATCTTGGAAAGCTACCAAAAAATCCAGGAGTGTGGAAGGATGAAGTTAAATCGGTTTAAACTAATCTGTGAAATTCTTCTGTAAATTGAATCAAATATATAAAAAACAAATATATAAAAAAATAAAGGCAGAAAAAAGGGAAGTGGAGGCAAGGGGAGGTTCTGTAAAGGGTGGTAAGAAAGGGAGAGGAGTTGAGGTACATCTGACTTGGATTCCAGAATGTCACACCTGGAATCTAAATTTTGTCATGTACTTTTTCTGACTTCCAATACATAGATCTGCACTGCAACTCTGGTGATTTGTAGCACACAGCATTTCCTTGACAACCTATTTCATGCACCTGTGTTACTTAGTCACAATGGAAAAGATTTTCCTTTTCCTCTATGTGGTCATACATTTACAGAAAGCATTAGCACTTCAGTGAAATTCAGATGTTTTCGGTGTGACTGTATCTGATACCAAGTGGTCTGGGAGGCTCAGAAACCTGTCACAACGAAACATCCCTGGGGTGGTACAGCATCAACAGAAAAACAGCTCCACAGAAGTCTCTCCATAAAACTGGTCATGGTTTCTTAGGCAACGTTTTTCAAACGTGGTGAGACTTGGCTCTGCCCCAAGCTGCTGAACTTTCTGATTTTCCAATTCATTCAATAAAACCCTCACAATTTAGTGACCACGTATTTGATTAGGACTGATGTGTGTAAAAACAGACAGTAGAATCCACAGCAGGAAATCCCATGGGATTTCTTTTACGGGTAAGGTTCTTTCTTTAGCCTCAGGTTTTCGTTTGATAAAGAAATTGGTCCCAGGATGGAAGGAATTCCTTAGGGCTACAGACACCTGACTCAGCCCTGCTGCTGCATGCTGAAATTAAGGAAACCATAAGGGCTTATATTTGTTGCATGACTCATGCTTCTTTATTCCTGTTTCCCAGGAAGGGCAAGGACAATGATTTTCTTTTCTGGAGATGCCTTTCAGACTGGAGAGGAAAATGATAATATTTGCGCTTATGTAACTTTTTTCTTTTTTCTTTTTCTACATTTTTGCAATAAATGCAATGAAAAGTTTGCACTATTTCTTTGTTCCAAGACAGCTGTATATAAATTTTTTCCCTGTGAAAAGTCAAGTCTGAAAAAGTGAGATTGGAAAATGGAACAGCATTTCTGTGTATCTAACCCTGCAATGTCAAAGCTTTATGCTCTCTGAAGAACTCTCATTACTAGCCATATTACAAGATCACAAGGTGTATTGGTGCCTAAAATTCAAAAGAAATAGAAATGCATTTGTATTGGAACTTGAGATGATATGAAAAGATGCATTTGAAGACTGTGAAGAAATGAAGTTTAGTAGTAGAGTACATACGTATCCCGGTCTTTGAAAAATATCTTTTACTCTTACCTCTTTTGCTTATACTTTCTATAGAACCTTGATAACTTAATAGAAGTAGTTTCAACAACTAAAACTAAAATCTCATGAGGTAAGCACACAAAGCTGGCCGTTAGATAAATAATCTGAGCCCTAATATCCTTTTTGCATTTTAGGTACTGAAACATGAAGGTTTCATGTTTTCAAGATCTTGTCCATAGCATGAAAATTTTTACATGAACAAATTATTCTTGTTATGTAAAAAAACCAAACCACTAACCCAGCCTCAAGATTTCATAACAACTAAAATGAAATACTGTTTGTGATTCCAAAACCTGATTTGAGCATTTAATTTTTTGTTGTCATCAGTAAAGGTAAAGAAGGCATTAAAAGAAAATTTATTTTGGCTTTTTTTTTTTTCAACTACTACTTGGAGGGTAATTATGAAAATTCTTGGTTTTCCTTGTCATCTCTTTTTGTCTTAAAAAGAATATATAAATGCTGGGCTAATGTATTATTGTTAAAATTGCTCAGTTGTATTTAATAAAGGCAGTAAAGTGGATTAGTTTGTGAGGCAGAATAGCTCTGATGCTTTAAATACTGTAGAAAAATGTAATTTAATAATACCAATTTTTTATTTTTATTGTCATGGAGTGACTCTGGGCTGGGTATTCTTTCATAAACTATTTATGAGAAAGAAACACTACAAGTAACCTAAGACTTTCCTGCCTCTGTGTTGTTGGTACAAAAGTTTATAAGAGAAAAGAACAAAATTTTAGCTTTCAATAGTGCTCATGGCAGTTAGGAAAAGAAACTGCAGTTTATCTCATCTGGCCCTGTAATCTCTATAGCAAAGGTATCTTAGGAGTTTGTGTGACAGATGGCAAAGAATGAGGAAATAAATTTGAATATATGTATATCAAGAGTAAGGAATATCTGAAAATACTTGATGTATGCAAGGTGCAATGTCTTGCAGGAACAGTCTTGCCAGTACTCCCAGAGACAAAAGTGTTTATGAGAGGTATGGATGAAAAATATAGCGCTGTTCACATTTGGTTTTATGCAGCTTATCAGGGGTTTATGCTGTCTGGCATCTTTTCAAGAGAGGATGCCTTTGTGCTATAAGAGCTGGGTAGCAGTGCAGGGCAGTAGTGCTTTCTGGTCTATTTTTAGCTGTATTAAATCTCAAACAATAATCCAAAATAATGAATTTATGGAAATGGTTTTGCTTCCAAAATTTCTTGCTTTTCCTTTCTGCTTCCCCCGTTCTCTCCTCTCCCTCTCCCCTCCACTCTCCCAATGCTTGATATCAGCATTTTTAGAGCCCAGTTAATTAGTATTTGGTGAACGTAGCCAGCGTACATATTGCATAATTTTATGTGAAGAATTTCCTTTATATGTTTTTATTGTCTGCTATTGCAAATATAGAAAATGGTCCCAAATGTTACATTCCTTTTGCTCTTCTCTCCAAGTTGTTCTGTGTAGCATATGCAGAATCAAAGTTTCTTTCATTGTTTTCTGGGTGGGTAGTCAGCACTTTTCAGCTTAGTTATCACATCAAAAGTAGATGAGGCACTAGAGCATGTGAAAATAATTTCAAGGAAGGATACTATTCTGTTCAGTGGTTTGTCTAAATTATAGATTAAATTTTCCCTTCAAGAGACAGAGGTATGTCTCAAAATTTTAGGCTATAATTTAGTTCGTCTTTTCCCTCCAACAGTAATGATTATGTATTGATCATTTTCTGCCTGACATAAACAGACTCTTTGCTGAAATATGTGAAGAAAGTGTTTTGGTCTTGGCAAGCCCTGTAATTTTAGCAGAATAAAAAGTCATCATGTTTTTTAATCCCCTCATATTCAAGGACAGGGAGTGCTTGTGCAGCAAAGGGCACTTTGCACAGATTCAAACTGTACACTCTGCTTATCATTTACCCTATGATAAAGCAGAAGTCCCACAATAGGAAAAAGATCTAAAACCAAAAGAGAAACAAACAGTACCAGTTAAGTGGACACTGATACACAGCTGCTGTGCTTTCCCTCAGAAACACCAGTGATAATATAATAGCAAGTAGTATATGTTAAGCCACTTAAAGTGGTTTTGGAATTTGACTAAATCTTTTTGAAAGGATGTTAATGCTGTGTTGCTACATTGAAAGCAAAGCAGCTAGGTTAAACATCTGAAAAGAGAGCGTTCCCTTTGACTTAGGCTTCAGCATCCTAACGTGCTTTCTCAAACTCATCACAAAGCAGACGGAGATACGGCTCGTAATTCAATACGGCTGATTGAATTGTGAATTTTTGATCAGTAAAGATGAGTTCTTAGATGCAACAATTAATAGAAGCACCTCTGAGTGGGATGAGTAAAGAAGATGAGAATATGGCTTTTGTCACTTTTCTCCTCACATTAGGTATCCATTAGAAAAAACAGAGCAAAGGCACTGAAAAAATGCCTACAACAGAAGTTTGTATCACAGAGAAACCTTATGCTTCACAGAAAACCTATTCTTCCTTTTAATCAACGATTAAATTCCCAGCAGAACAGCAGTGAAGAGGGTCAAAAGAATGGAGTTTTAAACCAAATCCTTTACTAAATTTTTGTAACAGAAGTAAACGTCTATTTTATCTGTATTTGTAACATCCCACAGCATTGTGTTTCACCATGCAAACCAAGGATGTGGATGCATAAGCATCAACTGCTGCACTGCCTGCAGTTGTAGAAACAATTCACTATCCTACTTCAGCAGCTCTTTCTCTTGTCCTTCGGTGTGTCAAAACAAGAGTAGTTAATACGAACAGTAATGGGAAATGCTGTATGTCCATGCTGCTTCCTCAGTAGCCTTAATTTATCAGAGGTTCTCGCAACAGGGAGGTAACAGACATAGCATGATAGAGAATAGACAGAATCTCATGAGGTAAAAATCTTAATTTACAGTTGTTTTCTCTCTCTGAATTATGAATGTGTGCAAAAATTATTAAATACTACCCACCCAGTTGGGAAAAGGAAGAAAGAGGGAAGGAAAACAGGCAGAGTGTGCCCATGACATGTCTACGACGGTGTCTAACAAATAATCCCTATACCTGTGAATACATCTTTCATTCTCCAGGTCCTGCAGAATGACAGGCAATGTGTCCTCAGTCACCTCATAGCATTGCACAGCACTACTTAGGAATGAAGATTTCTTAGCAACTCTGTTTTAGTAAACACCACAAGCAAAGATGACTTGCTTTACAAGGAAATTGCATGAAATTTGAGTCTAACCAGCACAGAAATTGTTCATGAAAGTATACTAAATGCCAAGGACTGTAAATTCCTGTCAAAAACAAAATTGCTTGCATTATGGAGAGAGAAGCATGACACAGCTGTAAATAGAGTGGAGAGGCAAGAAAATTGGAAAACTAGGACACTCTGCTCAAGGTGTGAAAATTAACATAAGTACAAATACCATCCACTGCTTGTAAAGTGAATGTAACTGCTTTCTTTTCACTTTGCTAATTGCTTTAGAGGAGCCTTGATGTTGCAGCTGTGGTAGAAGGTAAATACATGCCTGTTAATACCTCAGAACTAAGCCTAATTCTTTCAACAAGAAAGAAAATTAATCTGTCTGTGCTTGCTGTTCATTTTATATGGTAAATTATATCTTGTATCAACAAGTTACTGTTCTCAGGCTGTATATTTATCAAGATGTTTATGGTTCATTAATTCCATGAAGGTACACTCAGAAGCTAAAATAGTCTCATGTTTTACCTGCTTGTGCATTTTCATCTTTTCATCCCATCCCAGATGAAGTGGATTAATAGCAGGCTATGTTAGCAGAGGAAGTGCAGTCTTACATTTTTAGATAGATTTTTGAAGCATATGTTTTTTATTGGAGCCCAAAAGTGTTAAATTCACTGCAGGAAGAGAAAACAGACTGTTTTTAGTGTTCATCCTCCCTTCTAGTTTACATCTAAAACTTTTTAGTGTTATCAAGAGGGTGTAACTTCTACTGATGTTAGTGGGTGTTAATATAAATACACTGCAACAATGTCATGGTATATTTATGCAAGTTAGTTACATTGCATAAACATATAGTTGTCACTTAGCACTAACAGTTTTAATTGTCTTAATTATTTCATTGGTTTCTTCCATCACTGGTGGTATCACTTAGGGTCATCCAAGGCAACTTCCCTATCATATTCCATCTTTCTTGATCTATTTCTTTTTCATTTCCCTATCTATAATATTTTCTCTTTTATTTCTGCATCTTCTATTATCCCACAGCCTTACCTATTCTTCCCTAACCAGTTAGAAATTAATTAACTAGTGCTTACATTGTGTTAGTGCTTTTTAAATTAATATTTACTTTTTTGCTTATTTATTACTACTTACTAATGTGTACTAGGACAAGGCTGAAGCTGACAGTGAAAAGAGCTAGTTGTTGCATACTAAGAAAATTATTTTGCTCTGAATTTTACTAATTTCACATTTAAAACCCTCATGGGAAAAAGAGTTAGGAACTAATTTCTAACAAATGAAAACTACTTACTCTCACACTTCTAGATCTATGATTCCTTTTTGGTATCTGCTTGGCAATTAACAGCTGTGAAAATCAGCTTGTGGTGGGCAGGAGCTGGTGCAGTAGATTACTCTGTTTAAAAATTCTGGTCTCATCAGGCAGGGCCAGGAGCAGTGTGACCCAGCTGCCTTTTTGGCAAGAGGAGCTGCTTCCTCCTGGGGCACAGGTAAGAGCTGCAGGTCCTCATACCCCAAGAGAAGATTAGTTGAGTACAAGTGACACTTAACATTTGTGCTGTGATGAGATTTTTAAGAAGGATTGTCCAGGTATGAAAAGTTAAACAGAATTAACAAACCAGGAAGAATTTGCTTCCAAATGAAATCTGTGGATAGTTATGTTACCTCAGATCTGTCCATAAATATGACCTCATTTTCCACTTAACCTGACACATGTGTTAAGTTTTAATGAAGCAAATTATTTTGTGGCTGTTTTTTTCTTCTAGTTATACAGATTAAAGTCTGCACCTTAACTAGTACATAGTTGTTAAATCTTCAGTAAAAAGCCTGTTACGAATGTATCATACAACAATTATCATACCAAGTTTAAAGTAAAATTTCAATTTAGGATTTAAAAAAAACCAGTTTAACAAATGAATAATTACTGAAATTATTTAAAGAGAAACGTGGAAGAAAGGTAGATTTCCATTTTCCCTTTCAGTCTGTCAGTCTTCACTGGCAGTCTGTTTTTGCAGGTCACTAAAGCCCTAATACTGGAGAACGTTTTGCTTCAAACACAGGGTATAAACCTCTATGAGTTTATGTCATGACTCTTTATCTCCCCTGCAACTCATGGAATGTATTTGCTGTAGGGGAGCACTTTTCTGAGGCCTCAGCATTTTGAAATTGAATGGGATTGGCCATGTTGTCTGTCTGTCTGCTAATCTCAGTCCGTCACGCTTTCTGTCAGCTTGCCCATTCATACTGAATTATATCTACTTTCACATGAAGATTGAGTTAAACTGATTAGAATCAATCATCTGCAACTGATGGCTAAGTTTGATTTTACTGTTTCTGACAAAATGATCTCTTTAAATATGCCAAAGTTTTACTGTAAGCTTCAAGTGAATTATGGCTGCCTTTGTTTAAATACAGTTGTTAGTCCATTTGCTGTTCCAGCTGCTATTTAAGAAACACTTCTGTTGTGAGTTTCAGTCCTACAGGCAAAAGTACATTGTTCCTCTAACAATTTAGAGGGTGTTTGATGGAGCATTACATGACCAGCATTACAAGGAATATATAGCACTGTGAGAACTTAAGAGTGCTGTATGTGACCTATAGATATTATGGTAAAGTAGCAGCCGAAGTTCTTCTGGGTGATTTAGTAAGCAAATATCCCCTCTAATGAAATAGGATCATTTTTCATACCACTTTTCTTTCCCCTTTGGGACCTACTCAGACATCACGCTGTCTCTAAATTATTAAATTAGGTCTTCCTTGATCATCCAAAGGTCACGGTGCCTAATGTGTGTTAATGTGATGGAAGTGTCAGACACAATTAATTTCAGTAGTAAAACATGGGTTTATAGCCCTAAATGCAATAAATTAAAGTGTACCGTGGACTGCTGTAGTTGGGGAAATTTCTGCACCATTAAGGTTTGATGAGGAAGTTCATGTCCTCTTTAGGTAGGAAGGGGGAGCACCGGGTAAAAGGTGGTATGATACGCTTCACCTGCATGATCGCTATTACTCCTCATTTGAGAGATTATACATCAAATAGACCTATAAATGCCACTTTCCCTCTCAGGCAAAGCCAGGCAGTAGAGTTTTACACTGTTTGCATGTTCACTTTGCTGGTATCTTTATGCTGAGAACATTCCAAGGCATATTTTAAGCATCAAAACATCTTTAATCTTGACGCTAAGAAGAGTGCATGCTATCAGAAACAGATCTGTTTCTATGCAGCTTGCTACTGAATTTCAAACTTCTACCGTGAAAAATTCAGGTGTAAATAACTGTGCATGATAGAAGTGGATAACCTGGGGGGAGTAATAAAACTGACTAAATTGATGTGCTCTGTAATCTATCTAATGGAGCAAGATTTTACAATTAACTGTGACTGTATTCATTTCCTGTCTGCAAGCAGGAGAAAAAAACCCCACACACAACCAGGTAGCAGCAGATATGCAGAAGAGAGATGGATCAGTTTTAATTGAAACTTCTGGTAGCTTTGCTGTTGAAAGACAAAAAGCAATGTCTAACTGTGGTAAACGTGATTGATAAATCAAAGACCCACCTGTACAAGCCCACTTACATTTGCAGTGTATCCTAGTTGTTGAAAACTTGGAACAACTTTTACAGAAACAAATACTTTCAGTAGCAAGGGAGTCAACAATTTTCCTCTATGAAAAGTGATCCTTCTGGGAAAAATATTGCCCTCCTAAGTGGCCATTCAGTGTTTTTAATAGTCCTGTATTATTCATGAGGAATCATCTCTCATGGGTTGCGGTTTCAAAATGGAAAAAAAGGCTTCCTCTTCCCTGAGAAGAAGGAAGAGACTGTGCCAACCTCTTTGTACATAAGAGAAGATGACCAAATTTGGATGTGTGGCTTTCTCTGACAGAGAAATTCTCTTTGACTGGTTGAGTGCAAAAATGGAAACCTTGAATCAAAACCTTCAAATCCGACAGGGTTTGTGAGGAACAAACTCTATTCTCACTGCAGCTTGATGGTTCTTATTTCGTTGTCATGCAGTTTTTCAGGGAAATCTGCTGAAATGTGAAACAAATAATGGGAGGCATATTTAATTCTGAGGCAAAGATGACTAGAAAAAGTAGAGAACAGTAGACAAATGAGAAGAGTGAGACCGAAAAAGACTAAATACCTTAGTGGTCCTTTTGGGAGCAGGTAATCAAATGTATAAATATAAACTCAGAGAGTGCTGATTAGGAGATGGAAGTGAAGAATTGATAGGTATCAAATTGAACTTGACTGTAGAAGTCAATATTGCCATGAACAGCAGTGTTCTAGTATATAAACAGAAGAAGTTGGTGTAGGAGGGCTGTTCCACCGTGGTTAAAGCGCACTGGAAAACCTCTGCTTTGGTCTCTGCATTTTTAAAAATAAGGCAAGTGACTGCTTCAGCAACAAGGAAAATCAAACCTGAGAGATCTAATCCAAGTAAAAGAAGCCCTTTTCCTCTTACTTCTGTAAAGAATGCCTGGCACACTACTGCCATCATATAAAGTTAGAAAACAAGACACCTGAAGTCAACCAGTAGTGTGAGTTCATGCTGTGTAAAAAATAGACTTTATTTTTTTTATCCACAAAGAAATGAAGCTTCAGAAACAGTGGAGGAACCCAGTGCTTTTCTTGAAGCTTTTAGAATATTCAGTTCCAACTTTCAGCTTTTAGTTACAGTAAAAAAGCAATCTGAATACAGAAGAAAAAAAAGGTCGTGCTACACTGGCAACAAGGACAGTAACCAAGCCTTTCCAAAACAATCAGTAACAGCAGATGTTGGAGGCAAATCTTGCATAATATCAACAGCAAGATCCATTCTTTAACAAAACCAGAATTTGCAAAGATTGAGTTTCTTTTCAAGGCATCTTAAACCATTTGCTTACAGATGGGATATTTTTTATTGTGGAAAACCTTGACTCTGTATTTTGACTGAGAAATACAGAATGCTAGACCTTGTAGGATATTCGTCTCCAAACGATCTGGTAGATCTCACTAGATTGCTTCTGTTTTGTGGGTTTGGATTTTGTGGGATTTCTTCCTAATGTTGATACTAAATGTATTTTTGAAAAACAAAAATAAAAAGGCCTATGTAAAACACAGTATAGCCCTTAATCTACCGAAGTGCTTCAGCAACTAAGGATTTCATTGGTTTTAATATGATAATTTCAGGATTTCAAGATAAGTATGTGCACCAAGTGATTTGTGAAATCAAGGCCACGTTAGAGATGTTATCTGAACTGATTTATTGTTAGAGCCATTTAATTTCAGTGCTGTAGGGTGGTGGGTTTTGCCATAATTTTAGGTTTTTTGTTCTAAGTTTTTTAATTTAAAACTGTGAAATGCCTAGTAAAGAAAGGATTACTAGCTACAGAGTAGAAAACATTATGATTGTGATCACCCTTTGTTTATGACAGGAGGAGTTATAGGCAGTCCTTGCATACTTCAGAGGGTTTGATTTTGCTTTACTACTGAGTCAACACATATCCTCATCACCCCTGTTTTTCTAAGCAGAGAAATCAAGGCACAGTGTGTGTAAACAACCTATCCACACTCTGTGGAATGACACTAGCAGGAGCAGGAATGCAGTCCACTGTCTGAATCCAACCTGCACACAACCAGCCCTGAAGCATCTCCGAAGTCTCAGTAGAAATTATAATGCTGTTATCTGCAGCTCCAGGAATGACTATTGTTCCTCTGGGACTTAAAGATTGTGATTTTTACCAAGTAAGGTAGGAGATTACCTCAGCTCCAAACAACTGGATGTGTAGTCCATAAAAACAAAGACCTCATGTTCAAAAATGCCCTATGCCACAAATCTACATTTTTAAGGTCACTGTTATATTACTCTTTCCTCCGAGATATTTTCCCATAGTGTATTGAATAAAAAACTTGAACATCCAAAAGCATTCTAACATGACTGTGGAAAAAACCCCCTGAGACAAAATTATATGCTATATGTTAATGATACTGTGCACAGGAATCATCAGTGCCATTCTGTTTAGGAGATTGGCACTCACTTATAAAGTTCTTGTTAGTGTTTTGCATAATTTTTCATGTACAATGTGAAATCTCTGCCCTGTTAACTCACACTGTAAAGTACCCCAACTGAGTCCCCTTTTCAATTCTAAGACCAAATTCCTGATAGTTTATGCCTTCTCTTTGTGTTTTTGCTTTGAGCTGCTTTGTTACCTTCTCAGGAGACAAGAGGTTGTTAAATTTTCTTGTGGCATTTTTGAGCTTAATGTGCAGTTTCCATCCAGACCCACAGTTTCTAAGAGGCCAACGAAACCTAAAGGAAAAAATAAAGCTTACTGTCTGTAGGCTGAAAGGTTATCATGCAGGAGTCCAGCATAACTGGAACATGTTAAGAAATTTAAAAATAAAAAAAGTTGACATCTGTTTGCCTGACCTCATTCTTGTAACTTCTTAAAAAATTGATCCCTTCATTTCTTTCAATGTAATGGGAACTGTAAGGAAAAAAATTTGCAGTCTAATGATGGTTTTACTTACTCAGAGAAACTTCCTAGTAGAAGTTTACCTCACTTTACAAGTACTGTGTGTTTCCAATCCCAGGCTGCAGACTGCCACCAGGATGCTTAAAATTTGGCTAGGGTTTGTTGCAAGATTGAAGAAGAGCTTTTTAGGAAATCTATCCAGATTTCCTGAAAGATGCTTCCATGTCCATGTTGCTATCTTGACTTCCATCTGTTTGTGATAAGAGTTGAATTCAGTCAGCCTTACTGACCTGGAGTTCATTAAGGTGAGGTTTGTTGGTTTGCCCTCTCTGTAACCAAATGGGATATTATTTTTGGTACTGGGTGTCTTTAAACCTTGCTAGCTGTTCGTATGGCACAGCAGAATGAGTTATCTGTAGCCTCTCCATTTCTCTCACCCCAGTGTGTGCTGCAAAACAACAGTACTATTCTTTTTAATTCTTGTAAGAAATCAGGATTGCAAAGAGGAACTTAAGACTGCAAGGAAAAAAAAAATGAACTGGATGTTTAAATGAGGCACAGCAAGGATTTTAAGTCTGTTCCTCTTAGGTCTGTATTTTGGCACTCTGACTCTTGGCCAGCATATGTCCCTGTTCAGCAGAAGGATTCACTCAAGCAATCTGTGCTAAGACTTGTCAAAGTCTAAATTAAAATGCAGCTATCTTATCCTGGTTTTTTTGTCCTAGGGTTTTAGAGCATGTTTCCTGACAGTAAACTAGAGGGCAACAGAGGGTGAAGCATTTATTTTGGTCATAATTGAGAGCACTGATTACATATTTTACATCTTGAACATCTTTTCATCTATGAATGAAAGTTTTATATCATTTTTGTCTCGGGAGAAAGAGAAGCTGGTGATAAGATGGCTTCCACAAAAGGAGTCCCTCTAGCATAATTGTCTTTTGAGACAAATGTAAGTGTGCTTCTCTTTCTAATTAGTTGCACTTATGATCATGATTTGGTGTGTGTCTCTTAATCCATGGAATCTCCGCAGAATGGTATCAGACTTTTGTCCCATGGCTCCTAGCTGCATTACATTTTATTACAATCACCTTCATTATATGAAAACCTCTTAATTATGCTCAAAGTACTTTGAAGTTGAGAACAGTGCTGTAATGAGTCCAAATGTATATATGGTATTTTCCCAAATGGCACAAAAAAAGCAAAAGTACGAGGCAGTGTAGGAACATATAGTGCTGTGTAACTTGAAGAGTTGAGTTATTTCAGGGAGCAGAACTGTTGACTAGAATTCAGATCTCATAAATTAGGCTCCCTGTGCTGCAGCTGACTAGTTGAGTGACCTTAGGGAGTGCGCTTATTCTTTTTATACATTTTTCCCTTTGATAGAATAAGAATAACGTGACCACAGAGAGGCACGGTGAGGATTAAATCATATTTTCACAAAGTGCTTGTGGATCCTCTAAGAAGGATGTGTATAAATGAGATTATTTGTTATTTCAGCATTTTAATCTTTTGAAGTGCATGTATGTTGATAGGTGCTGTCACCTTAGATGCATACAGATGTAATAAAATTACAGATAATGTTTTCCTAAATAGAAATATTATTGACATTGTGAATCTGCAGTTCTAGGGAATTGGGCAAAATTTAGAGTTGCAGGTGTAGTGATAGTTATCACAGAAGTGTGAATCTCAAATATTGTCCCTGAGGAGAGATTCACAGGGTCTTCAAAGACTTTTAGGAATGAATATGGCAAGCTGGTTTGCTTTGTTCACCAGGGTTCTTACATTTATTCTTTGATCTTTTAAAATACGAGGATTGGTATTTTAGTCTTAAACGCTCTTTGGATTACATTTTCTTTTTTAGCTTTAAAAGTAATTAATTGAATGAAGGCTTGTGTTTGTGTTGTGTTGGGGGACACAGCAGGTGAGAGACAGAAACTGAATGCTAAAAACTGTTTTCAAGATGTACTTGTGAGATGCTACAAAGCTGACCATTACGAAAAGCCTCATATTAGCTTAGCAAGAAGTGCTCCCTGTTGTTCAGAAAATTGCAACTTTTTAAAAGCACTCTGGCCTCAGAAAGAAACCATAATAGCCAATACTGACAGATGGTACTAAAGACAGGCAGGGAACCAACATGGTTTTGATAGTTTACTCCCATTACAAGCTCTCTCAGTGCATGTCTCGTGGGTTAATTGCTTGAGCTCTCACAGAAGGAATCCTGGCTTGTGGTGCAGCAGCTTGTCGCAAGATGTGGTAAGAAAATCACACAGGATTCTGAGCCTGGAGCCTGTGAATGTGTGTCACCCTGGTAACCGTTTGCACCTGCAAGCATGAGTCATAAGAGCTGAGGAACTGCAGGGTGGATTTTTTTTGTAGTCTTCTGAGCATCAGAAACTCTTCATAGACAAAGCCACATAGACTAGAAAGGAGCTCTATTTTGACATTCTATTTGCTTGGTGGGCGTGACCAAGGGCACCTTCTTTGGTTTTCTCTGTCCCACCGTGGGATGCAAGTGCGCTGACTAAGGGTCTGCCTCCTTCATCTGCCTTACGCTGTTGTAGGTGGTGGTCTTTGTGCCTGTACTTGATATGTAGGCAAACTAGGAAGAATTTGTCAGTTACTGCAGCATTTCATTTTTAGGATTGTCAGACACTTGTTAAAAAAAACTGTAAAGACCCTTGTTGTAGTCTAAGAAAGTCACCAGTCAAAAGTAAAGCATATCTTAAAATTCAGAGCCAGTACAGGCTACATACTGATAAACTGGTCTTTTATTCTGCAGATATCTTTCTAATAAGAATGGTGTTTATCCTCTTAGAAAACCCATTTGATTTGAGGAGTAGGCACTTATAAATTGGATGGCTTCAGTGACTTTAGAAGGGAACTGACAATTAACACCAGCTAAGGATTTGTTCTTGAAAGTTTTACCAAGGAGATATTGCAGTCTTGTAGCACCTTTCATTCCCGTGTCTCACAGTGATTTGCAAACATTAATTAAGTCTCATAGCACCCCTCTGATGTGTGTAAGTGTTGTTAGTCTTAGAGATTTAGAGATGTGTGAAATATTCATGACAAAATTGGAGGCGTTCAAAGTTTATCCCTGTCACAAACTCAAGGATATTAAGTTATTTGAGGTTATCTGCATCAGAGAACTTGTCTTTTTCCTCTCGTTGCATATATCTGTTCACAGCCAAAATATCTATAATGCTAGTGTGTAGCCTTCTTGTTATTGTTCAAATTTTCATTGGGGTGACTGCTTTTCTTTCACATAGTTGTGTTTGATTTCTTTGCACCTCCTAATTAGCCAAATCTAAATAGCTGCCCACAGTATAAGGAAATCAGGTGAGTGACAGCTTGTCTACTCAAGAAAGCTGCATCTTTGGGTAGAATTTATCTGGGCAGATTTTTAGTGAAAGTGTAGTGGGAGAAGGAAGTTGTGAAGTAGGAGAACTTATTATCGTTTGATTCCACCATAACTATAAAGGAATATTTTCCTCTTTATACCACTGTGGGTGTGTCTGCGTTAGTGGTTCAGATGAATATTGGGCTTTTGAAGTCAGTCTCCACTCCCCATACTTTAATTCATATCAAAGAGAAGTCATAAACTCATGAACTGTATTTCTTTGGGATGAAACTGAACTAGAAGATGTCCCCCCAGCCACAGGTGGGCCATAAGTTCATGGGACCATGAGACCCAGGAGACGTTTTGTTTCCCAGATTCACTCCTCTTGCTCTTGTGCTAATGGGTACCTACTCCATAAGTCCCAAATATTCCCACTCTAACAAACTTTGTCTCTCCCTGATATTTATGAGGATGACCAGAGTTAAAAGAACCAATACAGCTCTTCTTTTAGGTCTCCTTCACCCTACATGGTATGGAGGGGATGTCAGAGTGAGTTGAGTGACCCTGTTTATTTTCTGCACTATGCTTTTTTGTTTCAGCTTATGTAGGAGTCTGATTTGTTAACTCTCTGTACCATTTAAGCTTTGTTTGTTTTGTTTAGTAAGTAATTTTGTTTTCCTTAAAACTAGTTTGCATGTTGTTTTGTGGCTCTAAAATAGTTTGGGCTTTGCTGATCTAACCATGCTATGGTTAAGCTGCACATGTTTTCTAGATTGTTGATGCTTTCTGATTTGATACAGTTTTTCAGCATAATTGAGCATAATTGAGCAAGCGGCAGGAAGGGGAAGTAATGGCTACTGAGAAGGTTTTGTTGGAGTATTAGGACTGCTCACATTATCCACTGGACTGCAATCTCACAAGTATATAGCAAAGAGGACTACAGTGAAACTAATATACAAGATACTGAATGATTCATTGCTTCCTATGTCTGCTATAACCCAAATAATTTATCACAACTGTCTCTGTGAACTTTGTTCACTGTATTAGAGTCACAAAGCCCTAAATCTTCAATTTCAGAAAGCAGGTAAAGTGGTGTGTTGAAGTACTTTGGGGGCTTTTCTTTAGGAATGAATGACTTTCCTAATGAAAATTGTTTAAGAAAAAAGAAACCATGACTATTCCTATTTTCAGGACATTTTTCACTATGTAAACATTTTAAGATAGGTAATGTCCCTTAATATGCTGTCTTATTCAATTGGTTTGATGAAGCTCCAAAGGTGGAAGATTGAATTAGTACGCAGGACACTGAAACAAAACTCCAAACAATCAGAAAAAAGTACAGTATTTTAGTAGTCTATCCTGCTGTGTAGCTCAGTGTCAAAAAATCCTCCCTGCCCACACACACACATCACAAAGTAGTTTGTTTGTTATTTCTATTTGATTATGGTTAATGGTTTGTGATAATGGAATTTCATATCATCAGGCAGATTTACCTTGTCTGTGGATGGCGGAGGAGAAGAGGAGGCTCTGTAGCCATGTGAACATATGTGACTGTGCTACTTGTTAATCCTTTTTTTGTTTGGATGGAATTTGATGGGTTAGCAGAATTTGGGAGACATTTTTTTCTCTTTGATAATTTACCAGTAACATTTTTCCCGTAGTACTAACTCTATATCTGCCAAGAAAATGCAGTGTTTTGCATAATCATTCAGTGGTAAAAATAATTTTTTAAAAAATCATGTTATCTTTTACTTCTTATTAATAGAGCGATAGTGGTACTGAACTACTACTCATGAAAGATTACAAACAGCCTGCTGGAAATCAATTACAGATTTCCTTGATCAGAAAATTATACACTGGCTGAAGGTGTATTTGAGCCATGAATGGTCACACTCTGCAGTTCTGGTTCTGGAGCTGAGCTCAGACTGTTTTCTACCAGGTGCTTTGGGATTCTGGTTTGGACCTGTCATTATACAGTAAGGGGCTGTATCATGATGACTGAGCACCATTTTCCCATCTTGGAACTGTCAGGTGATTCTGCTGAGAAGGATATATGGGAAATTACATCAGTTCATCTTATAAGCCTAGGGACATTCTGCAGAAATGTTCTGCTGAGTCACCCTGGTAACCAACCCAAATGCAAATCACAGTTCTGCAAAGGAAAATAAAAGTCAGGACAGAAGGGCAGGTGGTTCTCTAGCAAGAAGGAAAACCAACCTATCAAACCCAACAGGCTACAGTGGCACCTCGAGTGCAGCTTTGTGTATGGGACAAGGATGAGCAAAATGGGGTGTTCTGCAACTGAATTTTTTGGAAGAGAAAGATGAAACAAGCTTAGATGCAACCTTTCAGCTCCCTGATACATTGAAGAGGCTGTCACCTAAGCAAATATTAGTCAGAGAAAATTAAGTATATTTTGTAGCTGTTGATTTTAAACGGCAAAAACAAGGAAAATTTTAATTTCTAGGTCCACAGGGTAGGCATAATGTTGTGTTGAACCATAATCATTAATTTGAAGAAGAGCATTGTGTTTGGATCTAATCTGGTTAGGATCAGTTCCCTTTTTAGCTACCACTGTATTTTAAAAAGGCAATTTTTCAACTCTTTGGTAATGTAATTTATCACCTACATCCATGGCCCTGACAAGACACTGACTCTTGTGTTATGCATAGTAATTACTGCTGCCCTCTTTGAATTTACTCTCTGTGTTCTTTCCACAACTGGGCTACTTCTGGTCCCAGATTTGCTTTTCTAGCCAGGGTATTATAATGAAACACAAATGTCATAATTTTTCTTCACATGTAATATATACAGTCTCTGATTCTCCTTTTTATAAACTGAGGCATATAGAGACTTGATATAAAGTGTGTCGTATCCTCAAAATGGAAAAGGGACATTTGATGAATTAACTGTGTAGAGGAATGACATGTGACAGAGTAATTCATTAGGGATCAGGTACAAAAAAAATGGCAATTGGGTCTCTGATTAAAAACTACTTACCTACCAGTGACTGCTCAATGCATAATTAAGGCAGATTCTTTACAGACTTCAGTTTATGCATAATGATTACAAATACTTGGTGTTTGAGAAGTTCGGCTTCTTTAGCTCTTCCAAGAAGAAAAGCCATAGCACTAACATCATTTAGACACAGAGTTCTAATCTCTGTTTCTCAACCTGAGAATCTCATTCTAATAAATAATCCAAATTTCAATATTTACCAACTATAATTTATAGTTACAATTAAATTTGAGAGGTCTGAAAATTAAAACAAAATTCAGTTTTGATACATTAGTAACTTAAAAGCAATCAGCCAGAGTAACTGTAGAATATTAACTATCCTTATGGTTAATGTAATCATAAATCTATAGGATTTATCAGCATGCTACTTTTAGAACATCTTTGTCTCATTGCCACCCAGGCAAGTTGATGTTGCAAAAATTTCATTGGAAAACAATACTCATACAAAATACTACATACAATTACTTATACACAGAAGAGTTCTTCATCTGAATGTTTCTACTACTTTTAAAAACCCTGAGAAATCCTGTGTGGATTCTTACATCTTTTAGAATTGAATGCATAGTTCTGGATCCTATGGATGATGAATAATTAAAATTCTTTTGAATCTTTACTATCTCAGATGTTCATAGAGAGAATTTACAACATCTTTGCTTATTGCTGAAAGTGAAGTTCTCATGTTAGTGCAGCAGAGATGCAGAAATAATTGTAGCCTCATCATGAATATGAACATCCAGCTGGGATTTAAATCCCAGTGATGGAGCGCAAAGGGTAATGTATTAAAGCTGAATTCTCATTAGTGAACTGAACTTTCACATTGTGGTAGGTGCAAAATGTCTATTCTAGTTGGAAGTTAAAGGAGCAAGAGTAAAAGAAAATAAGCGAAGCTTCTGAGAATGTGGCCTTTAAAATTGTAAATGTGTTTGCTCAAGAAGATATTTTTAATGAAGCACCTAATACACTAATCATTTTCCTGCAGCTTGGATAATCAAGCTTAGAACTACTTTACTCTATCTCCTCCTCTTGAATTTAATGGCATAGATACATATGTTGGCCTGAAGACAGTTCTGTTCCGCGGCACCTTTCAGTTTTCTGACATTTATTACCTCTGTGCTGCAACAGAAAAATTGTACTTAAAGTTTGCATAACAGAATTTTGTCTAAGCAGGCATTTGGCTTAAATTTCTTCTACCAGATGAATTTACAGAGCTGTAACCACAAATATTTTCCTAATTACAATGCAAAAATTTAATATATTTCCATGAGGTAGGTGTATGTGTATATGCCAGCCTACACTGTATATTGTGAATGGGGAAGGTTTTGAGGACCACTACCTTTGTCAGTGTATTCACTCCATTTGTCTGTGTTGTCAGCTGGAACTGCTGACTTCCGTGAACTTGGTTTTAAATAATTGCTCTCTTGATAGCTACAACCATTGCTCATTGTCTGACAAGGCAGTCAACACTGACAGCTAGGCCATCTAAATGAAGAAGAAGCAAAACAAGAAAAGTTGCAGGCTCTGAGAAATTTCTCCTGTATGCAGATCAGCTCAGGAAATATGTACGGTCACAGGTAGAAAAAAAGATATTTGGTTCTCTGAGCATATTAACTACATTGGAGGTTTCACATGTAGAAAGAACGTTCCTGAAGTAGTTTTAGGACAACTTTACATTTGATACAGTTTTGCTCTAGTGAGATAAGGTTTGTGGTTTTTTTTAAGCAACAAAACCCCCTCACTAATGAAAGGACATTGGCAAAACTGGTGCTACTACATCTCTTAGTATCTATGAATTTCATCAGGAATGTGTGTTCCAGCCAGCCCTTCCACTTACATGGTTATTACATTCAGTTTTTCAATTTACTTCTGTTATCTTGTGCAGCCTTGATTTCTGCAGAGCAAAACTCATCTGGAGCCGACAAGAAGACATTTGACTCCTAAGATATTTTATTCAGCACTTTCTGACCCTAGATCAAGCATCATTGTAAATTAATGATATTTAAAATACTAAAGCCACAGGTTGGAGGAAGAAATGACCTTGTGGAGGTTCTTATGATAATTTTTCTGTGTTACCTTCAAAACTAACCATGAATGCAAATGATCTTCTAGCGTATGTAGAGAGTATGGATATAATTTTGTAAACCAATAGCTACTAATCCAAATTGAGCATGGTTTACTATGTTGATATCTCCACTGGGAAAAAGAAGGAATCCAAACATCTATGCCTGAAATAACAAATTTGGAAACACAGGTGAGAACTGATATCTGTACATTGATTGCAGTGTACGGTCTAGTGCTGGTCTGTTTGACAGGTGGCTAATAGTGGCTTTTAGGAACAAGTGGGGAAAAAAAACAAACTTCATGTATCTCATCTGTCACAATGTTAATTTATCTGCTACATGCAACTCTTCAAAGTGGGAAGCCTTTTCTCAAGATCTATGCAGAGGGCAGTGTTACCCACAGAGATGGTGCAAGCAAAGTGCTAACAGAATTCAACTCTTTTAATCTTTGAAGACTGCTGTCGTTGATGCTCTGTAATAAGCTAAAAAGATTCTGTTCTCAAATTGGCTTTCTACACCTGGAGATAGTGGAAACTTTAAGGATTTATGCTGCTGTAAAATAAAACTCCTATTGGAGTTAATTTGCTTGTGGCTACGACTGTGAAGTAACATTTGTTTTCCCATTTTTCCAGAACGGACATCCTTGTCCTACAGGAAGGAAGTTGAGTAATTCAGGTGGATATACTCTTTTGTTCAATGAATAATCAATTAGTGATCTATAAACCGGGCTGTGACCACTTGTACCATTGTCTTTCATGTGTATTGTCAAACCAAGATACCAATTGATATCTGAGGATTTTACAGCACGCCTTGTGAAAGTAGTCTTGAATCGGTAGGCACCGTTATTTTCACTGTCTTGTAAAATTACAAATGAAGATATAATTGATGCTCTACAGCATTATTGAAAACTGTTGATAATTAATTTTTTAAATCCCACATACCTAATGTATTGCACCCCATGCTGGTGTATCGGTAAATTGGTAGGAAAAGGAAGAGTATCATCTTCATGTAAGAAGGAATTTATATTGGATGCCAGTTTGGTGACATAGCTAAGAATTGTAATGGACTTGACAGCTGTATCTAGTGTCGTCTTTGGTAGGTCACATCACAGGGGAAAGAAATCAATATATTTTTATGGGGAACTTGCTCCTCTGAACAAAATTTTGATTGTGGCTAAGGTGACACAAAATTAGTTAAATGGATTTGCTGTGGATTTTATAAGTGTGAACAAGACAAAATCTGGCCCATAGCCCAACAAATGTTCCGGAACTCCTTACTTCCTATCAGATATAATACTGTTTTCACTGGGTTTGATTAATGTTTATCAATGATAAACTTCCCTCTTCAGAGACATCTTTTTTGAGCTCTCCTTTATGAAGTGCAAAGGCATTCTCTCTGCCTCTTTATTCAGGTCCCACTCATAGTGTGTAGAATTATGACATTTTATTCTTTATGTAAATGTATTGTAGGGCAGTAAAGTAAATAAAAGGTAATGAGAAAATTAGCTTTGATGGTACTGTAGAAGGAATGCAGTAAAACAAGTGACAGCCAATAGTGCTGTCCTGTTTTATCTTTTTGAACACATTTTACATTTCATTCTAGTGCTCCACATTAATTCACATATAACATGCCTGTTGATAACAGGTTGGTTTAAAACTCATTAAAAGTTATAGAAAAATGAGATTTACATAGGACAGAAAAGCCTTTGAAACTTTGTCTGCATTTCCTCCTTCCTCCTTTTTCCAACCCTCAGTGTACACAGCAAAAGGCTAACATGGTAGATGTCAATCAAACTTCTGTTGCATTACTTGTCAGTATTTTTCAAAAACCCTCTTGTGAAGGAAGCAGGCCTAGGATCCAGGCCTACCAACTCGCAAAGGCCGTGAGCCTAAGGCAGTCCTAGCTGCCACTACTGAAAAATGGGAACTGTGCACAAGTGTTTCAGCATGATAGAGAGGCCTCATGGTCCAGTGATTCTTATTTCTGAGCATGTGAGACCTTGGTGTTTGTTGGAAGTGCCAGGCTGAGAGCCCTGGAGGGAGTGACTGTCAGCTGGAGCGCAGAACCAGCACCTGCTCTGTTCCTCCACTGCAGCTCACCCAAGTGCCCGAAGCGCCCTTGTGCATTTGTGGACCTCCTCCAGCAATAGAAATGTACCTTTTTTCCTCTTGCTCATGTAGTTCTTGGTTGTATTCCTAATTCTGCCTGAGAGGAGGCATATGAGTAGCAGTTGTTAAAAATTGGGATGTGGATACCTGCCCATTTGAAACTGGGGGCAAAGAGTGTGTATAAACCATCAGGTATATTAGTCATGCCTAAGTATCTAATAGCCTTTTCCTTGCAGCCGCCCTGCCATAAATCTCTCATTTTTCGTTGTGTTATTTACACTCTAGTATATGTATTTATGCTATAGGATGAAACTGTTTTGTTGAAACCTCTATAACTCTGAATGCACTCTAACCTCTTTAACCTGTTTGCCTTATCCTATCTATTACATTTATTTATGGGTTTTCTGTGATGCAGTATGAACCAATTGTTGACACAGGAACTGCTGCAGTGGTGAACAAGCAGCCATGTAGCTGTCAGTACACCATCCCAGAACAGAGGGACAGCACAGAGAGTTCAGTGAGGGACAAAGGTTGTGCTGTCCCTGCAGTTGTGACATCAGTTTTCTAGCTACATCTCTCTAGCTGCACCATGTTTTTGGAGTAGTCTTTGCTGCATGCTTTCTGGAGGTCAGAGCATTAGATGGTCTTAGCTGGCTGCAAAAAATAAATGCTTTGCTTTTGAAATTACTAGATAGAAAGTTGTTAGCTCTTTGCTGACAACAAAGGTGATTTGAGCATGTTGTCTGCAGACTAATGGGCACGGCTCTCTGGGACCTTACAATAGGTCAGCTGTAAAAAGTCAGGCTTATTAAGGAGCACAGAGAACTACATTTCTCTCACGCTTGGAATCCAGCTATTGACATCAGTGTTTCCTTGAATCATGAAGCAAGCTAGTCCTGGACTGCTGGCATTTAACTAGGTAAACATCTTCCATGGGCTGAGGGAGGAGAGGTCAATGTGTTATGAATGTTTCCTCCTCTTCCTGGGAAACCATTTTCTGTATTCCTTTGGAATTCTCATCCCTTTCTTCTCCACTTCCATAATTTGGCATGATCACAGCTCTTTCAGTGCTCCTACCTCTACAGTTTGATATGACCTGCTGAAGGAGCTGGTAGGGCAGGGACTTTGCTGGAATAATATAGGCTGGAAGTTCAGATGGAGACTCCAATTCCTAAATCCACCTCTGTCATTTCCTTGACTTGCTATCTGGAAGAAGGGATTCCTCACCACTTTGAAGAGGTGGCTCCCCTTTTCACTTCATTTTCCTCCGTAGCCTGCTGATCTCAGTCAAGAAATAAAGCAACTCCTAATCTCTTTACTGTCCTCTAGCAGTCCATAGTGGCCAGAGTGAAGGCAGAAATTATTTAAGGAGAGAACAAACCTGGGAAGGATAGGAATGCCTTTTACAGGGGGTGGGGAAGGGAAGGACAAAAATCTTTTTCTGTTAGTGGTGAGTCAACTTATGCAAGGGTTTCAAGGCAACTCTTTGACACACACCAGTTCTACTTGGTAAGTTGCAGTTTTTATCACAGCGTCCCCATTTTTGTGATTTTTAAACAATTTAGATACAGCCAGCTATAACACCTACTTCTCTTTATTTTTTGGCTTCCAACTGAGAAATTGTCAAATTAAAATTATTTCTTGGTTGTTGATATTTTAAAAATTATTTTTAGCAAAAAAAAGGGCTCTTTCAGAACTGTAATGAAAAAGTCAAACTAGCTGTGGGAAAAAAAAAAAAAGCTAATTACACATGTAGGACTGAAACAACCACTGCAGTACAAGTTGAATTTATCAGTCCTAGAAAGTAGGGGTTGTGAACCAAAGTTAATGAAAGGTCAAGGCTAGTGATATTTTATGGAACTTGTTCAATGTGATACTGCTTAAGAACAAGCGTTGAAGCTCTAAAGAAAGGACTAAGGTAAGATAGCTTTATATTTTAAAGTATATTCTTGGATAAAAAAGTCAGCTGAAGGACTGTGTAGATCTTAGTCAGTTGTTTCCATGCCATTGCTTTGGTATATTTCCATACAAGTTGTGGCTGTATAAAGTGTTAGGATGTAACAAAAGTGATTTATCTTTGGTTATGCATGCTGAATGCCAATTTTATTGCATGAAGCTGTTTTAATTATCTGCCCAGAAGACTAAAAGACAAATTAAAAAACATAAAGGAGTAGTACACACTTTTGAAATCAGATTGCTTTCACTTCTACAATCTCTGCCCCCCTGTCTGTCTTGTGAGGTGAAGCAATTGGGTAGATGCTAATGTAAAAGTGAAGGAATGGAAAAGAGTGGTATCATACAAATCTATTATTGAAGATTCTGATTTACTTTCTCAATGGAATTTTCTCATGATAATAGCATGTTTCAACTCTTGAGCTGTGTAATAAGTCTTATACAATCACCAGTATTTTAAAACTAATATATTAAACTCAGAGGATGTGTATCATCTTTTTAATACAGAATAACATATCTCTTCTTTTTAATACTGTTCTCTACTAAATTTTTTCTTAAGTTATGCATTTAGCTTTCATCTCTGAAGAACCCCATTACAAGTGAATTAATACACAGTACAGTTACTGTTTTTATACTCTAATATACCTCACATTTTTCCTGTCTGAAATCTCAGGATTTATGGATTGAAAAAAATTACCCTACAGTTGCATACACGGAAATTGTCTAGGCAAAGAGCTCAAGAGCTCTTTGAACTAAGGGGCAGGAATAGAGTCACTATGTCAAGGACTGACTATATAAGGTGGCTGAGGAAAGCAACTAAAGGTTTGACAAGTCCAGGAGCCGGCCTTGGGAACCAGTGATAATGTAGGAGATGAGCGGGAGTGAGTGAAAGTGATAATGATGATGATGTGGAGATTGAGGAATGCTTTAAAGAACTTTTGTCCTAGGACAGAGATTAAATTGGTTTCCTTTTTCCAAAGAAATAAGGAAGGCTAAAATATTTGGATCTGGAATAGGAATCCCAGAAGAATCATAGTCTTGATGTCTGTTCTTCAGAAGAAAAAGATGGCAAGGCACCAGGAAGCAATGCCATCACAGAAAATATACAGGAAGACAAACTCATTCTCTGAATGACCAAGTACACTCACAAGTTATCTACAAAATAACCACAACAGGTCAGTCCTAAACTAGTGTTTCTTACAATTCTTTAGAGAAATTAGGTAGCTTGTACACATGCCTCTGGCAGCCCCACGAAGTCACAAGTGCAGGGTAGAGGAAATGTATTTTTTATAATAGTTAAAATATTCATAGATAGCAGCTGAGCTACCCAGAGACAGAAGACTGCTTTCATCTGGAAAACCTGCCAGACAGGCAGGTTAAAAGCCTGGGCCACCATAGGGTGTCAGCATCCTGTCATTCATGAGGCTGGCATCACCCACATGTGTGCAGCTGCCTGCAGCCAGACCCCTCTGCCTGATGTCAGAGTCCTTCAGCTGTTTTGAGTGTTGAATTGATTTATACCTTCTTGACGTCAAGCCTAGCAGTATGTGTGCTTTATAGGCTTTCAGTGGACGTGCCAGCTGATTTGCTGACTACATTTGGGTTGAACTTTTTGTTCTTAATGTAGTGCTCTTGTGTGGAGGAAGCAAATTCTGAATGGTGGGGTATGGTGGGGTATTGTTTCTCTTTGATTTTGAGCAAGATAAATATTTTGGCTTTTAAACCAAACATTTTGGGATTTCCTGCCTTTTGTAATGTCATTCACCATAAAAGTTTTCATTGCTTTGAAATTAAATCAGTTTTTTGAGCTCGAAAATGCACACAGTTTTGGTGTGGGTTGTCATGTCACTGCACTATCTAGCTAACAAATGTTTTAACATAAGGGCTTATTCTAAATATGAAATTATTTTTCTTATCGTCCGTTTCTGATGCCTGGATTCTGTTGTTGACTAGTGTTGATTAATTGGATAGCATATAGGAGGAATCTGGGACAAAAAAGCACATATTCTAGGAAAAAAACCATAGATCTAAACCAAGTTCCCTGCCATGGCATAGATTCAAATAGTTGGCTTTGTCCATTGTTTGGCAGTAGACATACGGAGGGATTCAGGAAGCAGCACCTGTGTATTTAAGGGGATTAATTCCTTTTTGGTATGATGCTACATAAATAAATCAGTGTCTGCTACTGATTAACATTTTTATTCATTTCTTTTCATGCTCTGACAAAGCTCTGTAGGTGCTGTTGGCATTTTTCTAGGGGGGTTGCTTTGGAGTGATTTTTTTAAAGTGAATTTAAAAAAAATTAGCACTCTCTCAAGAAGTCTAACTTTATATATTGGTGGATAAGAGATGAAGTAATTTTTTTACTTTTTTTTTTCCTTTAAGGGGTAAGAAACCTGGCTTTGCTGAGATTAAGCCATTTTTCAGTGTGACAAATTATCAAGGAGCTGAAATGTGCTCCCTTCTTCTGTTCCATGGGTTAAAACACCTTTTTGCTATGGGGCACTAGCCAGTCCTTTCCTACATTCTTGTTTACTTAAAAACCTTTCTGTATACCTATGTATCTATATTCAGGGGCATTCCTGAATGTCCTTCAGTCATTAGACCTAAACGCTATTTACCTAGGCAAAGAACTATACTGGTAGTATTCCCCTCTATTATAGGAATAAAGTGCTTCTAAATGAAACCAAGCAAGGAGGATTTAGAATTCTCTTTTGACACAATTTTAATTAAACGAGTTGCTTTCAGTGTTGTGATACTGTGTCCAGAATAAATGGCATTAAACCAGTGTAAATAAAGTAATTACCAAGAGGGATTTGTATTTGACTAGACAAGTCACTTATTATAAACCTCAACTTTTTTGTTACATTTTTTTGTTAGACATTAGTTTTAAATAGAGTTTTTACTAATTTATTTTTGCTTTAATTCGTATGACCTAAATTATCATTCATGTATAGTGTCAAACATTTAGGAAACCATTTGAAAAATAGTGTCTTCACTTAGAAAATAGTGTCTGAGTACCTTTAGTCTTTGTGTTTCTGAATTCTAAATTAAATATATGTTTGCACAATAAATAGGAGGAGTGGGAATGTGCTTCAGGAAATTTCAGCACAGAAACATACACATCTGATCAAACAGCAGCTGGTTAGAATAAAGAATGCCTTCTGAAATAAAAGTGTAAGTATCAATTTTCATCAATGGAATTATGAAAATCCACCACTTAATATTTTTTGAAATACCTTAAACTGTATCTTGGCTTTATCATATCACAGGAAAGGTGGAAAGGTGGACTAGCCCTGTGATTGACTGAAAAATTGGAGGGATAGCCCAGTGTCAAATGAATTATCCCCTTTGAAACCAGGTATTGTTCAAGGGACTGGTTTCTGGTTACTCTGTTGAATACAAATTGCAAAAAAAGCTACAAGCTACAGATACTTATCTTAACTTTCAAAGCAAGGATTCAATGTTTGGAAAAGCCACTGGAATAGCAATTCTATAGGCTTTGTTGCACAGCCTAATTTAAAATAGGAGCCAACCTTTCAAGTTTATCCTCCTTATTGTGCCTCTATTCTTTGTAAATAAAGCTGAAGAAAAGGCTCAAGTATGAGAATAGCTGTTTCTCATTCCTATCCAATTATTGGCCTTTCTAGCAACTGCAAACACATTTGTTTCAGGTACAGTTATGTTCATTATGCAGGTATGTCTGCATGTATATAGCTGACCCAACTAACAACTTTGTTAAAGTCCTGGTAACCAAATTCCATTAGTCAAAATCATCTAGATTTTTACAGCTGTAAAACTTCCCCATCTGTCTAGTTCCTGGAAGAAAACCTTGTTTAAAAACAGCAATTACATCCCATTCAAAATCACAGTCCTTCGAGAAGTTTTACACAGAGAGACGTAAGATTATTATGGAAAATGTAGGAAGCTTCAACAGAGCAAACATTAAGCCCATGGTGCAGAATGATAAGATCACTGAATTATATATATGTCTTTTAAAGTCTTTCTCTGGTTTATCTCTGGAATCTGTAAAGCAGCTATTGCAATTATGTGTCTTAAGACCTCTCTCTGTTGGAGGCAGTGTTGTAACTGCTGATTTGATCTGGTTTGTTCGTGAAGGGAAATTCACTGACTTGGACCTGTAATTTTAAGTTTAGCTATCAATGAATGACTCAAAAGCCACTGCGGTAGATAGAGCAGGAGGCATCTTGTATCATCAGTTTCATTTCAAAGAGTAGGAGACTTCCTTGGAGATTACCTTTATTTTTCATAATTACTGCCTTGCTCTGTGGTAATGTTCCTGTGGCTGAGTTGTTTATTAAGGGCACACACATCACACGTGCCTGTTTATGGGGCAGCTGCAAAGTTCTCTACCTGTTTCTCTGAATTTCCACAGTGTTTTGTGTGACAGCAAAGTAAAACTGTAAACTGACAGCAAGTACTATTTCTGGAAGAAATAATGGTCAAATTATGCAATATTGTGATGTATAGTGCTCTTTAAAATTAATGTGGGGATTTTGGCTTCCAAACAAGAAACAAATGGGAATGCTTTACCCTTCCACCCTTGTGCACATGCATAGATATATATACACTATATTTCTTATGAAGGTGGAGAGATGGTATTTGAATGAAAAGAAGGAGAGGTCATTTTAAAAAAATCAAGGTAAGGAATAAGTATCTTCATCAACTTTATTCCTCAGACTCTTACTTTGATTCATTTCTCTTGGGTGGTGGCGTTCATGCCACTGCACATCTAATGCTGTAGCTGTTCTGATTAGGACACCTTTCAAAGCTCAAAACAGTTATTCAGTGTTTAGTCAATGACTTAAATGAAAATGCTTCAGACAGTGAAGGAGAGATGATCCAGAAGAGTTAAAGATATCACTGTAAGAGAACCTATGTTTACTTGTATTTATTTGTATCTTTGCATGTGCGTAACAATTTTAAGTGTGTGTGTATTTATATATATTTTAGAGAAGGGCAGCTAGTATATATCAATGTGTATCAACAGATGCCAATTTTGTAGAAATATATAAGCTTATGCTAGAGGAGGGAAGCTTCTCATAACTATCAATATATGGGCTAATTAGAGTTTATAACTCCAGTAATTTGAGCAGGTATGGGGTCAAAGATTTTCCTATGCGATTCAGGATATTTCTTTCCTGGAAATTTGCTTATAAATACTGACATTTGATGATATCAGTCCATTAAAAAACCCCAAACAATAAGGTCTCCAGATATACTTTTATACTCATGGGACTTAAAAGTGTTTTGTACTGAAAAGATTCATGAGTGTCCAAAGAAAATTTTTTCACCCTAAATCAAGGACACCATCCATTCTGATGGAGAAATTTTCACAAGGCACCTGTGGGAGCTCTTCTGGATGCCCCTCCTGCATATCAATTACATTAAGTAACTGATCTTGCTTAATATAGGGGTATCAGTGCTTTTTTCATGTGATTTGTCAGGATGCAGTTCACAGCTGTTAAGGATATATCTTGCAAGATCAGACCCTCTACTAGTGTTAGAGGAGTCATGGAAATCGGAAAGAAATTAATTTACTCCTTAGGTTATTTCTATCTGGAATGGAGTAGAGGCTGTCTCTCTCATTTTACAGGACTTAGAAGCACAGTTATGCCTAGTACTTGTCTCAGAAGTCCCATTTATGAGTAATTCCTTTTTACTGATCAGGCAGTCTGGCATGTACAAGCGCTTTGTGTCTATCCACCCACACTTTGTCCTTTCTGTCTCCATCTGAAATACTCCACTCTGGGGCTCAGTAATACAAAATTGATGAACAAATAATATGCTACAAGTAGAAAAATATACCACTGAGTAAATGAGTTGGTTGCTGCTGCTTTCCAAATGCCTGAGCTTTAGCTAGAGCAACTCATAAAACCAGAGATTTTCGGTTTTCTTTCAACGTTTCCCAGCTCTTTATGTTAAACTTTATTCAAGATAAAGCATTGGTATGGTAAAACCCTTTTATTCCACTGAAGGAGAAAAATGGGAAAGGTGTTGCCAGTATATTATTAAAAATAGAAACATAGCTGTCTTTTTCTGTAACTGTTGAGTTTTCACCATGTGCATAGCACAGCTAATCAAAACATATATATTTGTACATTTTTTGAAGGTTTAAAATATACTTTTTATTTTCCTGGCAATTATGAAAGATTGAAAGACCCCATGGCACTAGATAGATTCTGAGTATGAACTAAGGTTTCTCTATGTCTAAGGTGTATGACACTTGCCTTTAGATTGGATGCAGGAGTATCAAGCAGGAAAAAATGTGGCTGCTATTGTCAATAGTGGTTATTACAGTGTGGTTATACTGCCTAGCTTGGGTGTACTAAGTTGTCTTTTGCTGTCATCAGTGATATTAAAAACACATTTGCTGCCCTATATTCTTTTTTCTCTCAGTATCCTGGTGCTGTATGTACAGATCAGGTGTTTTAATGGCAGAACAAGAAGGAGGTCCTCCAAGTTCAGGATAGGCTTTGCTATGCATTAAGTTCACGTGGTGAAAACCATGGGCTTTTTTGAGCTCATTAGTTTGCTGAAGTCTCTAATGTGATTAGAAATGGAAATGCAGGTAAAAAGGAGATCTCTGAGGTGACCAGGGGAGGCATATTTTGGTACAGTGAAAACACTGGACAATTCCAAGACTAAGTAAGAAAGACAGGTGTTAAGAAAGTCAGTGAGAAATAGGTTACTTCAATCAAAATGAATAACAGGCCTGGATGAGAGATATCAGAGAGAGTTAATTTATAATCTGGGTGATATAGAGTATTCTGCATATTGTGTTACTGAAAACAGCTTCCCAAATGATTCTGGAGAGTTCCTGCCCTGCCATCTCCTTCCTCTCCCTACTCGTTATCTCTTTTCAAGTAATGCTGCTTGCTTAGTTGTTTTCTTAGACCTCTTCCTTTCACAATATTCCAGCATTCCCTAACTTCATTTGTACCTTTTTGAATTAATTAGGACCAGTGTCCTAAGGCACTGTGAAGACCCAGTAAAAAAAAAAATAAAATCTTGATTTCTTGTTTATGGAATACTTCTTTCTGGAACATAAATGAAGTCAAAAGAAATTTTCCATGGGTTGAAATTCTGCTTTCAGTATACCTGTACAGTCCTGGTGATTACAGCTGCTTTTCACTTGGTGCTCTGAAAACAGAATTCGTCCCTGTAATTTGAAAGCTGAGAAGAGTAGAATTAAGACTTTGCCTAATTAGTGCCACCTTTTAAAGGTCTATTTTAAGCTGTCTTCCTTCAGCCTGAATCATGTGATAGTTTCCAAAAATGTAATTTAATCATATCTGATTGCTTGCTGGAATCTGCAATTAACTTAGGTGCAAGGGAATTAACAGTATATGCCAGGTGCTGCATAATTTACCAGGAGCTGCTTGTGCCACATATATGTAAAGTGTGTTGCTGTTTAAATTTATTGGCCAGAATATTTTAAGCTTATGAGTGAGTAATTTTTATTACTTCCTTTCATTTCTGTCCCTAGGATGACTCAGATATGAAATACCATGTAATTATATTCTGTATACTATCAAACTATCCCTTGCAATTATGCCACATTGTAATTGTTCTTCTGAAAGATTCGAAGCTACCTACCTAGAAAAGTTATTTTGAGATGCAATTGGTTGCTAGGGTGAAGATTAATTTTCAAGGAATTCTAGACATATATTGAATAAAAAACTTAAACAAATTCATTGAAAAAAGTACTTCCCATCTCAGAAGACCTCTGAAGTCCATTTCCATTGAAAAGGGTAGAAAGGGTTTTAGAAAATATCTTATTCTGTTAGGACTACATTTTTGTCCTTTTTGGGAGTCAGTGCTTGCATCAGTTGCACAATCAAAAATGGCAAGAGAATGAAAAAATTGGCCAACTGCCTGCAGGAAAATTTTTTACTCGGTATTTGGAATGCCTTTCTGAGATCCAGATTAGTACTCTAATCCTTCTCTCAAGCCCTCTTGCATTATACATTTCAGAACTTTGAGACAATGTCAAGGACTCTCACATGGGCTTTGTACTTAATTTAGTTCTACAGTTTCATGAAGGTAGAATTTCAGACAGAATTAAGGCTCAGCTTAGGTCTTGGTTCAGGATTGATAGCTGTTACGAGTTTTCATATCTCACCATCTGGAAGATGGTTTTTTACTGTGTGGTGTCTCTCTTCTCTGTCAAACTTCAAAATGTGCACAGTCACTAGTATCTGAAATTCCCTGGAAAATTTTTGTGAAAATAAATCATGAAAATATTTTAACTGGAATACTTGCTTAATCTAAACGAGCAGCAACTCTGAGATTTAAAAGTTCGTAACTACTCTGTGATGACCAGGAGGTTATCAGAAACTGTGGCTTCAGACCACCATTGAGTTGGAAGATATCACAATAAACCCAGCACAAAAGACAAAATGACTCTTGCCTCGTGATTTTGTCAGACACTCAAGATTATGCAACTTTCATTTCCCAAGTACAAAGCACTAAGTGTATGCCAACAGCATAACAACGTGGGGATCTGCAGAGACTTCTCCATACCTCCTATTACCTGTTATTTACGTTGAAATCAGGAAGAAAATTGCTCAGTTTCATGCTTTTGAGTCCATTTACACCCTTTCTTTACTGTTTATAGAACTGATGAATACTGTCTTTCACTGAAAAGACTGTGTAGATCTTACATTTCCCAAGGAATAATGCATTCCCATAAAGCTGTCACAGACTCCAAAAACATGAAAGGTAAGGAGAAAGCAGCACAAACTCAACAGATTTGACAGTTTATCATTGTCTGAACCAACCGCAATTGATGTAACCATATCAGAGACTTGCAGGTGTTTAGATTTTAAGATGACATTTGAGACTGTAAAAGTAGTATTTGCAGCAACAGCCTTGATAAATATAATCCTGTCTGAAGCTCTGTGTGTTCCCCATATGCTGGTACTTTAGAAGAGCAGAAAAGGTTCATTTATAATCACATACAGAGAAGTTAACAAAAGTCACTAAAAGCTTTTTCTTGAGGCTGTGAGCTGCCAAAACCAGCTAACGCCTTTAGCCAAACTGGACTGCCAAGTGATTTGCACAAAGTGTGTGTGGAGCTCCAGAAAGGCCAATCTAGAGAATCAGATTTAAGTATTTTGTTGTTATGTTGTTTGGGGTTTTTTCCTAGTAAAATCTACACACTCACAATTGTCTATGGGAACTAGTTTCCCCTCCAGTTTACAGCTGGAAAAGCCTGAGCCTGACTTTTGAAGTGACCCTGAAGACTAAAAAACAAGATACTGTACAGCCAATTGGCACTTCCGTGTGTCTACATCTACACTTAGTTACTTTACATACTACTACTCTGCTTATGGAGAAGCCAGAGGAATAATCATTCCTACATTTGTCCCTAAGTTTCTTCCCCTTCTGCTGCCTTCTACCTGGTTTTGCCTTCCCACTTTACCTTTTTCTGTTCTCCTATTTTCCCTCTTTCGGATCTCTATAGAGTTATATGTTGTTTTCTTTGTTCTTTTTCATTTCATCGCCTTGTGTATGTCTTATTATTATTGCTAAATCACTAAAATAGGCTTCTTTCTTGTCTTGCAGAGTCAGACTGTTTGGAGACATTTCCTGCAATGAGTGATTTTCAGAAACAGTGACTTGGTGGAGTCATGGAACAATCAATGAAGGTTAACTGTGCGAAGGTAATTAGAAATCTCTGTACTATTTTATGACCATGAAAGCCACGTTTCTGCCGAGGACAGTCTTGTTAAGAAGGTGCCAAGTCTCAAGGAGACAGCTGAGTAGTACAGGTCATGCATTAGTAGACTCCAAGCAGAATGTAGTGGATCACAAAACCAGACAACAGTAAACAGCCTTCTTGAAACAGAACTGGAAGGCAGTGATCCTTCACGGCATGCAAAATATTAGAGAACTGATTTTGCAATGATGATTCAATAAATCCTTTTAGATTTGAGGATCCCAAAACTGATGTTTGTATATACATAGGAAAAACTCACTTGAGGCAGTTTGCAGAAGCTTCTATGAGCCGGTAGAAAAAAACCCCAAAAAACCAGTTGATTTGCCAAGAGAAGCAAACACCACTCAGTATATCACAAAAAAATTATATGCTATGCACAGTGAAAATGTTGTAAGTTGTTTTTTTTTCTTGATTGTTTTTTGTTGGGCTCTTTTTTTAATACTTTTTTTAAGAATTTAAATTCAACTGGGTTTGCAGAAGTGTCTATTCAGAACTCTGCCTGATATTTTGCTTAGCCAGTGCAATAAAGGATGAGCACCAGCATTGTTAGAACTCTGCAGGTGGTTGAATATACTTGGAAACATACATTTCACTGAGAACTTCGAATTCAGATTTTCCTGTGAATTGTCACAAATAGGGATCAGGTACCTTTGTGTGGTTTTCAGCATGTTTCAGAAATTTCATTGCCATTTATTGCTTTAGCTGAGTCGGAAGAGACTTACCACCATTCTTTAATCTTTTTGCAGATTTTCAAAAAAGCTTTTAATATACTGCTTCTTGTTAAAAATTGTCAGCACCATTGGCAAGCACTAAAGATGAACATGAAGGAGTTGTACTTTTCTGGATGTGATTAATTTTGGCACAGTACTTGTTCCCATGGCTAAGCCCTGTGTACTCTGCTGTTCTTGTCAGGTTCGTTATGTGTATTTTCTCTTTCCAAGGTATTATGTCTTCACTGTGAAACATTCACTCAGGCTCAGATTTGGCAAACAGAGTCTGAGTCTTGCAGCATGCTGGCTTCCAAGAAAAAAAAAATTTGTTCCCTTGGAGGGAGGGAAGGGATTTGGATTTTAAAATGCTTCATTGTATTTTATAACACAGAACTCTCTTTACATTTCTGTATATAACATTTCCTAAGCAGTTGCTTAGAAGTGACCTTGATGATCATTAAGTAAATTATAACATATTACGTGAAATTTCAAGTTCTGTTCTTAAATGTTAAATTCTAAGAAAGTAATAATAGCTCAGACATTAAGATGCTCTTAATGTGGTTGTTTACAATGTTTTCTTTTCCAGCTAAGAGCAGTGTATAACAGGTGAGTTTTTTAAGCATGTTTTCCCATTTTAGGAAGTTAGCCTTGAAACTGTAACATGGCTCAGGAAACTGAGTAAAACACAGGTATTGTATGTAATCTCCTAAGATGTCTGTAAAACACTTAAGAGGAAACAGAAGTGGTTTAAAGCTAAACTAGATGGTGTTCATACAGACAGAAATTCCTATATGGGATTAAACTGAAAATTCAGCTAGTTCATTCTTCTGTTTCTAACAGAGGCTACATAGAAAAAAAATCAAAGATTCTTACATTGTTTTATTTCTCATCTCAATTTGCTAGGAAAGCACAGAGCTTTTCATGAGTATGACACAAACATGAAGAGGTATTAGCATTCAATACTGTGCTAACAGTCGGTCTCCAGTCAGATCTTCTTATGGAGTGGACAGCATAAATAGCTTCTAAATATCAATAGATTTTTCTTGCTGGGGCAAAAAAATATGCAATCCTAAAAACACTGAATAATCATTGATAACTCCTTAGGGAAGTGCTTATATTTGCATTGCAACATAAGCAAGTAATCTATTTCAGCCTCTGTAATGCTTTAAGATAAATAGATGTTTATCTGCAAAAGCAAAATCATCAGGGCCAGGGCAGATTTGTGGTAAAGTAGGACTAGTTCAGTAGTGAACTTGGAGGCTATAGGGATGTATAGCAATGGCTACTCATGGCTTCAGGATGCCAATCTAAACTTCTTTTTATTTTAGGCATAAATTGTTTTGCTTTACATAGTACTGATAGTCTGGGAAATTTTGCCTTCACTAAGGGCTTTTAAATAATAATAATGAATAGTTGGGTGTGGGTTTGTGACATTTCACTAGACAAAAAATTCCTTCTCAAAAACACATTTGTGGGAGGACTTCATATTTTGTTGACTCCAGCAAACTTTTGATTTAACACAGATGAAGGATACCAAGAACATGGTTCAGGAGTCTGAAATTCTGCTTACTCCCAGATTAGCTCAGGGAGATTGAAGCAGTAATGTCCTCTCAGTTTCATTCTTGTCATAAAAATTAGGACTTGGGAACAGCTATCTATTTTTGTCCACAATATTTGCTGCTCTGAAGCTGCCAGTTTAGATGCCTGTTGTAGGGTGAATGATTACTGCTGTTAGGCCTGAGGCGAAACCAGTTTCACAGAAAACAGAAAGATGAGTATATTTTTATAACAGAATCATTTTGAAATTAAAGTAATTCTCCTACTTCTTGAACTATAATTTTATCTACTGGTGAATAAGGAGTTGCATATTGCAGTAGTTCTTATTTCAATCAAATCTGTGTAAGTGATGATACAGACTTCAAGCCAGCAGGATTTTTATTTTAACAAGTCAGTAATTATTTTTTGATGATGATATTAATCAGTATGATGAATTTCTGAACTTTGTTATTCCAATTAAATACAATCTTCTGAAAGTTAAGAGTTTGAGTTACTCAGTTATTTGAAACCATTGGAATGCAGCTTTCAGCCAATGTTTGTAATACAGCTATTGGTTAAGTCTCCCTCATCTTTTTTACTCATGAGATAACGTGGCTGATAACCTTTATACAGTTCAGGGACTTACTTCATTGCATTCTAATAGAGATTCTGGAGAGTATAGATTTAGATTACAATGTTGAATGGCCATAGGGCCTCAGGGAAATATGTTCTCATTAATGGACTTGTTAATGATAATCATTGAAGAGACTCTAATAGTATCAGATGTAAATGTTGTCACAGCCGTCCATCTTTATCATGCAGATGTGGAGATGCAACATTAATTCACACTGACTGATTCTCAGAGCTGTGCACATTGATGCAGTATGATAATGTCTGAAGGAAATTAAGAGTTGTGCATTATCAATTTAATATTTCAGATTTCCGAATTATACAGTCTAAGAGATAAGAGGAATTGAACCACAACAGTACCATGGGTCATTCAAAAGAGATCAAATTCAGACTATGCCTCTGTTAGTTCCAGTTTCATTATGCTCCTTTGAAAGGGATAAGACAATGAAAACTTATATCAGTGAAGTCTCTCAGCTGCAAAGTTAAAAACATATATGCTATACAAGTACAAAAAAAAATATGGCAATATAAAATGGTTTACAGAATCTGGAATAATTTTTTAAAAATTTACTTGTAACTACTTACTTTTATTAAAGTATAATAGTGTCTTATTCCTTTATCTTGACTTTAAAGGATTTATTCATAATGCATTAAGTGCAATAAATCAGAATCTGTCTCAAATTTTTAGCTTTAGATGCTCTACATTAATAGCATGTTTATTAATTTTTTGCCAAAATTTTGTGAGAATTTGATTATGAATATTTGATTTTGTGTTTTGAGAGTGGTGAGGTTGAGGTTTTTTTGGTAGGAAACACACCGGATTATTTCTTTGTAACCATCTGAAATATCAGTGTTTTTAGAACAAGTAAGAAATGCAATTTTTTTTTATACAAGGATACAGGTAAGCTTTTAGAATTAGTAGAGTACTTATAACTATATTGTCACTTGTGTTGGAAATAGTAAACAGGTAGCTGCTAAGGTAGAATCAAAGAGTGGCCTTTCAGTGACCTGTTCTGATATCAGACTGTGTCCTACTGGATGGGTCTCCCTAAATGAGAGGGAGAGGACAGTAAAAGATCATATTTTACCAGTGATGGTGGTGGTAAGTTGTACTAAAAGAAGGACAAACCATGAGTAGATAACAGTGTCACTTGTGCTGAATTGTAACCAGTTGTGAAGTCATGAATGACAGAATTCCGTTCCAAACTCACCAAGGACAAATGTATGGGATTTAAAAGAGTTTACCTCTGAAAAGTTAAATGGCATATCCCTAATGAAAGATAAACAAAGTTAACAAAGTGTGGAGATATTATTTTAGATCGGTGAAGAATCAACAAAACCCTGAACTAAGCATGTACATTAAACTAGGGAGTAATTAATGTCAGACAGGTCTACATTATTCTTGCTGCAATACACTGTGCTCTTTTTTGAATTCCCAAGACTGAAAAGTAATGCTTGCTTGCTTCCTCTCAGCTCTTTGGGCATTGTCTTTTGTAGAGGGGCTGCCAAGCCTTGCAGATTTTTGACAATGTAGGGTGTGTATTGTAATGTCTGTAACAATTACCTGGCTTGCTGTGAAATTTTGGAGAAGTAAACCATTAGCATTTTCTGTGCCATGTTACCTCTACTTTTCACAAAGATAGTTCTGTCTCTCTTCCAGACTGATTTGATGTGTTTTTTATGTTGCAATCTCTGCAAAGTATAAAATTTACCACCTATTCATCTCAGTCTCTCTGTAACACTCGTAACCTACTTTTAATTTCCCTGTAGGAAGTCCTCTTCTATCCCCATTGTAAGGTTCTAATTTTAATAATCCTAGTCCTTCCAGAGCTCTTTCCCCAAAGAAATATTTCACTGTACACAGCACTTAGTGTGTTGATATTTCTTGTTAGTATGCAGCGTCGGGTTAGCTCCTCTAGATAACCTTGATAAATTAAAAATTGGCTTATCAATATTCAATCAACCTAGCTCATTTACCCGAATGTCTGATTTCCTTTCTGTCAGAGCTGAGCTAAAAAGGCCCAGCAAAAGTAAATGGAATTAAAATTGCATATTTTTGTTTGAAACAGGTATTAAATCAGTAGTCTGTTGCTAATGTCACCTTAAACACATTGGTTTATCAACAGTGAAATAATATACAGTGGCAGATATGACGTCAAAAATAGTTTTCATTAAAGTTATTCTTTGAATACAGTGAACATCTAGGAAAAATTGGGACAGGTGGGTTTGGTTTGCCCTGTTCTTTGTATAACTATTGTGTCTTGCTGAGTCTTCCACATATCTTTTAAAATTTATAAAGTTTTATATATTCCAAAGGGCTGGAAGGCAGGCAAAAGGAGCACCTCTTGAACTCATCTTGAGTTCATGACAGCAGCATGATTTTCCAAATCAGATTTTCCTTCAACTTGTGCTTCATTGCCTTTACAGTTTAGAAATCCTCAAATATCTCTTTGTGTTTGCACTACTATTGTTATCTGTTTTCTGTAACTGTCCCACTCAGGTAATCAACTGGTTTTACTGCCTTGGACCAGTCTTTTTGTCTGTTGCCCATCATCTTGGTTCTGCAATTTTAATTGTAAGTTATTCAAGGGAAGTGTCAGCATTGTTTTAACTTTATAACAAAAATCTGGCAGCACATCAAGTGAATGGACAGACTTACGGAAAATCACCAGGCCAAGATTTTCAAGAGCTGCAGTGATTTGGGGGGCCTGGACTTGATGCAATAAATAGCTCTGATTGGCACTTGGTAGATGGATAGCAGCATTGTCACTGGAGAGGCTTCTCATTTCTCTCTACTTGAGAATGGCTTACTTTGATGTTCTGGGTGTTAGGGCAGGGACCCCTCCAGGGTGTTCTATGATATGTTCCTAAAAACATTCATGTGCTCATTTCTCAATGGCTTTCTGAAAACTGTTGGCATTGTCGGTCAAAAGAAGGCAAACAGAGGCCAACCTTTTATCACAATACATAAGCTTCATTAATTTATGTATAATATGAACCCTGAAGGCCCTAATTCATAAAATCAAAGTTTCCTGAGAGTTTATCACCTGGGTTCATTCTGTATTGTAACAGCTGTCCTGGAAACAGAGAGCTTCAGCAATTCCTTGATTTGCTTCTGTGTTCAGTGATCTGTAATTCTGTGGTGAAAAGGTATTCCTATTATTTGGGGTTTATTTGGGTTTGTTTGTTTTTTGTTTGTTTATTTTGGAGGGGGGGGTGTTTTCCCTATTGCAGAGTCAGAAATGCATTTTGCTGAGCACTGCTTATTGTACTAAAGTTAGTCTACATAGGTTTTGCATTAAGACAGTTAAAATTGCTTCATCTCTGCCAAATTAAAGAACCTAAGGTCAAACAATTTCCCTTTGAATTAATATATGCAAAATATTTTTTTAAAGTTTTGTGGGTTTAAAACCTTTAAGTAAAAATATTGCTTTAAAAGCAACAATTTTTAAAAGCAACTAAATAAAATATTTTCTATTTGATTTAGAAGGAATGTTATTCTTTAAATTTTGCATGCTTGTGGAAAAAAACATTAATTGCTTACACAGTTGTAATGGCTTGATTAACTGATAAACTGATTTAAGCATTCAAGTACATTTTGTATCCCTAGAGTGCTTCCATGACACTTGACATAGCCTTATAACAGAAGCCCAATAAAACATGAAAGACAGAGTCAATGAAAAGTAAATTTAGGCAATTGCTTCCCAGGATTTGATAGTTTTCCTGGAAAAAATGCAAAAGGACCAAAATTTTATCTTTGAAAATGTCCTAGTAATTTAGAAAGGTGTACCTGGTAAATTAATTTCTGAATTTTGCAGTTGCCCAAGGATATGAATACTAGAAAATGTTAAGGCTATTTTCTTAGCTTCATTCTTATGTTAGGACTTGCAAACTGGTGTTTAGTAACTCCTCAGAGAGTCTTTGTACCCCCCCAGTTTCAGTTTGATTAATGCCCCAGGTCACCCATTGATTCTTCAGCTATTCTTGCCTTCTCCCAGCTCCCACCCTGCCCCAAGGGCAGTTATTGTAAAATTAAGCCAGGTGAGGTTTAATAAACCCTGACAATTCAAGGGGTTGTTTCACTTTAAAATCTCAGGACTATTGTTGCTAATCTTAAAAGAACTGAGGAAAATGCTTCAGACACTCTGTATGCACTATGGAGAAAAAATACAAGGGGAAATGCAGGCAAGGAACTGCTGTTCAAACATTTTATCTCAGAAAGTTATTACAATTTTATTTTAGATGAATATTTGTGTGTGTTTCCTACTGGGATTGGCAGTTCATTTTTAGAAGTGACCAATTGCAAAGCATATCAGTATCAAAGATACTATTTGATATCATCAAAATCTTGCTCTACTGGTTTCTCTGTAATCCATATAGAAATGTAACATAAGAATGACCTATGATATAGCTTTACCTCAATAACTTCTTTGTAGTTTGGTCCAACCACACATTGGCCCTGGATTAAAGCTGCCAATTTGAATTCTATAAAACAATGTCCTGTTTTATTATTGAAACAGTACAGAGAAGCAGCTCCATGCTGCTGCTAGTGTTACTGTTCACCAAAAGGATTTCTTGAAGGAAGAAAAAAAAATTTCCAATTTCAGAGTTGAATGTTTAGAATATTTGGTGCTTCTTTAAAGCACTAACCCTACAAAATAGGTTTTGCACAGTTAATATGTACCTCTATAGTATATGAGACATCTCTGCTATGTCGTTCCTGCAGGGTACACAGTATACATCCTTGGGGATGTATGGCTGGAAGATGTTCTGTCTCCTCTACTTGGTGCAATTAATTTCCTTCCAATGCAAGAAATGTTTTTTTCTGTTGGGTTTGGAATTATGGAGTAGGATGGAGTAAGTGGAAACACCTGAAATGAATAACAGGTGAGGAGGGGGTGCCCTCTGGGACACTGGCCAGGGGATGGAAGTCAAAGACTGTTCTAAAGGTACAAAATACTTTGGTGTTTGCATAACAGCAAATAGAAAAGAAAAAATTCATTTAACAGTAACAGAAGTTTGAAATATACAGACTGGAACACGATTCAATGAGTAGAAGACTTTGGTAACCACGGTAACAGTAGGTGTCTTCAGCCTTTGAGTTATTCATCCTTGCAGCAGGAATTTAATAGAGTAGTGGTGGAATTTGTGCTTGTCCCTTGGAAAAGTCAAAACAGACCTCAAGGATGATAATGTGGAAGAGAAAACTCTTTCTGAGTTTGAATTTTAATAGAAAACCCTAAGTTTCTACACAGATTACTGTCTTGTATGCACCTAGTCAAATGGCTTCCAAGGAAGAACTAAGAGAAGAATCTGTTTGCTTTCATTTCACAGTTTGTTAGCTTAGCTCTGTGAAATGCAGATTTTCATGATACTACACTGGAAGCTGTGCTATGTATGTGTTTCCTTTTAAACAACAGTTTGTATTTCATATTAATTCATGTTTTAAAGTCAGCCTTGAAATCTGCAGTTACTAACTATTCTTGCTGCATAAACAGTGTTAACAACAGATGTGACTAAACCTCTGCCTGTATTGCTTTGACTTTTTCAGTTCCTGTGATGGACATTATGGTTTTAAACCAGGTCTAAGAACAGATTTTGTGGTTGGTGCAGAGCTAGGCATCTAAAGCTAAGAGGAGACTATTGTCTAGAAAAACTCATGGCAATTATGTACAGGGAGGGCTAACTGATGTCTTCATAACACACTGCCTTCTTACCTAACAGATGATCACCTCCTTCCTAGGAATCACCAAAGATCTGGCCAAAACCCACGTGCACAAGTCTTACCTGTTTCTTCTTTGAACATGGTTTAGCTGAAGGCTCTAAGCACTTGGCAAATATTGAGTGTTGTTGTATAACGAATGTTGTTCTGAGGCATGAAGTAGTGGCATAGCCTGTCAAATCCAAGAGGTTACCAGTGGCAAAATTTACAATGTCTTCTCTTTCTCCCACCCTTTGCACAGAAAAGACTAAGAATTCCTTTGGGCAACATCAGGGTGGCAGAGGGAGAGAAAAGTTAAAAAAATAATTTTTAGTTTTATTAGTTTAGTTTTTAATAAAACCAATTTAGCTTTTTCTCTTACGCAAAATGAAGATTAATTACCTCAAAATATTGGAATTTTAAATTTGAATTTAAAACAGTCTTACTTTAAACAGTAAGACTACAATGGCGCATAAGTGTGTGGGAGATGCAGGTGGGAGATGCACGTCAGCCTAATCTCAGGCAAATTCCTACCTAAATGAATACATTTCTGCTGAAAGGTGTGCAGGTTAGGACACTCTATACACTGGACTTCAGTCCTGGAGTTAATTAGACTAGTATATTAGCTTCAATGTCAAGCTTGACCATGAGGATGCCTACTACTGAATACAAAGGCAAGCACAATTCTGGAATAAAATAAGAAAAAGTTAAGTTTTGTTTTAACATCTTTGTTCTCATAAAGGTTTTTTTATGATCACAGAGATATTAGTGCATGAAAAACATAACTTCTGGCTAATGATCCAAAATGCATTCCCAGGCACATATGGGAAAGCACTAAGACTGCTGGGGAATGACCCGGTCAGCTCCCAAGTGGGATGGCCGCGGTCCTCCTGGCCTTCTCCTTTATCTCAGATCTCATGTTGTGTCTCTCCTTGCATGCTCTCCTGGAGCAGAGGCTTGCCCAGCAGGACTGTATTTCTTTGGGCCATTTGGCAGGGGGGCTCTGCAGACCTGCCAGCTGGGCTGGGTGCTGATATGCCGAGGTTGGAGAGCTCTGGTGTGTGTCTTGGATCCCTCAGCTCCCTGGGGCATCTCTGGCCTGTCTCTGGGTGCACAAGTGCAAGTAAACACTCAAACCCACAAACTTTTAACATACTAAAAGGTAAGTAATAAAAACCCTCTTTAGATAATAAAAATGCTACACAGATGATGGTGGCCAGCCAGTGCTAGGAAAGGTTGCTGATGACTTTTATTTTAAAATGAGAAATCTAATAAGTGAGACTTCTTGCTAGGATGAGGAAAAGCACTTCTTTGCCTTAATGTTGTATTGTACATATTTTTCCACTTTAGCGATAAGGGTAGCCAAAAAACATGAAAAAAAATCTACAATTAGCTCCAGCTTTACAAGTATAAATCCATATGCTAGTTAGCCTTTAGAAAAATAGCCATTTATGTTAAATTCATTAAGAATTTCCCATTAAAAACCGAGCACCCATGAATTAGTTTGACAGAGAAGACTACTGGAGCATGTGCTTGGATTTGGCTCTGTGTGTTCCCAGCCTTTGTCTTCACTGCAAGTGTTGCTGCCAGCTATTTCACCCAGCCCAGCCACAGCCTGGGAGCCCAGAGTGATTTGATTAACAGATGATGAATTATGCTAACTTGAACTGTGGCTTGTGGCTGAAGTCCCACTGTATTATTATTTTGATTCTTAGCAGAATTTGAATATTATGACACAGACCCTATTAGGCTGGCTAGCTCAGACTTGAAGCATATATTAAAATTATGTCTGAGGTATCTGTGATTGGCTGGCAGTTCATTTATAGAATATATATATATGTGTGTAGCTTTTGCTAGTGTTGCAATGAAAGAAGGCTGAATAAAGATATGAGTAAGCAGCTCATCAGAAATGTTCATAAAGTTGACAGCAAATTCAGCTTGTGAGGCCCAAGTATTTTCATTGTGAGGTGTCTGAGTAACCTTGAAACAAGATCCTGCTTTTTTTTCCTGTTTACACCAGAACAATGTCCCCAAGAATCTACAAGTGTTTGTTCCTCTCAAAGCACAAACACTGAAAGGAGGGGTGTGGGTGATGAAGGAGAATGCTAAGATATGAATAGAAGTTATAGTTACAGCAGCCACTATTCTGTTGAAACAGAGTTCTCTGTATTATCATGAATTTCTAAGCTCTTTTCAGAAGATCTAATGCTGAAACTAATTTATTGTTAGCTTTGTTTTGAAATGGTTTAGACCATGAGTTTAATTATTTGATTAACTGAATTGTTAATCGTTGAGTCATCCAGATTTTGGGGAGAGAACTGTCTACTACATTTGCCCATTTGTCTTCATGAGGTATTCAGTTCTAATGTTTGTTTTTTTATTGATACTTCTAGGTAAGTGCACAAAGAGCTAAAAAAAAAGTTATGCCATTAAAGAAATACTTATTATTGACTGTACTCTGTGTATTTTTCATCTGGTTAAGTTTTCTTAGCATTGGCTAATACACGTTATTCTGCACTCTTTCCTCTGAAATTTAAATAAATTGAGTGAGAGCTTATTATTACTGCCTGGTTCATAATCAGTCAGGCTCAGCTTGATCAAGTCACAAGAAATGGGCAGGGTAGGCAAGAAAAGAAGATATAAACCAAAAAAAAGGAATTATGATATGACCATAAGTACCTTAAAAATGCTTGTTGGAACACATAGGAATAAATTATGTTACAAAGACTATTTTGCTTCCCAACCCATGGATATTGCAATTAAGCTCCTACTTTGTTTCCAAGTCTATTTATAGTTTCTAGATTATGTGAAATCCTTATGAAATTGTTTAGTACCCATGGTTACCAAACACATTTCATAAACTAACACAATTCTAATGCTGTGATATATCATCAATTTTTTTCTCTTTTCCTAGCAGTAGGTTTCTGGTACAAATCCTTACAGGTATAGATAATAAAATCCAAAAATATTTCCTGCATTTTAAGTAAGCTGTATTTAACATTACTGTTTCTGCCTGGCTTTACTGTCAGCTGTAAGGGTCCAATAATTGTAAGATGATCCCAGATACAGAGGCACAAAACTGGAATACTCTACTGAACACGAGTGCAATTTAAGGGTCTTGGGGGCTGGACATGTTAATGAGGATGATGACTTATGTTAATTAGGGGATGGCTTTATGTTAACTAGAGGATTACACAGGTTTCTGCTACAGTTACACAATTGATTAATATTTCCCTTAAAGAGGATTAAATGGAGGGGAAGAAAACAAAGCGTTTTCAACATGGTTTGCTAACTTCATCTCAAAGTCCTTCCTTATCCTGCTGCAGGAGCCAGGTTAATCCACGTGGTCGTACATCAACAGGTCTTGTGAGGAACGTCCAGTCCTTCAGAGTAAGGGCTTTCTCTCAGCCTCTGTTGCCCAAGGTTTACCACAGTGACCCACCAAGCTCCTTCTGCTGACAGCTGGGTTTTGGCTCTGACAAGCAGCAGCTGTTCCAGCTATAATAACTGTCCTGTTAGAAGTCCTGTGATATTTTCTTATGGTGGTAGGATTTACGCTTTTATTAAGGTTTTGTTCTTTTCATCTGATGATTCAGGAAACATGTAAAATTGAGACAGGGATGCTGTGTCTTATGGATTCTCTGTAACATAAAGATAGGAGTATTCACCGAAGACTTTTACAGCTATGAATGATGCCCTGTAAAGGGAAGAAAACTGGTATAATTGACATAATACACTGAAATTAAAGCTATTATTTCCTGCTCCTGTTATTTCTTTTTTTCTCCTTTTTAATGCGTTAAGCTATTCTTTGTTTTTTCTTTTGTCTCTAGCCTAGACACCTCTGCTATATATCTCACACACATAAAAAAATCATGTGATGCAAATGACTTATATCAGAAAAAAATAATATTTACAGACTCCCTTAGTTTTATCTGCTCCTTGCTTTTTTCCTGTAACAGTCCCTTCATACGCTGTATGTATATATGTAACTAAATCAAGTAGCAAAAGCCAACATGACACCCATATGTACGAGTAATTAGCAGGTACAGGCTGATTGCCGTCAGAAGTAGGTAATGTTTTGGCACTAATGGGCCATTACAGTGAGTGGGCATTATAGTCTCAGCACTTCTTTTGTGTAATAATATCTTCCTGTACATTTTCTGCTTTTCTTGCTGACAACAGCCTGAAATATAATCACAGCTAAACCAGGTAATCCACCTGATCTAGATCTCACTAAGGAAAAATAGTTGGGAAAAAGAAGTATTTGGAGTAGTATTAATATTTCAGAAGTATGTTTAAATCATCTAAGGCTTGTATTGTTTTCCACTCCAACCATGCTACTTGTTTTTAAATAAAAGCTTACAGGAATCCATTCAATTCACAGGAGAGCTACAAAACTGCAATGCATATATCCATTCCTGTGAACTGTTTATTATATTGTTGCAATTCATCTTCCCCTCCAGATATGTATGTTAGCTGATCAACTCGACAATTGGAAACGTATCTGAAATGCCTATTGCTCAAAATAGATTTTGGAACGGGGGGAAGTAAATCGTTCACTTTGAGCTTTATATATAAAGCACAGATTCTTGTTTCATTTTCTCATTCTCTCAAAAGCAGTACACAGGGATTAGTAGACACAGTGTTTCTACTTATCAAGGGATAAAAAAAGTTCTACTCAGTTCTGTAAGTATTTATTGGTACCATTAAGGACTGGGAGACTGAGGTAAGCAGAGAGAGGATCATAGCTGCTTCTGCCCTGGCTTGGCTCTTTTCACAGCTGTGAGACTCACCTCCAGCAGTAGCTTCTCCTCCACTTCACAGCATGGGGTTTGGACCAGGCAAGTTGTTTTGCAAGGGCTTGTGCAGAGTGGCTTCCCATCAGGGACGACTAAACACAGACCTGCTGTGTGGGTTGCTTAGGAAGGGAGAGACTATTTGATCGTATGCTGCAAACCACATTATACCTGGGAAAAAGAGAATTTTCCTTCTCTTTTTAGCCTGGCGCTGTAGCTTAACAACCTTTTTGTAGCTAGAGCATGGAAAGTCTGTCTGAGGGGGGAAGATGTCAGATGTCTTGAGATATAAGATTCCAACTGCTGTAAACCTCACTCCTCATTTTATACCTACCTTGGGAACAGCACAGACCAAAGCTGTTCATGTGAAATGACTAAACAGAGAGCACCTGCTCAGAGAGGGAAATGCAGTGAAAATGGGTATTTCTAAATGACCATGTGGTCGCACTGCATTCCTCACCCAGCCATGGAGGAGCTCTAATGTGAGAAACCGTGAAGCCTTGTTTGGGGAATTAGTACCCACTAAGCCCAGCAAAGGCACTGTGGCCAGGGATGTGGTGGGTGCCTGGGGCAGGAAGGGCTGGCTCCCTCCCCTGCTTCCCCAGCTGCAACTGCTCGATACCTCACCCGTGTCAGTGCATCTGGGCACCTTAATCACTGTTGAGCTTTCCCTGAGCGAGTCCAGCATCCAAACAGTCTGTAACAACTGACATGCTGTTCAGCAAACTGCTCTTTGCTACCTCCTCTTTAAGTCCTGTTTCTTCATGAACTCCAAGTTATCCAAAACTGGAATGTGTTTGTGCAATTCCTCAGGATCTGTAAATCCAGGACCATACTAAGATGACAGTATTTGTGATCCAAGCCTCAGAATACTGTAGACAATGTGATCTCAGCATCTGTTGTGTGAGATAATTGGTATGTCTTGGCTGTGTGTCTAGTGTTAGGCTGAGCAGAAAGATGAACACACTGTGCAGATTGAGGTTAAGCCAAGAACAACATTTCTCTGAATGTCGCTGGAAGTGAGTCCACAGCATGATCTTGCAAATGTGATGTGTCTCCCCATGAATCCTTTACTCTCTTTCTACCAGATACTCTAAAGTTCCATGTAGGTTTGTTTCTTTTGTGATTTATGTAGAAAAATATCTGTCATCACCCTGTTTACAGTCTCTAGACACTGTTCTTATTTGATGTCACCGTCATCTGAGCCATGTGAGATCATTCCCATTGTGCACTTACATGGTGGACTCTTCTAACATACACTGTTCGATCTGTTTACCTGGAATGTGGCACTGCATCGAGTGTGAATAAAGCTACACTCACAATCACAGGGCAGTAGAAGAAACAGCAGGAAAAACAGATATACAAGAAAACTCGTAATTGATTGGAAGAAAAGCGAACGAAGCTCACTTTGAATATGAGATTTTTGATTTATGGTGATATCTGTTACTTACCAGTGAAAAAACTAGTCCTTGATATTGAAGACCTTTCTGTGGACTTTATATTGTGCTATGAATAACAGCAAGAGCATCTCCATTTATGTGTAAAAGTGATCACAAGAATATTTTTTTAACTGTAAGTTTAAATTGTAATGCTTTTTTTTAATATGTCACTTATTCTTTTGTGAAGTGTGGCTGTCAATCTCCAGACACTCATGAAGACCAGTATGCTTTAAAAATTTACCCAAATTTTGAAACCAAACATATTGAAGTCTCAGTTAACTTCTTCCTTTTGCCTTGGCAAAAACAGTGAGATAATTGTGATTTGAGCTGAACATTTTAGCTTCAGATTTCCATCTTTTATGAAAGGAAGAACACCTGTCTTACTGTGATCCTTGCAATTCTTAAAATCATTTCTGAGACAGTTGTGCTCAGATGCAATTTCTACAGTGGTAAATGAGGTTTTGTGAACTGCTTGCAAACCTATCTGAAGCTCTTGAACCCCTTCTTTATTTTCTGTAGTGATTGTTCTCCTTCCCTCTTTCTCCCCTCTCTCTTTTTTATTTTCTTTCTTTTTCCCTGACAAAGGTAAGATCATTTTAAAGTCACATTTTCCCAGTCATGTACTGGGGAGGATGAATCCCAAAATACTAGCTAGTTTAAATTCATTCTGTACAGTTTTACTGGGCTCACTGCAAAGCCTCTATACAACAAAGGAGACTTGGCATCAGCTCTAACAGAATTCAGCTTGAAAAAGTGTATTTTCAGCAAAATACTCTATCTCTCGATTTTTTAACTTTTTTTTCATCTGAATTTCTCTTTGCTTCACTTTTCTGCCTATTTTATTTTCCCTTAAGTGGGATTTGGTACCAGTAGAGCTGGGATTCAAGCTGATCTTTTAGAAGCAGAATATGTTGGAATTACTCATTAACTACAGTAAGTACATTCATCTATTAGGTATCACATATTTAAAGTGAAAATTTTAATTTCAATTTGGAAGATCCTACTAGCACTTATGTAACTTTTTTATTTAACAAAAAAAACAGAAAACAACCCAGAAACTTGCTTTTTTCATACTCAACAGTATGAACAGCAGTTTCACACTGTAAATCATACTGCATAATACTAAAATTTCACACTATAAATCTGTAAATCATAAATTATAAATATAGCCTATGACTACATGACTACGTGCAGTGATCACATTTTCCCAAGTTTTTCCTATAATAATTTAAGGCTTCTCTTAGGGTTTCTCATATTGGTACTGCAAAATGGTGATGATTTGGTAGAAAGCACTCTTATTTCTACTTTGAAACAGTGTGGTGCCACAGTTCAGTGGTCAAAAGCAGAGCTGTAAAAGTGGGCTGTGCTAACAGAGGGTGTATGTGATGATCTGTGGATGATGATCTTGGCCTGACCCACGGTCCTTGCAGTGTTCTCTTACCTATTTTGGTTTTGCCTTTTACAGGATTTTCAGTTAAAGGATTGTATATGCCATTCCACTAGAAGCCTTAAGTGTTGATCAAGTCAATGAAGTCTTGCAACCTCTATGTGCGACAGAGCCTGATCTTCAATATCACTAGCAAACAACGTGAACTCCTCCCAGAAGAGAGGTAATTTGCTTTCCAACCATGAAAATGCAAGATTGGTAGTAAGTAGAAGAGGGAAATTATGAAAAAGGACCAAGAATGCAAGTGCATTGCAATAAAACCTGAGCGAACGGACAGTTTTATTTCAATTCTGATGGCACCATGCATATCTCTTCATCTGGCAGAATACACTCAAGACACATTTTTATACCCCTTAGAAATTTTTAAGCACCTTTAATTAAGATTAGATTGGATCATCATTGATATATATATATAAATCTTCAAGCTCACTGTCCCAGTGAATATACTGAAGATGGCAAAACTTCTGTGGAGTAGAATTCATACTGTTGTGCAAGTTAATGGTAATACATTATGACTAAGAGTAATTAAACAGTAAGACCTTTTCCTATATCATGTGTGTCTTATATGAAATTAAGCTTGATTTGAAATAAGCAGGAGGTTTGCTTTTGACTTTAATGGCAGTGCATTTTACCCATTGCATTCTACAGCTTTTGAAATCAAAAGAAAAAGAAGACAAAGTTGTTCTTATTTTTTTGTTATAACTGTCCCTCAGAAACTGTTGACCAGTAGGTATCTCTTGGAAGGATGGTGAATGCAGATGCACTGCAGCTTCATCTTTAATGCTCTCGGGGAATTCCCTGGGGCCCCAACATGCTCTTTATTAGACAAGGTGATCCTTACCTCCTCTTGGTAGAAGACATCATATTTCTATTGCTCAGGTAAGACTCTAACAATGTCCAACATGATCCTCAGACTGCATCCTCTATTTAGTTTTTAACTGAGCTGACTTGAATGCTTTTTAATTTATTATCGTGTTGTCAGCAGGTTAATTATCTTCTTCTCATTGTTGTCTGTGTCACTGCATTAATTTTTTTTAAACAGTTGAGGTAATTCTGCTATTTGCACAAAGCTTCTGAAGAAATCATGTTGCAGTATAAGCAGGGTTTCAGAAGCATTTCATACTTCCTTTTAAGTAGTTTCTTCTGTCATCATTTTAATTTTATAATTTGTGTCATCACTTTTGCAAGAGGTTGTTACTACTCTAATACAGTATATTTATTGTACTGTCTTGTCATAATAAATCTTCATGCTGTTGGATGTTGATCTTCCTGGCTTGAAAGCTTCCTGAGGTATTAACTGCATGTTTTGCATCCAATTATCTTTACACTAACTATACTCTATGTGTTGTTAAAGATCTGGACAGATGTTTGTGTGGCATCTCTTGAGCCTGTGGGGAAAAAATATACCAAGGAGGAAAGTATTTAAGTGAGAATGAGTACCTGTTTCTTCTTAAATTCCATTTTTAGTCATTTATCATTAGCTGTCTCAGTACATGCAAAATTTTTCCTAACAGGAGTCTCCCTGAAGAAGGCTTTCTTGCTTTGTTGCAGCCTCAATTCTTGTTCAACACTGGATGTGTCTTCTGTGTTACACTGTCAAAGTGTCTGATAGCAGAAAGGATTTTTTTTCAATGTTTTGTCTATTTTTGGGGTATCAGACATAGGATGCACACCTGGTTGTTGTTGGTTGCTCTAGCCTCAGAAGACTGAGGAACCAGTCACCTGAACTGAGACAGATCATTACAACACCTTTTATGGACCAGCCTTTCTCATATTCTAGACTTCAGTTGTTAATTTTTGTCCCCCTAATTTCCTGGTGAGTGATGATGAAGGTGCAAACTTTATGTTTGTCTCTTAGTCAAAAGACACCCTCCTACAGAAATACAATTGTATTGAGAAATTTCAGTAGAAATCAATATTAATCTGATTTTACCCTACTGTAGTTTTTTTTAATTTAGCATGCCACATAGTCTTACAAGTGCCAAGGCTGTTTCTTACACAGAGCCTGAAAGGAATTTAATCTCATTTTAAGTTGCAGCTCCACACAATTTAAAATCTATGGCAGTTTCTCATATTCTTCTCCCCAGCCAGGTTTTAATCAGCATTCCATTCTAAAATGAAATTGAAAAGAATTCTGAAATATGATTTCAGATACAGTTTACAGGGGTGTATGTATGCACATGCATGTGTGTCTATATGTATGTGTACATATATTTTATGTACATGTATAAAATAGTTCTACTACCATAAACCTAGTAGTAGGTTTGGAATAATACACAGGTATTATTCCAAGAGCTTTTACTCTTACCCTTGATGTCTGATGTCACACTGAATTGGATCCTTTTTTCTCTTGATTTGTTCTACAGAACAGTTCTAAACTGCTGCTTTTTGAAAACGATGATGGATTCCAGAGGAAGAGAGTAACATTGCAAAAACAGAATTACAGAATCATACCTGGCTTAGGCAGTAGAATAAACTGGATTCAAAGTCTGTATGTTTTCACATATCTACAATACATTGAACAAAGAAAAAGTGAAGGACTGAGTTAATTTCTTTTTCTGTAAATGTCCTCCTTTCTTTTTGAAGCTTGTTGCATTAAAAAGACTCCACTTTAATAACAGTGAGCTATAATATAGTTTCTAATGAGTATGAAAGGCATCAACATCCCAGACACACAGGCTGCCTGCAAGAAGCCAGGCAAGTGTCAAACAGGTTCCTCTTTAAGACTTAAGAAGATTATATGCTGCTGTAGAAGCCCACTGTGCAATTACTTCACTTTCATAGTCACAAATTGCTGCTGAAATCCTTCTATCTGATAGTGTTTGATGAAGCATTTAACATTTTGAATCACAGTGGACTAATACAGTTCAGAATAAATCTTGAATATTTTAACTGGATTAAATATGTCTGAGACTTTTTTGTCTCAATATGCCATGCTTTTATACTTCAAGAAAATCTCAGGCACTTTAAAACTATAGTACTGAAAATGCCATATGCTGCTAGAGATGCTGTAGACCAATGAAAAAAACTCCACCTTTCCTTGGTGGCTCTGGCTGTTCCTTTCTGATCATGAAGTATGTATTAGCTCTTTCAGGCAATTGAGCAGTCCCATTGTCCCAGGCACAGAAAAGCTTAAAATCACTGGCAATCACTTTGCCATTGTGTTTGGAGATTAAAAGACAGGGCCTGACAAATGAGGCAGACCTTGAGTCAGAAGATGAGGATAGCATCAGATAATGCAACTAAACAGTATGTCTAGCACAGATTAGCTCTGAATGAATTCTTGACCAGTCATTGCTTTGCCAACTTCTTTGCCATGGCAAGGTCTTGATTTATTTTTCAGGTAGTATTGATTTTTTTTTTAATTTTGAATATTATTTTGTATTCAGTTTTAATTAAGATTCACAGTGGTCTTGTAAGCTTTCAGGAATGCACAAAGAGCATTTACCATACATTAGAAAACCTATCTGGATGATTATTTCTGTGGTTGTTCGCTTTACTTCCATCCTACCACCTGAATAACCTCATCCTGGCAGCACATATTTATATCAATATCAGTTTTCTAATGTAAAAAGCAGCTTATAAGGATTTATGTGAAGGTCTTGGGATGATTCAACTCTTGGCTTGCATCTCTGCAGCAGAAGGCTGCGGTTTCCATTTCCACCTCGTGTACTAGGCTTATACCCAATGCTTGGCACTGTCTTTTGGTGACGGGGGGTGTTTCACTGAGGAAGATGTCACCCTGAAGATGACATGATGAACTCAACTCTATTGTTTCTCCATCTGGAAATGAAACCTCCAAGGAATACTTCAGAAGGTGCAGGAGCTTAGCTTAGGGCACCACCAAACGTTCCTAAAATCGTTGCCGTGGCAGTGTGTGTGTGAGGTGTTCAGTACACGACAACCACGTTTCTGCCTGAAGAGTTTTTGCAACATCACCGTCTATATCATTTTCATCAGTGCACAGCATCTGTTGTGCCATTTGTAAAACACTCGGATTTCTATTAGCAGAGCAGAAATTTCTCTTCTGTGCAAGTGATAGCAGTTGTAGCAAGTCAGTTTTGCTGCTGCCTCTTCTTCCCGCCTCTGGAGAGGTGGATTCTTCCTGTTGATGCAGCTGCTGGGAGAAAGTCAGTTGTAGAAGTCAGTGTGTGGCACCACTGGAGCATTTAAATGGGTCTACCATGAGAAATACTGTAGTTGATTTCATATTGTTCAGTGATATGTAGACAGAAATTCTTTAATTATGGTGCATGGTCGAGGCAGTCACAAGGGGCAAATACTGATAGTTTAGAATTGTCTTTAGTAAAGGAGCCTGATGTATCTAGGGAAAGTAGATTTTTAGCTCATTATGATATTCTGCTTTTAATCTACACTTAGAAAAAAATTATCTTCCTGAATTCTATATAGTGGATGCCATCTGTCTCTGTCCATCTAACTCCTTGTTACCCCAGCTTTTCTGCACTTCCTTGTGAACTTATTACAACTTTCTGCTCATGTTTTCTTCCTCCCCTTTTCAGAAGGAAGAAACGAAGGATCTTTCGAGTCCTTCCTCCTATTTCCTTTGATTTGAGAAACATAGAAGATGCTTGACCTGCGTGTGAAAACTGTGATAGCCAAGGACCAGACTTCAGCCCTGTGTTTTCCTGCTTTTCCACAGGGAACATGCAAATGAATATGCACAGATCTAGATATAGCCCATTAAAGAGCTTGTTCTCACACGGTGATGTGATAGTAGATTTCAGATAGATTTGGGGTTAGATATACACAAAAAAAATGCTTCTGTTTGTTCTTTTCTCTTTAGGCTGGATATTTGGTAGTCCACTGTACAATATTTGGTGCAGTAAGTTTTCATGCCTTGATGTCAGAACTTACTCCTCTTAAACCTGAAATTATGATTTGTTGTTTCCAAGATAATCCTTTGCCAATGGCTGTCTATCTACTTTCTGATAGTCTAAATGCCATTAAGAGTCTTTATTTCAAACTTCCCTAGATGGCTGTAGGACCTACGAGATTATCAAGTTTGCAATTTCTTGCTGTGAAAGAACAAACCCGTTTATGTTTTCATTGGTTTGGGTTTTTAGGGTTTTTTTTGCTTGTTTGGGTTTTTCTAGTGGGGGGACTGTTTCCTTTAGAAATCTACTTAGAAACTATAGAAAATCAGAACTGTAATTATTTGCGAAGGCTTGTATCAACACGACAAGATCGGACCATATTCAGAGCGCAATTTGGATGTTGATAGTGTTAAAAAAAAAAAAAAAAAAAAAGAAAGAACCCCAAACCAGTGAAGTCCCAAACTCAAATCCATAAAGACCACAAATGAGAAAGGATTCTGTCTCACAGTTTTAACTAATGTGAGGTAGTCTGACTTCTCTTTAAATGATTTAAGCATTTAACATATAAGATCTTTTTTAAATCCAAATCTGTCTTTTCTAAGAATTGAGCATGTTACCTACAAGCAATATGACCCTGTGTCATTGTGCCATTGGCACTTGCTAGGACTGCTTTTATCCTGTAAATATTCACAGTATATAATTTCTGTTTTTTATTTGTAACTAATAGGTAATAGTGAACACTTCTCTGTGAATGTGCATAGATTTTATGTGAACAGCACTAAATTTTCCATCAGAGTTTCTATAAATTAGGTTTTATTCTAAGTTTTTTTAATATCATTGCCTTCAGTGACTATAGAAATAACTGACAAACAGCTATTTTTCCGGTGATATGACAGATTCTTCCATTTACACTTGGAAGTATATGGGCTTAGGGACCTTAGAAAATACTAAAAGGGAAATGAGATGTCAGGAAGCTCTCAGGTTAAAACCCTGGTTGTCATCTGGCATGATGAGTAAATAGATTTTAACTTGAAAACGTGTCCTTTTCTTTTACATATATCCATATATATTTTAAAATACAGATGTTAGTGTTTTCTCATTTTCTTACTGATCTGTGTTATAGGGTCAGCATTATTTCAGGCAGCATGAATTATTGCAGGCAACACAAGTTATAAATAAATGGACAGTTTGTCTTATTCCATTACGTTTAGAAAAGTAAGAGAATAACCAGAAATGGTGACCATGAATACTGGGACAAACTTGAGATTAAATTAATTGAGCAGCTTTATTAGCTTATAGAACTCTGAGTCTTGTCTGGGTTTCTCACTGCATTGGGCTGCAGAATGCCGTCTGACTCTTCCTTGTAGCTAGAGTTTTGCTGCTTCTGCAAGTCAAATCTGATTGCTGCTGTTCAGAAACAAGTTTAGGGATCACATTGGCATGTGTAATGAAAATAGTTTTGAGCGTAAGTGTCAGGCTATTGGATACTGTTATGCCTTTGTACTCTAGCAAATGCAAATATTCTCAGCAAAGTATGGCATAGTTTTAGTACTTACCTATACATAAACACTTCTCTCAATCCACAGCTCACCAGTGCATCAAACTTCTTCAGTTACTCTCTAGGTTTTATAAAAACTCAGTTAAAAATATTTTCTTTGTAAATTAGATATTAGGCACAGTTACAGTCAGTAGTGATGCCTCATTATATTACAAATAGTCTGTGAATGGGTTGGATGGGCCTTTTGGGTCATGGTATCTTTGTGTGTTACAGTGAGTGATGCCAGTGACTGGGACTAGGGATGGCACACTGTGAAGCACCAGCCTTGCTGATACGAGCAGAAAACTTTCCTCCTCCTCTCTTCACCACAAATGGAATTTTAAAGAGCAACAAAAAATGCACTATGATGTCCTATTATCCCTATGCAGGGGATACCAAGATCATACCAAGGATACCAATGTTCTAAAGTATTCAAAACTTCTCTGTAGTCACTTTGGTGAGCTAAATCTTTGTGTCTAAGCTCAGAAATAACCTGTGATAGAATTTTGTGGAAAAACAGTTCTGAAAAGTATTTACAAGTGAGAAAAAATATATTTTTTTAGTACCGTGAAGAACATCTTGCATCTTTACAGTAGTATGAATGTGCAAGTAGTATCGGTTTTGTACCTGCAATTCTCATGATGCAAAATTAAGTTGAAAACCCTAAATTAAATTTGTCTTACAGTTCACAGAAAGAAGGGAGCATGCATCCTCCATAGAGTCTCTTATGTGAGCAAAGTTGCCTATAAAATAGGCTTCTCCTAGGGAATTTAAGTAGTTTTCTTCTTTAAGAAAAATATGGCAGTTAGATGCTCTGCCAAAATTCTAGTGACTTAAAACTCCAAGATCTCTGCAGAGATCTGGAATGATGCCACTTTGGAACATGATTTTTATCAACAGGGATTAGAAGGGATGATCAAAACAAATTTAAAGTTTTAATAAACAAACAAGTTTCCATCTTTTTTGCTTAGATTACTATTTCCCTCTTATGCAGGTATTGCTAGAGTGCAGGTAGCAGATGGGATTCTTATTCTTCATTAGACTTTAATATCATTTCATATATATTTAAAATTTATAACAGGTCTCATGAATTCAAATGAGATGTTGCAGTTCACAGTTACAACTGCAATAACAGTTATACAGATTTTAGAAAATAGCGAACCCCAGGTGTTGACTCATGAATATTTATACACATCAGTCATCATGGAAGCAAAATATGATTTGGACCTGATCCTATTCCCAATAAAATGGATAAAAACCACCCAGTACTAGAAATGATCCTTTAAAAGACATCATAGAAAAAACCAATAACAATATTTCCCCATCCCTGTGTGCTTCCCCAAAAATGGGATTGGTGAGAGGGATCAGAAAATAAAAGATATAATTTTGACTTTTTTTTGATTATTGAAATGGCGCATACTTTTCCTAAATTTGGAGTATATTCTTATCTTAATACATTTAATCAAAGCTATTTTTAACGTGCAATTTTTTTAAAAATGTGTCACAGTATTTGAACTTAAGCATATATTCTTTGCAGTCTAAATTTCATTAATAAAAGCAATCTTTATGGCATCTGTGAAAGGAAAAGCATACATAAAAAAAATTTAAATCAGAAAAGATTTTATTTTAGTTTTATGTGGCTGTAATGCAGCCAAATGGATTTTTCTAACTTAAAAAACCACTCTTTCAAACCAGGAAACTTTCTATTCCAAAATATGATTTTTTGAATGTTGTAGGGAAGAGGAAAAAAAAAAAAAAGAGAGAGTCTGTAGATGAAATGAGATAAATACAAATTACTGGTAAAGTATGAGCTCTAGGCCAGATTCTGATTTTATTTGCACCTTTGTAGATACTCAGATATTTCCATTAAGTAAGTAACACTGTTAGAGATTTATCTCATGACACTGAGACCTGGATGTTCCACACAAATGTCTGACAAAGCAGAGGTGACATTTTGACAGATCAGGAAAAGAAAATCAAACCCAGACTTCATATAGAACTTACATTTTTCACTCTTTCCTCAATTCTGCGTTTTCCTCCTGAAAATAATACTCCTTGAACCAAGGAGACAGTCAAAAGGGTAGGAGAAAATACTTGTGGCAATTAAAAGAATGTAAATAAAGGTTTGGAAGACATGATCAATTGCTTAGAAAGACTCAAATCTGTTCTTTTCTTTTCTAGTGGCCATGGATGATGGGAGAAGTTGTACATTCTATTCCTTTTCCCAGTAGTCTATAATTTTCTTGCATTGGCAAGTAAGATATTAAAATGTTAAAGACCTAATGGTAAGCTCAGTCTGGGAAGTCTTCCCTGTCTTTCAAGCTAAAGAATTGTACTTGCAAAGTACAATTGCAGAACACTGTAAACAAGTGCAGTTGCCAGCAAAATTAGAAAATAGTAGCTTCTTGTCTCTTTGTTTGATCATGACAGTTCTTTAGCAGTGGAGAACAAAAAAAAGTTGATTTCATGAGGTAAGAGGACCAGAACTATTCACTAAGAACTTTGTACGTGTTCAGTTATCTTTCAGCTTTCTAACTGGTGTCAACTTCCAAAACTAAGTACAGTTTCAGGAGCAATATTACTTAAGTAAAACATGTAAATGTGGGAAAGTTTTTTGCAAATATGGCAAAAGTGATGCTTCAGTTCACAGTGGCTTGTCTTGAACACTTATGAAATAAAAGTTTTTGAATAGCCTTTATGTATTTGTGATAAAGACTTTGAATCCCAGAAGATTTACAGAAAGCAATTAAGGATGTTATTCCATTAGTGTTCCATTTAAAATATTTCACACTTAATAAGGTAACAGAAATAATGTCTGACTTTGGTGTTTAAATTTTAAGCTGGGTATAGTCAGAGTGAAAAACTAATATTTTGATGGGAAAAGAATTATCTTGGGAATTATTTGTAATATGCAATAGGACCAAGAAATAATTGTTAAAGCTCTACTTTAAAAGAAATACAAGAGGACGTAAATTAAAATTCTTTTTTAAGCAGGATTGGAGAAGAAGGCTACTCATCTGGCTGTCATATAGGCAATTTTGCATTGTCTTTCATTTATTTGCATTAAATATTAAATATATTTTTAATAATGTACACAGATCTCTTTGTTGAGCATAGTGTTGCATGGGTGGGGCACAATGCCTGGGTTACACATGACATTGTCTTTATTCAGTGCAACTGTGTAAGGAAGGACAGCCAGTTTTTCTTACGTGGTCTCAAGACTGATAATCAGGTACAGGCAAGTTGACATTGATTCTACGCCTCAGAAGGGATTGATATCGCTGGGAATAAGTGGCATAGAGTGGAGGAGTTAGATGGCTGCTTGAAATCTAAAATCGTGACGAAACCTCCTCCATTTTAGGATATCAAGGTAGAAGCAGGCAGTGGCAAACACCATGGGGTGTCTTTACATCACCAGGGAGATGTATTTTGTATTTGCTTAGTAACTGTAACTACTAACAGAAGTCTGCACTATCTTGGGAAATAGCTTAGTGCATATTAATTTCTTGGAATTGCCTAAAATAAAGCAGAAAGTACAGTCTATTTTCTATGGACTCAAACAATTAAGGCAAATTTAAATAGATTAAACACATCTATCTGTACTCAAGCAGAAAAGGGATTAATACTTAAATGTAACAATATAACCCTTTTTCAGCTGTATGTCAGGCAAAGTTTGGAGCTCTGTGCTGCATAATGATTAAAATTAATACAGAAGTATTGCTTAGAGAGGAAAGACATTTTAATGCATATCTTCTAATTGATTAGCAACCAAATGGGACATAAAGACAGCACAAGAGAAGGAAAGAGTGTGAGTCATCTGATGCCCTAGCACTTACTCTGTTGCCATGAGGAACATCATCTTTAGTTACAGTTTCATGACTCTGCATTGCCGTAGTTGATAATTCACAGTGCACAAGAGCAGTAGGCTTGTGTGAAACCTAGTGAAATTTGGATCCCAAAAAGAAGTGGGGATGACTGAATGTGTGCCATGTTCAGATTAGCGATTCAGATGTAAAATAGTCATTCAGAGAGACCATAATGTTCTGTGAGAAAATCTGTTTGACATGTACCAGCAGTACATTTCATCAAAACCATGGTGGTGGAGATTGCTATATTCTCTAGCCACAGAGCAGAGATGCACTGGTGATGACAAGCCTTGCCTGCACCCAGCAATGTGCTTTAACTCTGGTGCAGAATGGTCACAGGTGGATCTGGAATAAATTTCTTCACAGCAACAGCATAACTATGAGGAAACATCAGTATAGGCAGGATGGTGATGTGGGTGTTTCATGAGTTTAGTCTTTATTGTTGGGGTTAGAAACCACTGCATGATTTGGAGTTGAGAAATCAAAGTATTAGCCAGCTGAGGGAGAAATCCCAATTCTTTCTGGCTCTGTTACTACACCTGACAGCATCTAAGTTGCCAAAGGGATAATATTCTATATAACATGAGTACACCATTGATGGCAGGGAAGCAGATCGCACACAGGCAATGAAGCCACTGTCAAGCTGGTTGCAACTGGCCTAGACTGGTGTGAAACTCTGGCTTCTCCCGCTGTTCCAGAGCAGCAGCTCTTCCAGCCCGGGGCGGCGCCGGCACCGCTGCCTGCTAAAGGGTTCTCTCAGGGTCAGCAGCATCCCGCCCAACCTCCATCCGCCTGCAGAACCAAGCGCTGCGGCAGCTTTCTGCTCCAGGGAGTGACTGCTTTGGCCAAGGTGATTGCGGGCGGTGGGGAGGCCGTGCGGGGGCTCGGTCCGCGCCGGGGAAGGCGCTGCGGGGCTCGGTGCTCCCGGCGAGGCTGCGGCGCTGCCGCTCCCCCTCGCGGCCGCAGCCCCGCTCCGCCCGCCCCGAGCCCGCTGCGGGAACCGCGCTCCGCAGAGCCCGCCCCGCGCTGCGAACGCACCGGGGCGTCTGGGCCTTCGGGCTCGGTGCAGCTTGCTCTCCCCTAATGAACAGCACGGTTATTTTCAGCTCCTCTCCCAGCCCGTTTTCCCCTGCTCCTGCCTGATAGCAGCAGCAGGAAGCGCGAAGAAAATCAAACCGGTGCCGTGAAAGGCTTTAATGCAGGAATTTTCGTTTATCTTGTGCGCTGAATAAACACTCTAAAGAGCTCAATTACTGTCCAGTCACGTTCAGGGAGATGTTTCTGCCTCAGCCCAACAGATCATCAGTGCTTTCCTTAACCTCCTCATCTTCTGACACTGAAGACTCCTACTTCAGGACGTCTGCAAAGTATTTTGATGGCATTGATCTATTTTGATCACACCCATGTTAATCTGTTCTCCCAGTACCTCAGCAGGCATTACAGCCTCTAGAAGCAATTTCAAGCCATTACCGTGTTGGACTGTGGAAGCATATAAAAAGTACAGTAAATCCAAGAGCATTGTGATAAGTGTGATGGAGAAGTTTGATGTCAAAATCTTAATCTAGTAAAGTAGTTGTTACTTTGTACATTATTTAAATATGAATTTAAATTCAAAGGGCAATTAGATGCTTTGAGTGGGAATTCATGTGAATTTGGTATGCATTCTTGTCTGTACTTTTGCTCCTCGAGGGGAATTATGAAATAATTTGTTTTAAAGGGGGGAAAATGACAAATACATAATTCTTGTGTTTGATATTAAAGGCCGGACTGAAAAAGAGCACATTAAAGGCATCCCAGGAGAGCATGGCAGCCTGCACAAACCTATGGGAAGGTAGAGGAGGGGAAGTTGCTGAAAAATACAGACAATACCCCAAGAGAGTATACATGAAGAAGCAGTGGAAAATAAAGGCAAGTCAAAGAAAAACACACAAAGTTCAAGTGTTTTAGCTTTACTGAAAGCAACTAATGTTTAGGTTACTTGATATGTAGAAATTTTAAATTTTCCATATTTATCTGACCAGTTTGTATCCCATCACGTTTCGATATGAATTTTAGATACTACTTGCAAACAAAAGAAGAGTATCAATATAATAATATACGTTTGCTTTACAGATTCTTCTTCCCATGATCATCTCTGAACACCAGTTAAAAAATTCAGAAACACTATAAAGACAAGTTATGTAGAAAAATATTTTATTAGATAAAGAGGAAGCCATAAAACAATTCCATTGCTTTTATCAGAATATTTTTATTCCTTTGTTGTCTTGTGAAACTATACAGAGTGTTCTTGGTGAAAATCAAGGATGATTAGGAGAGCAGATCAAAGCAAGCATATTTTCCAGAGTGAAGTCATCCACAGTCCTTTGATAGACTTTGTTAATATATGTGTATATGTAATTTTGTATGCCAAGGCATTCAGATATGCTTCCCTTCAGTTTTATGAGTTTTTAGTTTGAGTTCTCTAGTTTAATTTATTGTTTTTATTAAATACAATGCACTAAGTAGTAGATGATGTCTGTGCTATCTAGATGGCTAGAATAATGCCTAAAATTTGTCAGCAGTACCACTTCTTTCCCTACCTATCCCAAATTCAATTCAAATTCTATTTTTGTGATATGTGACAATCTAGAATACTTGCGTTACAGTAATTCAAACTGTAATTGCTTTAGTCTCACATAATCCAGATACATCTAAGAAACATATTTTGAGTCACAAATTTTGTTTTCTAATATTGGAAGTAACATATGTAGATGGAAACTAAATTAGAAAAGTTTGTTTCATATTACTTTTATGTTATGTAATGCTCTCTGTTAGGTTGGAATTACTTAAACTGTGCTTAGAATTTAAAAAATTGCCACTTAATGTATGATTAACAGAGTTATTAGTCGGAGTCCCTTTTATCATAGAAACCTGTGTTTAGGTTTTTATTTTGTCTGACAATGAAAAAAATAAGAGAACAAATATTAGGGTAAAGACTGCATTTGTGGTGAGAGCTAGCTAGTGTTTTTATCAACTTTACTTTCTGCTCCAAAATTTTGGATAAAAGGTGAGTCTAGAGACTCGAGATAACCTCACAACTTTATAGCCTTAGAAATGCTCAGGAACCAGGAAGAATTGTATGCTTTGATTTTGGGGACTACAGTTTCCAGATAGCTTTCTCCCTACAAACCAGGGCTAGGAGGAGAATGTGAAAAACAAGGAACCAGGTAAAAACTTAACATATAATTTTTGTGTTTAAACAAAGAATATTAAGAAATTATTAAGGGAATTGCTACAAGAATGGTGAGTAATTTGACCTCTTTACCTTCTGCTAGATTGCATGTCCTCTGGTAGGATTTGATGTAGAACATGAAAAGAACATGAGAGGTCTCCACGGACTGTTCAGTCTCCAACATGTACTCAGTACAGACACCAGCTGCCTTTTAGTGGACATAAGTACTTTTTCAGCCAGAAAATTCTGCATAACAATAATGTCATAGCAAGGCAAATCTGTTGGATTTGTGTTTCAAGGAATGAATAAAAGTAATCGTTTTCCTCAATTACTTTTCCTACCCCAGCAGGGTAGGGAAAGTTGGTTGGTTTGTTTCTCAGTTTTTAACAAAGGTCATTCTGGTCCCTTTGTGTCTCCTTATATTTGAGCAACTGGCACACTGATGCAGGGATACAGCAAGCACATTTTTGCTTCTCTCTGTAGCACCAAACAGTTCCTGCAGTAGTTACTGGTCTTCCTTGGGGCATTTGGAGACTGCTGCAGAGGTGTTGAAGAAAGTCAGGGCTCTGGTCAGGAGCCTTCTGCTGTACTCAGGGAGGAACAAAGATGTTGCTACCACATATTCCATTGGTGTTAAGATGAAGCAAGCAGGCAGCTTGGCTTTAAATACAAGGTATTCTCTCCTGCCTCCCCTGGCTGCCTCTCTGAATTCTCCCTGATGTTTTACCATCTTATTTAGTTCCATTCACCCTCCTACACTGATTTTTTTTTTCTCCCAAAGATTTCTGCTGTGTTGTGGAGCATGTAACTGTGAAAATTGAAGTTCAGAGCACTAATAACTTGAGCTTCTGGGTGTAAGTCACCATTTTTTAATGCCTAAGAGGAAAATAATGAACTGATTTCTGTACATAAAGGAAACATTTCTGTCTGGAAGTATATCCTGCATGAAGTACATAGCTAGATATATGGCCAATGGGCCATTTATTTTAGATAAGTAATGCATATATTTTATGCTAATTATTTGCACAGATGTTAATTCCATGGGAGACAAATTGACCAGTATCCTCTAGTAAGTTATGCTCAGCATTCTTGGTATCATTAAGCTAGATTTCATGTCAGAAGATTGATTGTTATGCTTTTTTATGAAGGAAAAAGTACCGTAAAAAATTGCACATAGTGTAAGCACAGGTATTGAAGGTGTTGAAGTAAAAATATCTCTGTGCAGAGACAGAGAAGATCTTTTGTAATAGAGATAACTGTCTTTTTTCCTTTAAAGTTGATTCATTTTTTCATGACATGAAATTCAGGGAGTCCAGTAGTGACTTGTTTCTTTTCTTAGTCTATCAACTACAAATTCAGTTGATTTAACTATATTATTTTTTATGCAAAATGGCAATAGATATTGTAACAAATATTCCAGCATCACACAGTTCTCTACCAAAGCCCAACCATTTTGAACTGTTTTTGAGATTAGTTTACTAATCTCTCCTTCCACTGGAGGAGTCAGAGGGTTTAAGGTGATGAAGGGGTCATCTGGGAGAGCTCATGGAAAAGTGAGTGAAAAGGATGATGTTTTAACTTAATATTCTAACAACATTGTGAGGCACACTACAGGAAATCAGAAGTTCCCATCTTCTGATTCCCTTGAATAAAGAACTGTACTTGAGAAGGTTCGTAATATATCACAGCTCCCCTACTGGGGATGATGAGTACAACTCATACATGACATGCAGTTTCAGGAAAGAACTGATTATAAAACATTAGACTAACCTTGTATAGACAGCTACCACAATATGTTTTGCAGGTGTAAAAGGATAAAAGAATCAAGGTTCCTTCGTTTCATATGCCTTGTAATCTTGGTGTATAACTATAGCTTTAGCACATGTGCATCTTTTCATTGTCACCACTCACTTATACCACTGGTACCTATTATGCTCTGTATGGTTTTTATCCTCTATAATCCTTTTATTCTCTCTGTGACTTTGCAAATGTACTCCACAATGGTTTGAAGATTAATCCCGTAATTAAAGGACATAGTTAAATAATGTAATTCTGGCTTGCTTATACTGAAGAGGCATGTACAATCTTCAACTATGAAGTTACATCTAAAAGTATAATTCACTTGAAGAAACAAAGACCAGCAAATATTTTCAAAAGAAGGATTTGCAGCTTTCATGACATATCAGGTAAGCATGAATATCATGTCATATATTATGCTTTGTCCGGAACATAATTTGAGATGTAATGTTTAATTAATCTCTACTATTTTCATATGACAGTAGAAACACCTGTCCTGATTATTAAACAGAAAAGGCTTCATTTTCCCAGTACATCAAGGTAAGAAACCTCAATTGATTGAAGAGGCAGTGATGTGCTGAATCATAATCTGAATATCCAACAGCACAAATTACTCCAATTCCTATTTGATGCCTTGTCTGCCTATGGATAAGCAGGTCATAAGCTCATTCAAGTCCTGTTTCTTCAGTTACCAATGTGCTCTGACAGATGCCTTTATTTCAGAAAGCTGTCCCACATCTCCTTGCTATAACAAAGTCATCCTGCTGTCTGAACAATAATAGACTAAGCAATTCAGCCTGCTGCCAGAATTCAGCAAGGCACAGATGGAAGTTACAGTCATCAGATGTTTGAGCAGCAGAATACCCTGCTTCTAGTCATTTGTACTGAAGTGTTTCACCTGGAGGATTACTTTATTCACTTGATCTCTTCAGTTTTGGCTTAAAATGGAACCCTGGTGATGAGTTTTATAGTTAATGGTCCATCTAGATCTGTATATAATGGCCCACTAGGACTTTCCTTAACTTGCAGCCATGGGAAAAAAAATTATGTGTTAACCTCAAAATATAAATTCTGTCTTTTTTTTGGATAAAAGGATGCATCTGATAGAGCGTTATAGAAATACTGAGAGAAATCCTGTCTGTCCTGTGAGTAAAACCCTGAGGGTAGAAGGGACTGAATCATAACAAATGTTTCACAGATTGCCAAAATACCTGTAGGAAGCATGACCTTGTTGAGTAACTGAGCAGCACATGTATTTTTTAATGAAGTCATCAATATCATATGCATTAGTTTAAAAAGTTTGAACAAAATACTGTAATGTATCAACTCTGTGCAGGCTGTGTAGGGTAAGGGGGAATTTCAGGCAAATGCAAGGAGGGCAAAAGAAGCAGTGGGAAGGGTTTGATGGAAAAAGTTTTACTGAGTCTGAGGCCTTGACTGCAGTGGAGGGGATTAAGAGAGAGTTTATAAACTGTGACAGGTAAAGCTGGTCAATGACCCAAGGAGTATGGGCCCTGCCCAAAAGTTCTTGGCCTCAATATGGCTCAGAGATCCAGTGTCACTGAGCTATTTTGGTCGAATAAACTCTTTTACACAGATATCTCTCCCTTGCTTTCTTTCCCATTCTCTACCTGGAAGAAAAAACACTATTTTAGTTGCCATGTGTGATCTTTCTACTTTTGTCAATCTCTGCTGTAAGGGAAAATAAAGAATTGAAAAGTAGTGTCCTTTCTATGGAACAGGTAGCAACAATCCTGTAATCTCTATTTGAAATCTATTGATAGCTGGAAATAGGAATTTTATGGTCTTTCTCTTAGAGTTTCAGAAATGGTGCTGGACTACCAAGATTAACTCTTTATACTAGCATTTGTCCTTCTGTGTTCCTTCTGAAATGTATTTTCTGAAAGAATTCCTGTTACCCTAAACTCAACTTTCTCACTTTCTAATTACTACTCTTAGTAAGGTCAGGTTGTAGGCTGGTTTGTTTTCTGAAAAACTCTGGAATTAGGATCTCTTAAAGGCTGTCAGAGGCTGAAAAGTATAGAAACGGTTCCAGTGGGATACATTTGACCAGAACAGTGTTAAAGTCTGTTCATAAAGGTCAGGCTTTTTCATATCCCAGAGTAATGAGATTCTGTCAAAGCATAAGCCTCCTACCCACTTACTTTAATATCTATATACATTTTTATATATATGCATAATTTTTCTTTTTTTAAATCTTTGTGCTTCTTTAGAACAGAGTGTGAAGGGAAGGTGGGGGAGACAGGCAGGGGCACACCCTATTCAATCCCAGAGTAGTCCATGTTTTACACAGAAAGAGAACTAGTTTAAATGGAGAGTAGCAAAACCACATAGATTGAAATACGTTGTACTGAGGACACTTTTTAGAAGATTCTGTGATCTTCGTAAATAATTGCTCTTCATTGCTGAAAAGCCAGGTGTGTATACAGGTAAAATAAAGTGAATCATCAGAATAACCTGCAGGAGATGATGCAGTGCGATTCACCATGCTTTTTCCTTCTTTCCTGTGTCAACATTAAACTTTCCATTATTTTTGGTCTCTCTTGAGGTCATAACATCAAGTATGGTGCCATTCCTGCTTACTGTAAACTGGCACAGCTGAGACACAAAAGCTCCTGAGACTTAACCCATAATGTACATGTGCATCCCTAGTGTACATGTATACATACATGTGTGTATAAAGAGCCAGATTCTAAAGGAAGGGTTTACTGTAAGAATCTTGTAAATCACAATTTCAAAATTACTTATGTCTTTTATGTTTCTCTTAGTTATGTTCTTTCAAGATGAGGCAGTACATGATTTGCCAAAGTTTTGTTTCCTTAAAACATTTGCATTTTAGATAGTAAATGTGGAGGGGTTTATTTGCAGCCATTGCAGTATGTGCTCATAACTTGTTTTGAACCCTAATGCTGGATTTTAATTCTTCTCCTTTCCTCTATTTCTGCTGTTAAACAGAAAACTTGAGACATAAATGACTATTAGAGCTGATGCAAAATTATTTCTGTGACAAGTATGCAATTGTGACTGCCAAGCATAAATATTGCAAAAATCATGCGTTTAAAGCATGTGCATGAGGCTACAAATACAGAATTTAATTTTCTTAAAAATAACTGCCTACCTAAAGATTGTGGTTACACAAATAGCTCCTTCCCATGGAAATGACAGGACAGGAGTAGGATGTTCCTGCGTTGAAAATGTGCAGCCATTTTACTACAAATCATAAATGACTTAGAGGGCAAGTTCAACAAAGTGACTCTTTGTACAGACATGAAGAAAGGAATGTTCAAACATGAGGAAGTGTTCAAACATTTAGAATTTAACTGGACGTGTCTGAAAGACTGAAGAATAAAAGCCATCTCTCTGAGTACTGAAACTTCTGTTTGTATGTATGTATGCAAATAGTTGCTAGTGTAGATGTTTAGCTTGCCCTTAGGTGTTTTGAATCATGCATGTACCTTATGTTTCATCAAGATACCCTGATTGCAAGTAGCAGTTGAATGGTACTGCTACCAACAGTTTCACATCCTCCTGCCCTGCTGAAATCCCTACATGATAACTACCAGCTCTAATCCAACTCAGACTTTCAAAATAGGAGCTCAGTGCTTGTGTACTAATTAAAAACAATGAAGAAATGGGATGGCTTTAAAGGAAAAAAGTTAAATTGGGATGTGCAGTTATTTATTTTATGTTTATTCATGGCTCTGACTTCTATTTGAGTTGATCCAAAGGATTGTTATTTTATATTATGTAGTGCTATAAACCTGTTTTAAATTTTTGCTCAAGAATACATAAATAGTAAATAACATAGCTAGGATATTTCTTAGTTTCAAAAACATTCCTTGTTACATCTGGAATTTTTTGCAGACTTCTATTTGAGAACCATTTCTGACTAATGATGTAAAGCTGGCTACGCAAGACTTGGTACTTGCAAACCTGCTACAACACTCAGGTAAGCACTAGAATTCAGCCTTGTCATCTTGATGGTGTTGTAGCTGCTTAGATGCTAAAGTACATTTCTTTAGACTAGAGTCTCCTCAGTGTTTCTTTAATGTCAGAGAATTCACAAGTGGCATAACATAGGTGATAAATTCAGAGCCATTTTTATTAGAATGCTAACCTAGGTGTCTTTGAACATGTTAAAGCAGAATTAGAAATTCTCCAGGTTTCATTGAAAATACTGTCTCTGTTGAGAAAATAATTTTAAATCTAAATTAGATATGAGAGTAATATAATTAAGAAATAGAAGGAGTTTAATATCTTGCACCTAATTCTAACCAATATGTTAAAAATAAATTCAGGCTTGTCATTTCAGCCAGATTTTAGAAGGTGGAAGCTGTTGTATTTAGATTCTTTGTAACCAGATATATGAGGGCAACCTGTAAAACACTATCTCCTCTGAGGTCAAGGAATGACTTGGGGTCAATGTTCTCCTCTGATAAACAACATAAGATGACCTGACTTTTGGGTACTCGAGTAGCATCATATAGTGCCAAGATTTTTATTCCTTTTAAACTGGTTTAAGGAAAATCAGCTTCTCTGTCACTTTTCAAAACCTTTATCTTAGGTTATATAGTTACTGAGTTAGTAACTTGGCACACCCTGCTTTTGCTAATCAGGGCTCAAGAAATAAATCCTTGCAGTTTAAATATACGTGGAAATAGCTAGAAAATGATAGGGAAGTCCTCTAATGACTAGCTGTGGTAGACAGAGTTATAAAGCTCTAATAATATTTTGATTATTCAGCTCTGATAGTTTTTGAGCACTGGGCTGTAAATTAGTGAAATCATAAAATCTGACATTTTGATCACAGGGGGAAAATCATGTGAATGAAACTGAAGAGAAACATCATCAGTTCTTTCACTTCTCTGCTGTAGGTAGGGGCATCTCTGTTGAATGTCTTTCACAGCAGCCCATAATTACATATCTGCTTTATACAATAGATAAGATGACAGCTGGGAGAGGGGAAAAAATACTGGGAATTCCAGATGTAATCTGAAGACCATGAACTGAGGAGAACATATTGCAGAAGAAAAATCTGTTTGTATTTCAGATTTTGTATTTACTGCTAAGTTCAGCATTATGCAAATTGACTCTGACAGAGGCATGAGCCGGAGTTGTTACATTCCATAGAAATATTTTCCTTGCTTTTATTAGACTTTTGTAGATATTATCAAATTCTCTGGAAGCCTGATTATGATATATTTGGCCTCTATTATATCATGAAGTAGGTATATCAGTTAATTAGTTATCAGCTGCTATTCTTTTGCTTGTACAATGTAGTTATTTACCATGAAAAAAAAATTAGATTATTTGTTTAGATTAGTAATTTAAATGTACATAGAAAAAAGTGGCATAGGGGAGGAATTTGAGATCATTCTGCTAATTACTCAGTGGCTAATGGAAGGTTGAACTCCAAAGTTACTTCTGCTTAAAATTTCTGCAAAACTACAAAAATCATGGAGTAAATAACTGAGTGCACTCTCTGCCTCTAGTCTTTTTTTTTCTTTTGTCTTCTTTTCAATAAATCGGTATTTATACAGATGAAATTCTGACGACATATCTAGTGTAACAATGCTGAATATAGCATAATGTGGCACCCATTAAGTGTGTTTAAAGTAATTAATATTTTTAGCTTCCTGATTTACAGAGGATATGTTATCTTATTATTGTTATCATCTTATTATTAAGAGTTTAAAATTCTGAACTTACATACATTGGTGTCATTCACACAAAACATCTTACCTGTGCATATCTACCTCTTTTCACAGTCAGAAAGGTGAATTTACATTTGAGAGATCCAGTCTACATGGGTTTTGGCTGCTGATTACAAAACCATATGCTTAGAAACTGGATTTTATTACAGTTCTATTTGAACAAACTCAGTGAATCCAGAGAAGCTGTGAGTTCAGATTCAATTGGGCATTACCTATAGCTAACAATTACAACAACAAAAAGGGCTATCAAGAGACAGGGTTATAAGAGCCGAGTTTTGCTTTCAAGGGGGAACTTTAATGGCTTAACAGAAATCCCCCCATAATTATCAGTTAAAACCCTCACCAAGCTCATCACCTTACACTCAATGAATAAAGGCTTCCAAGCCTGTTGGACATCTACCCTGTCTCTGAAGTCTTTTTATTTTCAAAGGACATCACAGACTCTCAACTCTGAGCAAGGGGCAATGCACCTGGGAGTATTTACATGCCAAGGCTCTTAGTACTATACTATGGAACCTTAGTTCCATATGGGTTCCCACATTTTAGTTGATTTTTACAATTAATTTTTTTTTAAGGGCTTCTTTCTTAAAGGGGTTATTTACAAGCTGTCCAGGAGCACTCATTCTGTGTGTTAAAAAGCAGCCAGTCAAAATGAAGAGGGGTAATCAACCCACCTTGATTTAATATAATTACCTTATGGAGCATGAGCAGCTAAAGAGGGTCATCAGCTCTGACAATAACTCTGTCATTAACTCTTCCAGGACAGACTGAGCAGTGCTGCTGCAGCCAGTGCTGAGCACTTCAATCCCAGTAAGGAGTGACAGCTCCACCGCTGCAAACCCATGCCAGGCTGTGGCCCTGCTCAGAAAGGAAAGCCAGGCAAAGACAGAAAGGAAAGGAAATGGGGATAAAAGGGGATCCAGGTACAGTAAAGTGGCTTTCCTACAATTTCTGTCACTGGTAACTATGTTCATCTATAGTTCATTAGGATTATGTTTAGTTCAGTCCTTGTCTGGACCGAATATGGATAGAAGATTTTTGAGCCGAGCTGAGCTGAAGGTTTATAAAATCCTCTGAGTTCATGTGATTCTGTGATGAAAGACTAGATGAACATGAGAACACCATGCAAAATGTGAGTGGAATATTCCACAGGTAATTTTTGTTCCATGGTTCTTTCAGTTCTAGGTTACCACATTTAAATGTGCTCTGTCTGGTAGTGAATTAAATCTGGTACTAGTGTTGTTTCAGAAGGTTTTTGAAGAATTCTTCATGCCTTTTTCTGTGGAAAACATTGTGCTGTATAATATATAGCCCAGTTCAATATTTTACACTAGAGCTGGAAGCATATATAAAAATGTACATTCTTTTTTTTTATATAATATAAACAAGTAAGAAATGAAAGGTCAAAATAAGGGAAATTCTGTAGACTCAAGAACTTCCTTCAATATAAGTTGTAGCTAACAATCAGGAATTCATTATCTATCTGGGAATGCCCAGCCAACATCCTTACTGAGCAGTTAAAGAATTTCTGCTCATGATTAAGGCAATTAAAAATGCTTATGTTAAAACTAAAAAGAGCTAATATGAAAAGTTAAAGCTGTCTGGACCCATTGAAAACGTCATTCTGACTTCTGTTAAATTCTGCAGAAATCTGATGTTTCTAGAGGGGTAGAAGAAAGAAATTTAACTTCAGAGAAGGTCTGGAAATTTCCCCACCAAGTTAAGGAGAAAAATAGCACTCTAATGCAAATATATGTATCATAAGAAATTGAGTACTCATGAAATGAAGCTGCTTGCAAGGAAACACTATTAAGGCATTAAACCAATATAAAAAACATTATAGAAGAGAACGTTGCTGAAGCTTGTGGAAAGTCACATAACCCGTTTCTCTGCCTGAAGGAAGGCTAGAAGAAAAGCAAACATTAAAAGGTAGTATGGTTTACATCTCTACTGAAGCTAATTAAGCAGAAAAATTTAAACCTTTCTGATTCAAACGAGTAAGACTTTTTGCCTCTTCCCCAGCTTTTTGAACTGATGGCGACATATCTGTTCATCCATGCTAGCAGGCAGCTGAAGAGAACAACATGAAAAATGAAGGAGTCACAGTATCTGGTCACAGACAAGTAGCCTTGTGCATCACCACTGCAGCTTCAGCAGCAGAAGAGGAGGCAGGTTTGCCCCTTCTACCCAGCAAATCAGTGACTGCATCAGTCCTTCCCAAAAGCCTGTCATAATTCTACACTCTGCTTCAGTTTCTCTGTGGCTTTGCATCAGTACTTGTGGTTTCCTTGTAAGTGGCCTGGAGGAGAATGGAAGAAATGTCTCTCAAATGTGCCACATTCTTACCCAATTCTTATCTTTTCATTACCCTCTCAAGACAGGTATTTGACTAATATATTTTTCTCTTGCTTTCTCCTTTATCCTCTTTAGAAATGTCACTGGCAAGAATATCCAATGCCATTCTATGCAAATATAAGGAGAAAAGAAATGTTTGCACTTTGTAGAATTCCTGAGAACAGCAGAGATGTGAGTAGGATACTAAAGAAAGATAGGCTGCCCAAGATAAAGCAGCAGCTACTTTCCAGCTAGAGGAGCCTCCAAGCTTAGCTAGTGATAAAGTCAAGATATGCTTCTAATAAGGCCAGTATTAACTCACCATAATTATACCTTACATTAATGCTATTTCATCAGCATGGCACAGCTATAAATACAATATATCACTTCACATTTTCCAGTAAATTCAATACATTCTGAAATTAGGTAAGGTAGTAAAATCTGTGATTCCAAACAGTAACACACAGCAGCTGCTATTTTACCACAGAAACCCCTCTTAATAAATGCAGTATTAGGGGTTAGTGCTGACTTTTATTTCAAAATAGAGACTGAATTTTCTTCTGAAGTGATAATTTATATATTTCCAGTATATCTAGGCAGGAAAAATTGGTATACTATAGGTACAGCAGCTTCTACTCATCACTTCCCCCATGCAGATATGTTTTGAAAGGTGAATCAGACTGAGCTTGGGTTTGCAAGTGATTTGGACAGGTTTTGTTACGTCCTCAGCTGAGGGATACAGCCAAGCTGTTCCATAGCTGGTGGTGACCACTGATGGCACAAACCCCAGCAAATTAAAGCATACAAGACATGCAATACACCTCCAAGAAAAATAAAACCAATCAAAACCCTATACATTTCCCAGAGTTACTGCAGCTTTCTTGGAGATCTGACTGAAGTAATTCTTCAGGGTCTTAGTGCTGAGGCCATCTCACAGGGTATCTTGTTCCAGGACCCCTTTGATCCTGAACCCCCTAGATTTTTCAGAGAACTACAGAGCTGGAAACCCATTTCAATTCTTCATTTGAAATAGCAGTACTCAGCTGAACTCACATCAAAGTAAATTGGCAAATTAGCCATGTATTTGTATGCAGTGCTCTCACACGTGAGTCACTCAGGGAAATAACATGGCCTTGCTCAGCAGGCTCCCAGAAGCTGCCACTCTGCTGAAAGTAATTTAGGTGTATTGTGTTTATGGGTCTTCCTCATTCTCCTGTTCCCGATAGGCAGGAGTGCTGGTGGAGAAATATTAAAAACTGATATTTTTGAGGATGACTTGAGACATCAAAAGTACTTCATTGCGAAGCTGCTGGGGAGCTTGCTTCTCTAAGGAAGTCAACAGAGAGCAGTGCTATAAAAAAGAATAGCAGCTCAGCATAACCATCACCTGAAATGGATGATATACAGGGAGAAGAAATGCTTAGGCACGTAAGTCATAAAATCCTAAAACTCAAACTGAGATCAATAGAAACAGGCAGAGTGGTAAAAAGAGAACAGTGGACAAAGGGGTAAGTGAAAAGATGTATCAAGTTAGTAATTTCTGACTCTATAATCTACCTGTCCCTGGCTTATTTCTCACTTAGTATAAACATGCATGTTGCCTTATATGTTGTCAATATATCATATGTAACATTTCTTTATTCCATTGTATAAATGATGTCCCCATTGTGGCTGCATTGCATCTCAGTAACACATTCACTATTTTAGCATTCCTGCTTGGATTCCAGAATGAAGTTTGTCAGATACATGTGTTTCTTCCTTCTTTCACTTTGTTGCCAGTGAAAATTAACTTCCTTGCGTGCTGCCCTTCTTATCACTTTTAGACAAACAGAAAGTGTCTGCTGGATAGTGACTTACTGAAAGGAAATGAACTGTCCTTTTTACTGTAAGGTGATATTTGTGTAAATCCTCCTATGACCTTAGTTAGCTGTCATTTACTAGTCAATTCACAGTTATGTGTGAAGAGCTGTGATGTATCCTATGGTTATCTAAAACAAGCTTAGAAAAGGTTGTGAGAAAATGATGGCTGGTTTTTTAGAACTTCTCTTGTATGTTGAGGATCTATTCCATATTTTTCAGAATTATGCCTGTATTTAGATAATCTGAATTATGCCTGGATTTAGATAAACCTCCTCTGCCAAACTATGGCGTGGAGGTTAAAACCAAACAAATTTTAAAAGGACAGTCCATTTTCTTTTGTCCATAATGTGAGGAAATTGTGCATGACATTACCAAAAGGCAAAACTTCATCTCTGTCGTCCTTATATTCAAAAGAGTCAGATCCAGAGGAGGCACTAGGGAGAAACAGTTTGTTTTGGAATACTGTCCATTTACTGTGTGACAGTGGGTGCATCACAAGGAAGCAAGAAAGGCTTGGAGAATTTCTCTAAGGGAGGTCAATTTGCAAAACAGCATCTGCCCCATGGCTAAGATGTGAATCTTCTCCAAAACCATTCAGAACTTTAAAAATGTTTTTGAAATAAAGAGGTTAAGAGGATAAGTGAAAACACAATAGGAAGTTATTTGTACAAGTCGTGTTTGTAAGACAAAGTGAATACAAGAAAACTGGTAGATATTAGTGGAAAGTAGGTAATAGGAGTTACTGTACTAGAGTAATTGTAAGTATCTAATTTGTTTGCAAGGATTAGATGTTTGATTTTTTTAATTTAGTTCAGTTTAGTTTAGTCCCTGCTATGTGTTTAATTCACAGGCCAAAGAATCTAAGGAAAGCTTTTCAGTGTCTCAACTCTTGGTCAAGCAGCATATGTACTTTAATTAAATTCATATTTAAAAGACATCTATTTACGAAAGTCAGACTGGTTCTTTCATCTGTTTGGGTAATAATTTTGGAGGGTAGTAATTGAAGGTGTTAATCTGTAGACATTCCCCATTATCTCCAGCAGTTCAAAAGCATCTGGTTTATTAAGGTTCTATATGAGAATTTACAGAATAGTAATATCAATATTGCTTCAGCATAATGCACATGTTTAGTTCCAAATTAGTGCAGAGAAGTGTGGAGTTAGTGCAGTGCAGTTAATGTAAATCAAGCCACCTTTCATGTTTTTCCACAGCCAGCACTGGTATAGCAATTCAAACTGTGTAGATGTACCACATTATATTGCAGTGCCTCTTAGCCTGAGATGTTAATTGTTAAATTTGATGTCCAAAGGAGTCCAGCAATGGACAGTGGAAGTGCTTCAGTAGAGGTGAAAAGGTACGTTCCCATTTCTGTTCATTTGTTTACTAAAAATTCAAAAATTCTAGGGATCCTAGAGAAGAAATGTAGCTGTTTAGCATAAACATATAATTGGCTTGTGTTGCTGTTGAATGTTAAATACTTTAAGAACATTTCAAAAACAATGGCTCCTCCCCCCTTACCTCATATCAGTCCTGCTTAGCAAGAGCTTGATCAGATCTAAGCTCTTTGTCACTATCCTAACATCTCGGGACTCAGCTGTTAATACAAGTATTGGAATAGATGCTAAAGGAAGCATATGGCAAATCAGGGAGGAATTTATTTAGTAATAGAATTTTATTTAGAGATTGCTCATTAATTCTTTAAATCAGCTTTTGGTTACAAGTATTTGCTTAAGTTTATGCAACATAAATTGCATACAACTACTGCTCAAATTATTTCTTATGAATAATGTATTTGAACAAATATAGGCCTTTAATGTGTTTGCAGTTGATTTGTAGTCAGCTCATAATTTTTATATCTGAACTCATTTTTTCAAGTTGTTTACTCGTTTAGGTTAGCAGGGGGATTTTACATGTCTCCAAATGTTTACTATGCAATTTTCAAGCTGTATGATTTACTGCTTGAGGTGCTTTTTTTCCTTACCTTGAAAATCTCTGGAAGTCCACTTGCCTAATAGCCTCCTGAAACATTTATTGTGTTTGAGTTTACTGTGCAGGTAATGGGAAGAGAAACGTAAACTGATGAAAAACATTTCTCTGCTTCTTGTGCAAATATTGAATTGATGCAAGGGTTGTGCTATCTTCTAAAAACTCTTTTGCATTCCTCCTATATGAAAATGTATGTGTCCAAATATTCATGACTAAATAGAATCATCGTATGCATAGATTGCAATAATTCAGATTAAAGCAGTAGAATAAACCCTGAGAAATATTTCAGGAGGAAATAATTTCTTTGGCAAGTCAGGTTTTCTGAAACAGAAATGTTTCTTTCACATCAATTTCTGAGAAACTGCTGGAAATGCTGCTGTTTCTGGACTGGGACATCCTGGTGCAGCCTTGCTGACCCTCAGTGCTGGCCCTTTTGGGCTGGGATGGACTCAGGTGTTTCTCATTTCTTTTAACTGACCCATTTCAGACTGCAATAGCTGAAGTTTCTGCTCACCACTCAACCTCTTGCTGGTCATTTAGTTGACCGGGCACTGCAGACACACGTGTCCTTTGAGAGGGACTGCTCAGGGATAAGAAGCCCATGAAAACGAAATGGCTGTTTTCCGTTTCATTGCTTTGTGCAGGTGGCAGGATTTCCAGGCAGCACAGGCCTGCAGGATGGGTGAGCACCAGCAGCTCTGTGGCCAAGGGGCTTCTCATCCTCCCTGGGAAGGGAATTGCTGTCCCTGCAGCCCTGTCCCAGCATGAGAGCCCCATAGCTGTGACCAAGCAAGGCTCACCCTGTGGAAGACTTCAGACGTTTCCAGAAGGTGTTGAAGCAAACTGTACTTGGGCCTCTCAGAGGTGGAAGTGTAAGGGAGAAGGGAACAGCGTGCCCTAGCTGGGAAGTGATGCTTTGTTTGTTGTGCTGTTACAGCTGGTGGGTCTGTGTGTGCGCAAACGGTGCTGGAAAGGAGGCATTTCTACTTTCATGTTCTGTCCATGTCAGTTCATGAGTACCAGGCATCAGCCTTAGAGTGGAAGGAGCAACAATTAATAGAGCATATACTTTGTCCCACAGTGATAGTAACTTGCAGTAAGGCCACTTTAGCAGAAAGAGCAAGTCATAACATGCAGTCAGAGAGAGCTGAACACGGGCACACTGTTTGAGGCAGAGGACCACCATTTGTGCTCCTTGAATCCTCAGGCTTCATTCGGGCTCGGGTCTGGGTTGAGCAGTTACAAGTGCAGCACAGCCTTTCTGGAGCAGTGCTAGCCCTGATGAGCACCTGTGCCACCCTGCACACAAGATATGAAACCAAAAGCTATGCAGACCTTAAACTACTTAGACAAAAATGCACTCTGCCACTTTTATCTGTGCTCTGCTTAATACTATCATGGCTGTGCTGACTTATATTCTGCTGTGATTTTTCCAGTGCTGCTTTCCTTCCTGGTGGAGAGTTTAGCCAGTCCTTAACATGACTAGCTAAAAATAAACAAAAAAAAGAAAAAATAGTACTGTCTGAAAAGATACTGACTATTAGTATGCCTTAATAATTAGTATGTCATGGATCTATGTTCGAGCCAAAATTCCAGTTAACCTCTTTGACTGGTGAGAGTTCCCTGTCAGAGTATCACTGCAAGTGATAGGGAGAAACCAAATGGTGGGGTCTCTGCCACTCTACTCCCTATCCACTCAGGTCTCTGCAAAAAAATGACTCATGGATCAGTTTCCACAGATCAGTGGCCATCATCCTCTGTGAGGAGACTTGGTTGCCAGGACAACTGTTGCCAAGAAATACTGGTTTTCCCTGGGAACAATTTCAGTGTGTTATTTCTGTACAGCAAACCATCTCCCACGTCTATTGTTAGACCCATGTGAGAAACTACTGGAGTTTTAGCTCCATGTGGAAATTAGGAAGCGGTAGCAAGGGAAAGCAAGTCCAATTATCAAAAGGGAATTTGCAGTCCTACAGGGATCTACACAAAGTTTATGGTTTGTCAGACTGTACATGCGTTCTGCAAACAGAGGCCCCAAAACCCTGCATTGGAAGCCTCTTCAAGCCATGAGATCAAAATGAATTCCCAAGCTTACAAATCTCTTTAAAAATATTTAGTTGGGAGTAGAATAAGATCCTTGGGGATATTCTGTACTGTAAAAAGTAGATATATAAAGTCTTATGACTTAGTGGAGTGGCTGTGATCAGCCACTGCATGTGCTGGAAGCAACAGATTCCAACACCTCATCCAACCTGGGAAATGGTGGTGGTTTTTTGGAACGACTGACATGCCCTCAAAGGATCACCCTGTTCCCTTTAAAACTGCTTGTCAGCTCACCTTTCAGTTCACCTGAAAGATTGCCTTAGCTTCACTTTGTTGGTGGTATAGTGTTAATGGTATACACACAATAAAGAATCCCTCTTGTTACAGGTGCTTTTAAAATTGATGATTTTAAAACTTTACCATTCCTGTTTTAGTTTCCAATTTTTTTGGCATTAAATTCTTTTAGTTCAAGTGGAAAGTGTTTTTGATTATTGTATAATGTTAGATAATACTCAACTGAATGGATGTAAGCTAGTTAAATGTATAAACCACTCTCTTGAAAAATACAAAGCAAAGCAATTTAACACCGTTCTTGTTGTCCACCAGAGGTCACTTACAGGCCACTTTATTATTGGCCGTGCTTTCATTTGCCTAGTTAGCATCTGGTGTTTCCTGTATTAAGTATTTCTGGATCAGCTGTGGAAATGCAGATCCTAAAGACCCTACTATTGATTTTGAATCTTTTCTAGAATCATTAACTTTAAGAAACAGGAAGTCAAAATCCTGCTGGAACATAAGAAAAATCATGAAAAGCTGTGGGGATTTCACTGATCCCATAACCTTAGTAGGTAATCTCAGTGACTACACCATGCTTCACAAGTTTTGCTGTGCATATTAGAAGATATTCAGTGTGAACAGACTCTACCCTGTTGTATTAATACATCTACATGGGATTCTTATCTGGATTCTTCTCAATCTTCACAAAACCTTTCTCAATGTGCCCCTAAGTTGAGAAGCAAATTGTTTACAGCTCCTGAAACTTCAGCTGCATGTGAATATCAGCTGTTGCATGCTAGTAGAGGCCTTTGCTTCTTAAATTTTTGTTGCAACATGGTGAAAACCCTTGAGAAATCTCTACTTGACAGATCAGTTGTCAGTGTGAACAGCTCATCCAAATTTGGCAAAAGTTGACATTCTGTGTCCTCAGTTGTGGCTAAAGTGAAAATCTGGAAATCAGACATGGTATTTTATGAGTCCTTAAGCATTAAGAACTGGCCTGTGTTTGAAGACATCTGTACAGAAAATAACCCCAATTCTGTTCAAATTTCATTTACAACAGATGAAAGAAAAACAAAGGAAAAGAGCAAGAAGATTTCCTGTCCCTCCAAGTTGAATGAAGGACAGATATCCCCCATTAGTCTATAGACTCTGTTAGCCCAATAATAGATAATGTACTCTAAGCATTGGCATTTATTTTTGTTTTGCTACCTTTGGATGGCAAGATTTAACCACTTCTTGCACAGAGCAATATAATGCTGAACAATTTGGCATCATACACACATGTAAGCATCAGTGTATTTTTTGTTTAATTCAGTTGAGTAAATATCAAGGTGTAAACCTTGCTTTTATCATGAAGCACTGTAATTTATCTTTGTATGTAGGTGTACTGGAACAGACAAAACCTGCGATATTCTCTGTTTCTCCAGCTCCCTTGTTATTCTAGTACTGGGAAAAGAATGTAGCTGTTCTCAAATATAAAGGTGTAAATATGCAACAATTTTACACTGTTCTTAGTTTTCCAGTTGCACTGAGCAATGCATTCTTTGCTAGAGTCAAACATAAAGCTGAGTGAAAAGTGGTGCTGGATAAAAACTTCTGCTGAATGATGGATGGCCCATACAGAAATACATTATAAATGTATAAGGTAGGATCCCTTAAATCTCTATGAAGGTGAAGAGACAAGTTTTTTGACTTTATAGTCAAACTTTTCCAAGTAAGTAAAGCAGAAGAACTGACTGGGGATGGTAAGAATAGCATTCTGATGTTATCTTCTTTCAGAATCTCATACTTTTAAAGCTTAGATCTCTTTTACCTCAGCTGACGGGAAACTCAGTCAGCAAATTTTCAAAAGAGGAGAAGAAGCTCAGTACATGGGCTCTTAATAGTTCTTAATATCCCGAGTGAGGGATCCTGTACGAATTGTGAACTTTGAATCTCAAACAGAACTTCCTCTGAATTAAGCACATTTTGGGGGGGTTTTGGTGTGGTCTGCCTTAGAACTGTCTCTCTCTCTTACAGTTTCTTTAAAGATTATCCTCAGCCTTGTAAACTGTGTTGTTACTGTGGCATTGTTCCTAGCGTGTCCCACTATAAAAATTCCCTGTTCTCTCACAAGCAACTGGTACTTTTACCTTGATTTTAGCATACAAAGTGGACACAGGACACTTAAAGATTTTATCGCTAATGAGGGTTGACTGTTTCAGGGTAGAAAACAAAACAGAAAGCAACTGTTCATCTGCACAGTCTCTTTGGCGGACAAGTGGAAAGAAACAGGTAAAGAACTTCAGCTCTACTTTATCCTTCTTATTGTGCAGAAGTACAGATGCATGGTAAGATACACAGGCAAGGGATAAATCACTACTGATTCCGAAGAAAAAGATCCTGCACAGAACAGCTTCCACTTTATATTTTTGTAAGAGCTCTAATTACACTCACTGTATGAGCACCTATTAAGAATGGTGCTCCATAATACCTGCTCTGAGGTTTTTCTGAAACAAGGTTATTCCTAGAGTTTTGCTCTTCAGAAGTCTTTAATCCTGACTCTAATTGTCTCAATGAAAAGTTTGAAACACGTTGTGAACTCCTGGTTTCGGGATAAAAGCACTCTGATGGTCTGACATCAAAGTGAATCAATGAGCTAGCTGTGCATTTCTATCCACTGCTTTAGCCATGTATTCCCTTGCAAGTGTCTAGAAGCTGTCATCCTGCTATGTTGTGATGAAAATAATTGGATATAGTTCCCACTTCTGTTATTCCCATATGATATTGCTGTTGGTGAAGAATACTCAAAACTGATGGCTCCAAAGGCAAGTTTGAAACTTCAAAAGCCAAGTCTTCTCCTGTGCTGAGCTGCTTGCTTCTCCAAGGAAATGTGCAGAGAGCTGCACCATATATCAAAGACCATGCAGATGTAAGACCACTCCCCCAAATGCACAAAGAAGGTACATTCAAGGATCTAAATAGTGAGGAACTCTGCATGCAAACTTGGAATCAGGAGAACCAAATAATTCTGGAGGAAGAGAAGGCTGTATAGAAATAAAGAGATAGAAAAAGAAAGTACAAATCCAGTGGAAAAAAAAATTAATTGTTTCTGAATACTAAGACACCTGCCCTTATGATTTTTATTTATCACTTCATGCAGACATTTACCATAGTTCTGTAGGTTTGGAACTTCATGTAAACATGCTGGCTTTGCCAGAGTTTAGTAAAATTTCTACTGTGTGATAAATTATGTTTCAGCAAGATGGTGTCCTGACCTGGTGAGACCCTAGGGGTGGAGAAATTGCTGACAATCCTGTCTGCTTCATACTTCTGCTTTTGCAGGCAAGAAGCCTTCAGGGAAGTTGAACAGTCATACAAGAAACCAGACATTTTTGTGGGTTACAAGGTTACAAGTTGAGCCCTGGATACCACTTTTTGACAATGTTTAGATCCCACACTTGCTTCTCGGCCAAAATAGCAAAGGTCAGTGTGGAAATTTCAGCTTCTTACTTTAAAATAACAATAATTTTAAAAAAATCTTTAATTCCAAATTTCTTTTTTAATGATGTTGGCTCTACAATGTTTTTATCAAATCATGTCTGACAAGTAGCACTGCTCTGAATTGATGTGTTAATTTTATTTTTACAGACCCTGAATTTATCCTAGCTTCTGAACAAGAAAGGTATAAGGCAGCCTGACAGCCTACATTTCTCTCTGATGCCACCACAACAGAGAACAATAGCCCCAGAAATGGGATCTTGACACTGCTGCATGGAGGGAGAGTTTTAATTTTTGCAACTGGAGATGTCTAACAGACCTTCTTCTGGGTAAGGAAGTTTTTTGCAAGCAAAATTGCTAAAGCATCTCTTCCTCAGCATTAAATTTTATGTTATTAATTTTGCAGAGCTACCTGGCACACTGTGTTCTTGCTACTGTGCTTTCCATGTCCAAACAATAATACTGTAGCCAGCTGGACAGTGCAAGCTCTGTTGCAAGAAAGGCAGTCACTGAAGTTAAGCCTCAAATGTCCTTCCCTCTCCTAGGTTGTTAAAAAATTTATCCATTGGCTGAATAAAGGGGAAAAAACCTTACAGTCAAAACTTTCAGTGCCTGCAGTTGTGCTGATTTTTTAGTTGTTGGTTTGTACTGTAACACAGCCAATGTCTGCCCAAGGCCAGGCAAAGAGCAAAGGGCTCACTCTCAGAATGTCATATGCAGCCCCTCTAGATAAGGGTGGTAAAATTGAGGTAGGCAATCATTAGGATTGTGCAAGACTGAGATTAGCCAATCAGCAACCTCTTCCTAAAACAAAGCACAAAGTAACAGCTTTGGTAGAAATGTTGGTGATTTACCTTTTTGTTTTGGCAGGGTTGTCCTCATGGTAAAAATTCAGCAAGTTTCTGTGTAACTTCTTCCCTACTGCATTCTGTTGTGCTGGCTGCCAGGCAAGGTAGTGGTGCAGTGAGAGTTTTGCTGTGTAATGGTTGAGTAAAGGTGTTGGTAAGCAAAGATCTCTTTGGCTGTAACAAGAATTAGACTGTAGTGAGGCCATGCAAACCTTTCAGGTGCAGGCATGATGGTTGGAAGGGACTTTTGTGGACTACCCCACCTGGGCACAGCAGGCGGAGAAGGAGGGCTGTTAGGAGGATGTAACTAACAGTTTAACAGCATTCTGTCTCTGAGTAGTCTGTGTAGAAATGTAAGACCACTTTTGAGGAGCAGTTTCCCTAGTACTTACCTCCAATAGGCTGCCCTCTGCTGCCAGGCTCTCAGCTTTTGGGCTAATCACCAAGAGTTGTCACCTCCAAAACTAGGTCTGGAACAAGCACTTCGTGCTACCTCTTCCAGGTTCTCTTCTCTGCTGTTACCTCCATTGGGAGAATAATGTCCTAGAGCACTTTTCAAGGAGGAATAAAAGAATTACCTGAGACCTATATCTTTAAATAGGATCTCCAGAACTAGCTACCTGATAAATATAAGTTTCGGGTCATCTTTCAAAGCCTAATTCTGATCTCTGCTGAGAAATCTGCAACTGTGTGTGTCTTGGGACCTGAAGACTCTCATTACATCCACACAGTGTGATTCTCCATGTAGGATTATCTACTCTTCTATATATATAAATATGGATTGCAAAACTTTTTTTTTCTATTTAAGTTCCTTAAGATTTATTCAATTTTTGTGAGAAATTTGGAACATTTTGCTTTTTTATCTAAGCCATTGTTGGTGCCAATTGTCATTAGTCACTGGTTGAATTGCTAGGAAACCCTGCCACCAGTTTGTCAAAGGGTAAACAGGCACTTTGGCTCTCCTAGAGTAAAGAATTGGGTGATCAGCCTGGAAAAATGTGGAGGTAAATAGATCTTAGCTCCTGGCAGGCAAAACCAACATAGATTTGTGTGAGGCTGAGTGGATTTATCTGAGGGCTTACATTTTGTTTTCAAGTTTTCTTTTGTTGTGCCATTATTTTGAGCTTTGTCTTGTTACTTTCATGGGAGACATCAGAAGTGTCAACTTCCCTGATATTCAATAGTTACATACTGTAGAAAGTCAGCAGAAGGAAATCCTTACAGAGCTGTTAAGAACTGGCTGGAGTCCATGAAGGTGGATAAGAAATATAACCAAGATTCAAGTTTTGTTATATTAGTTAGATAAATACGTTTCATTATTTTCTTTTGGTGTGTACCACTTCCCCAGACTTTGATGGAAAGTTAATGGAGGAAGCACAAATAAGTATATAGAAATATGGTGCTTCTTAAACTCTGCTTTTTATCCTAATAATGATGCTCTCACAGTAATTCACTAATGATTATACTTTATATTGTACTTTATCAGATGAAACATGACAGGGGAAGCTGCTTTCTGTGGGAAATCTTTTCTGAAGCTTAAAATGAAGAGAAATAATTGAGGTGAGTAGCACAATTCATGCTGGATTTGATTTTTCTCTCCTTACCCAAATCTGCCAACCAAATGGTGCTTCCCTAAGTTTCTTTTTCATTTTGACTGGTAGAACTGTGAGAAAATGAGGCCACTTGTCTTTAGTATGTGGCTATTTACTGTGGAAGTTCATCAGCTCATATTTGTGGTAGTTTCATTTTGGTGTTTTTTTCAGATAAACATGGGATACATGGGGCGTGATTGTCTCAAACCCTCATTTTGGAAACAAGGACAACTACTGTGGCTCAGCTTGTCAGAACGTCATGCAGAGCCTTCCCTTATGGTTACAGTCTTACTGTTCTGCTCAGAGAGGGCAGCAAAGTATTGCAGATCTGGGATCCAAAAGGATTTCAACTCTGAGGTGTGATACTGAGGAGAAAGTATCTTATTTATATACAAGGTCTGCAAGGAGAAATAGGGGAGGCAATGAGATCATTGCCACCTAAACACACGTAAGCTTTTTGTCCTTTAAGCTGTGGGTGTTTGCTAGCAGTAGAGATGCTATCAAGAGAAGCAGCTTAATCACTTTGAGTTCAGCCATACAGCAACCCTGATAGCTGTGAAAAGAAGAGTCCACACAGAAACACAATAGCTGGAGAGATGAGGATTCATCCCAAAATGGAACACTGTATGACTTATTTGGCGTGAAGATAAATGCTTTAAATTTAGACATACAATGAACAAAACATTGAAATTAATTTGCAGCATGGCAAGATTGATGACTGTAACTATATTAGGTATTTTCATTACACCTTGAGATTTTCAGATTCTTAGAAGCTCGATTGTTTCCTTTCAGGTTTCTATACATACAGATACAATCAGAGGCTACATGAAATGGTTCAGATACTATCCCTTGTTTAGTCTTTTGCCTGAAGACAGGAGTGTATTTCCCAGGCACCCCTTTAAAATGATGTAAATGGAGAAATTAATGAAATTACTTTGCTTGATTTGTTGCAGATCTGTGGACTTAGCAACGATTCTTTTTCAGCCTTTCAATGCCACAGGCTTTTGCTGCTGATGGTAACAAGTTCAACCTGAAGAGAAAATGTATTCCTGGACAGAAATTCAGTGCAGTGCTCTTGCAGTCAGTGGCTCACCAGGCAGAGATGGTTTTAAAGGTGCAAAGAAAGAACCAGGTACAGAGCTATGACCATTTATTGAAATTGTGGGTTTGACACTTCTTATCATCCCTTTAGTCTTGTTTCATGCCTCATTCAGTCTTTCGTTTTGTCCTTTTACTTATCTCCTTTTTTTCTGCCCCATTAGCCTTTTTTAGACTTTGCACAATTTCAGGAAGCTGAAAATGCTTTCTGCATTTATAATGCTACTCTAGACACTTGGCTTTTAATAAATAAAAAAGAAATACTATACATTTTCACAGCAGCCTATAAAACAGAAGAGTAATGAGATTTTAATCTGATTGTACCATTTGTACTCTGAATCACTTCCTATTATACCCTACTAAATTATTACTGCTTTTTCTTTCCAGGGGCCAGCTCTCAAAATCAGAAACCGTGCTTGTTGGTTACTAATCTGATGGTCATAACTTGATTGCTTCATACTCTCTATGCCTCAACAACAGAGGCAACTTTTTTCATGCACTGCTGTGAACAGCAGATCTGCAAGTGCTTTCTGTCATGTGGTAGGACCAAGTCACATGCTCTGCCAAGTTTCCAAATCAGTTTCTGTCCAAACTCTTAGTAAGGACATGTGGAACTGTACATTTTCTTATCATATTCTTTCTGTATTATTGTATGTATACCACTTGTCTTGGAATTAGACACTTGCTTTTCAACCTTCAAGAAAACTCTCATCATTATCAGTACCACTTGTTATGAACTGTAGCATAAAATTTCTGTGGTGTGTATTGATATTCTATATAGACATTTCCTGGTCCACATAACCCTCAGTACACCCTCTGCAATTCCGTGGTTGAAATAAGTAAATCCAGCACTGTCTTTCAACAAACTGCTTGAGAGAAGTGTCCTTAATCATACGACTTAACTCATTTTCTAGATCATATACTGTGATGTGTGATTGGATTACAGCTGAAGTATATTGACTTTCTGGTTTGAGAGCGTGTGTACCTCTGCAATAACATGAGACAGCATTTACTTCATTGGATTTTCAGTGCCATAAGTAGGTGTACTAAAGGCTTTTTCATCAAAGTAATGCATTCCCTAGTAAATGAAGCTTTCCACAGGAGTAATTCAGTGTTCCAGAGATGCTTTATTTTCCTGGTGGTGGGCAGGGAGAGGGGGAAGGAGTCTGTGTTTGGTGCTCTCTCTAAGCAGTAAGAAAGCATAGTGGGAGAAAAACTTGGAAAACATTTAAACAATTTTATTTTAAATTAAAATTTAGAAGAAGAATTGAGAGGCCTGGAGAGTTTCCCTGGAAAAGTAGGACCTCCAGGAATAAAAGGAGCTTTAGGACCACAGGGAAAGAAAGGAGAAAAAGGAGAATATGGAAATAAGAAATAATTTTCTCATGTTTCTATAATCTGGTGTTCAACCTTTCTGTGTATTTTCAAAAAAAATAAAATATTTGTATTAGTGTCTGGTATTCCTATAACATCATTTGAGGAAAGGTGTGATTTCCAGAAGTGTGAGGAGCAGAAAAGTAAACCATCTGTTACATAGGAGATGAGTTGCCCAACATAACTGGGGGAACAGAGCGTCTTTAATGAGTCCCTAGCTTACTGTTATCTGTGAGTGGAATACCAAACCCTCTATCTCATGTTATAAAAAACATTTTTTCTTCTCTCATTCTTTGCCTGTTTGTGTGTTTCTTCCTTCGACTTTTAATCATTTAAAAATGCTTACTTGTGTATTTTGCCTTTGGGAACAGAGCTTTTTCCCTTGAATAGATGACTTTGGCAGCCCTGAGAATTCAAAGCCTATCCAAGTGTTCACGTTGGTCAGGGATAAGGCTCTCCCAGTTGGACAAATTCCCATGAACGAATCTGCAGTGTGGCCTGTGATTTCTGCTCTAGAAATGACATAGCTCTCTGACATGGCATCAGATTACAGGGGAGCTAAGCATCTTGGAAACAGGTGTTGTGCAGTCATTTCAATATAATTACTAAATAAAAGCCTTAACTCCCAGTTACAGTAACTGACAACTTGTAGAGACAAGTAACCACTTTGGAAACAAAAATACAAGTTTTGGATGCTGAATTAAATAGATACAAAAAAGATAAGGTCCAATCATTGATAAGTTTACTTTTTGGCCTGGTAAAATGATGGACATGCTTGTATTGGAGAAGGGATGGAAAAGAGGAGGTTGAAAGAAATTTTATCTCACGTTGCTCAGGGGTGATGGTCATTAAGTAAATTACATCTCACTGAATACATCCTTCCTAAACTGACCTGAGAAACTTTAAGGATTACTTTGCCAACTTACAGGACAGGGCATGTTACATGGCCTGCAGGATCAGCCACTGTTCTCCGTGTGCTTGTGCTTTAAACATTGCATTGATATTCCCAGCTGTCTATTTTGTTAGACTTGTATTGGATTCTGACTACTACTTCAATTGCATCTCTTTATAGCTGGTATCAGCTACTTCTGAAATATAGTTGTGAAATAGATAAATAACTACAGCATGATCAATTTTTGGTATAATACAACTACTTGTATTCACTTTTGTTTCTAGCTTTGATTTTAAAGAACATCAAGAGTATTGCTAAAAATCGTACTTGTCTCAACTGGATCTCTCTTTGTACAAAAGCTGTGAGTGCACTTGCCTGTCTCAGGAATGAAACACAGATGTACAAGAGTCCATAACACCTTGAAAACAGACTTGTATGGGGATATCTGATGAACAGACCGAAGGCAGGTTCATGAATCTGAATGGAAGGACTGTAACTTACTGGAGCTGGAATGACAGAGAACCAAGTAATCTACAAAATGAAGAATGTGCGGTAATAAAAGACTTTGGGAAAATGGATTGACATTAATTATTCAATTTCACATGAGTTAATTACTTGTGAATTCTTGAGATGATGAATCTAAGAAAACTCAAAGTTTTTTTCTCAGTTATGTGGTTGATATAGAAGTTTGTTCCTGTAAAAGCAGCCTGGAATAACCAGAACAAGAGTGTATTTACAATTGCTGTCTCTTTGATGTTCAATTTTGAATCTCCTAATAACAGATTTCATTTTTTCAGTCAATATGAAATAAATTGTGTTTATCATAGTGGTATAAGGTTAATAAGTTATGGCATGCTCAGGCTGAGTTTCTCATAAATGCAGCATGAAGGAGGCAGTTTTTAGTTATCTTGAAACTAGTGAAAAATTTGTCTATATTCCATCTTTGAGCTGAGCTGTAAACTTGGAGAAATTACTCTCCACATGTTGCTTCTGATATGTTATTTTATGATGTAAATAATGGACAGTGCTTACAGTCCTGTGCTTACAGTCCTATGTTACTTCAGCATTTAGTGATGCCTTTGCTCCTAGTGCACTTTTACTCTGGTTCTAAAATTGACTGATAATGATCACTGAGAGCCTAGAGTGGTATTTGTCATCTGGGTACAGAAGTCCACTGCACACAAGTGACTACTGACATAGGAATAATTTCTTTTTTGAAGTTTCAGCTATTTTTGTGCAGTGCTTTCCATGTGATGGGAAAATGAAATGTGCTGTAACTACAAAAAGGAATAAAACAGTGAACTGGCCAGCCAGGTTGTTTTGTGCAGTAAAACAATCAGAAAAGAACAAGATGATGCTTTTTGGCAATCTATAGGTATCAATTGAAGTACAGGAGATATAAATCAAGATTTAAATGCAGGAGAAAGCAGAACATTTTTGTCTTAAATGAAATACAAAAGCCTGCTGGCGTAATGTACTTCAAGTGGAATTTAGCTCATGCAGAAAAAGAGCAAAAGGCCTTATTTATGTGAATAGGTCCTTAATGTGAGAGAACTGATACCACAGGCTTTTATGGTTTTCTTGAAGAGAGCTTCTTTCACCTCAAGTGAACTACAGAAAGGCAATCACAAACTGTATTAACAAGGAATAGGTGAATACCATGACAACAAAGCCCAATACTAAAAGTTTGACAGTTAAGAAAAATGTTTACATGAAGGCTTGAAGTTTTTGTCCATGGAGGAATAGATTTTCAATTCCTCTTCCACTTTAACACATGTGGGCTTAGTGCCTCTACAGAGAGAAGGGCTCTGTCTACACTGGCAAATTATGTGGACCCACAGGAACATAGGAACATGTCTGTGCACAGGAGCATTTGATGCCCAGCTCGTCTGTTTTAAAACTGTTATTTTCATTGCCTAATTCCCTGCCTACCTTTGTAAGTACTGACATTTCTCTGCACTAGGTTAAACAGGTACAGAGAAAAAGCAATTACTGAAATGGGTGAAGGATATGAATTTTCTGGAGTATGATTTAACTGCTGATCTGCATCATATTCTCCTTGTCATTACTGGCATTGCATCTTTGCAGTTCTCAAGGGAACTGCATTCTTTTTCTGCATTAATGGGTGCCCTGCAGCTACGAAAACCAGAACTTCTTAAATTTTGCCTGGAAGTTTTTAATCAATATTTATTATATGAAAATACAGGATATGGTGCAATATTTAAAAGACAGATTTGGGTTAATTTAGGACACGAAAGAGATATTCTAGAGAGTAGGTACAGTCCTGGTGTTCTTTCAGGTTTAGGGATCAGTGGTAATTCAGTCTCCAGTGCATTTATTTGTAATGATTATGTAAGTTTACTTTGAGGCTGTATCCAAAAAACACTGTGAAATGTCTTCTAACCATTTCATTTGGAGCTGGACTAAGAGCAATTATGCCCCCAGTGTGCCAGCCATTGGGTTACAATGACTAAACTACTGATTTGAAAAAGATCTGGAGCAGCATTTTGCAGATGTGAATGGTTGTTTTCTTTCAGCTGATTTTTTTTAGAAATACTATTCCTAATTCCTATATCAGTGCCTGTCTCAGGAGTTTAGATCTGAAGTGTAGTTTAGACTAATTTTTACATTATTTTGCCCAACAAATCTCCGATATGCTTGATAGAAATTTAAGAAACTTCTTGTAACCTTACGTTAATATTATTTATGTTCAGAGAGCTTTATGCTTCATTCAAATGGGATCTCTACAAACCTCAAAACTGCTTGCAGATAAGTGCAAAACTATTCTTATGCTAAAAATATTGGAAGTTCACAAAAGCAGAATGGGAGAACTTTCCTATTGCATACTCACTTTCATGCAGTTTAAAGTTATCAGACAACTAACTTTTTTACCAGGCTGTGTACACTAAGGGTGTGTTTGGCCCCAGCAAGGATGGTATGTATAGCAGATCTGAGCTGCACTTCTTGAATCTTCTTGAAGTAAACACCCAGTCCTCAAGCTTTTAGGCTTCAATCTGGTTTCACTTCTCCTGTTTCCAGTATCTGCTGTCTTGTAGGTTTATCCTTGTGTAAACCATCTCGGGGGAAAGGGTTCCCCAGCTCTTACACCCCCTGTGCAGAAACGAAGCTGCTTCCCTTCCTTTCTAGAAAACCAAACTCTGCTCTTTATTACACTGGTGAAAATCCATCTCTGGTGGAGTTGCCCTAGAAATGCAGCTGTGCAAGTGAAATTATAGCTGTATTAATCCAGGCTTTTGCAGTAAACTCTCCTGTGCTGAACCAGTGTTCAGAGGAGCAGAATAGCAGTGCTGAAATCTGAGAGCTTTGAAGGCCATTGCGTGGGAGCAGACTGAACTTCTCAGGCTGGACAAAAGTCCACAGGGCAGGAACCAGACCTGGAAATAGAAAATGAGCCTTTATTAAGTCCTATTACTTGAAACTTTTAAACTCAGCTAGGTACTATCAGATGTGCCCTAAGTTCTGACCTTTCTCATCATATATATTAGGGACACCTTTTCTTTCTGCAGGGACACCTTTCTTCAGTATGTACTAAAAAGAAGCAGTTTGAAATTGTGTTCTATTATCTTCCAAGGGGCTTAAATCAGCATCCCTGATGACCACTTAATTTTGCATTAATTTAAACTAATCTGTGTTTGCTGTTATACCCCTGATTAAAACCATCTCATTTGGTGCTAATATGACCTCCGCAGAGCTTCCGAGTAATTCAGGATGAAAGCAGCATTTGTTAATCAGCTGCTGGGCTTATCTTGCTAAAACACAATTTCAGGTTAAGTACAGGCTTAGGAAGAGCTATCCTGTCACATGTGAAAAAACACAATCTTTGAAAAGCTCTTTTCCTTCTCTTAATTTTTCAAGTGGCAATTTTCAGTGGAAAGTACAAGGTGCAAACAGGAAGCTATTCAGTCAGTAGTAACTTGTACTTACTGCTTCATTTTCTTCTTTTGACACATAAATATGGGGAAGGGGTGGTTAACTCATGCTCAGAGCAGAGGAAAAGCATGTTCTTTGCTCTGGCTTGTTTCCTGTTGTGAAGGTATCAAACTCTGAAATGAAACATGCAGAGGAGAAGTGTTGTGCAGGGGTCTGTGACTTTAGTGCTACCGAATGGCTCTACTCCTAGGCTTAGCACCTGGAGACATAAGGAATGAAAAATAATTCCTGCATTGTAGTTTGGCCGATAATGCTTAGGAGAATAAATAATGCAGGAGAGCCTGGAAGTCTAGGTACAGTCTCATACCTCTTCTAAGCTCTCTGCCAAACCTCTCAGCATTAGCAGCATGACTGGACACTCCATGGTGTCTCTCGGGGGAGTGAGTTTGTCCTGAGGCACCTGCAGCTAACATCTCTTTTTATGCCCTGTGACCCCAGCGAAGTTTCAGACATCAGTAGCTTGAGCTGTTTAGATCAGTGCTTCAGGGTAGACAGTTGTGAGAGCTTTTTCCTGGTTTTCTGTGTGCTCTGGCTTGTTTATGTCTTTAAGTAGTGACACAGTTTGTCCCTCAGAGCAGAGCTTGTGTGTGTTAATCCTTCAAGAAGCTTCTGGTAGCTTTGTAATGGGAGGAAGACTCTACAGTGTCGAACTGTTGGCATCCTCTTTCTGAGGTGTTTAAATTCAGATAAAACTTCAAGCAGTTGGACTAAGTATACAGAATGTGAGAGCAGAAATCAACCCACACTTAGGTGTCTGATTTCAGAGAGTCTGAGTGTGATACGCTGGGCTTCATGGAAACAGGCCTGCATTAGGTCAAGTTGTGCAGCAGACTGAATTTCAGTGTTTCGTTTCACCCCCATCAGGCTTTCTGTGCTCACTTGGGAGAGCTCTGGACAGAATCTCTTCCCCTTCCTCCCATCTGCACTGCTGGGCTACAACTCTTGGCCGAGCCTTTTGCTTCAGATGCGTACAAAAAAAGGCTCTGTGCAACTTTCAGTCCTGCCCCAAGATTTATTCCCAAGTTTATGATTCAAACTTTTGTTTATTACAAGAGAAGCTAAGCTACTACAAGCTACTTTAGCTGAGATGGGCACAGCATTTCACCAAATTTAGGTAGAAATCCTGAAATCTCTTAAGCAACATCATGGTGTGTCCATTGGTTACTTTCCTGATTATCTCCTACCTTGCACTTTCTGGATCCGGTGACATGTCTGTAAGGGTGTCCCACTCAGAAGTGGTGTGATCAATACTATGTTGCCTATAGGTCACAACCTTTTAACTCCTCTATCACCTTATGCCCTCTCACCCTGCCTAAGCAACACTATGTGTTCACAGAAGCAAGGTAAAGGCAGGAGGAAGTGACGCATTTTTAAACACTTTAACCTGTTTAGCTTTTTATTCCAGAGACCTGCAGCTAAACTGAAAACTGGGGGGTGTTGGTACTTCCTAAGTCTGCTAAGTAGATCTTTTATTTGTGCAACAAAAGCTAGTAAAGCAAGTATTATCTTGAAGCCTCAGATTGTTCTCTATGTGCTGTTATTTTCCAGTTCCTGGTATTTAGCTTAAAGCTGCAATTGCCAGCACCTGGAGAATCTCAGCTTCCATTTTCATGACTGAAGTGCATTTCTAGTTTCATGACTAATGATGAAAAAAGGTTAAAAGCCTTTCAATGGAAAAGTTCTACAAACAAAGTAAAAATGTTCATTTCTTTTTAATTTCACGTTTTGAAGTCTATCTTAAAGCCAAAACTGTATTTTTAATAAATGGGGGATACATAAATAAACATCCCAGATCATAGGAACCCATGGAGGGAGTTTCCAAATCTCTAATCTTCAGCTACCCTTTGGTAAGATGACTTGTTTTATTTAGGATATAAAGATGTCCCTCGACATCTTTGAGCTGTAGACTGAGTAGCAGTCTGGTATGACAGCAATAAATTTGTGCTATACTGCTTCACTGATCTACCCTTTGTAGAACACTTCTCTAGGGCTCTCTTAAAAGCCATTACAGATGTTTCTGCACCCCCATTACATTCTGAAACTGATACAGTAACGTGGTTGCTTCACACCAGTCTGAGATGGACACCAGTGTCTGATGCACGCTGCTGTACTGCATTTACTCCTTGCATGCTTGTGTAGTTACAAGGGTTGTGGCTGATTTTTTGAAAGTAATTAATTGCATCATAATCCTCTGCGTTTGTTACAATAAATAAAACACTGTTCTGGTGTCACCTTGGGGGTTCACACCTTGCGGTGCCTCTGTCGGGGCGTCCCGGGGCCGCTTTGGGGGGCTGGGGGAAAAATCTGGACTGGATTTCGACCGGAGTACGAAATGGGGGAAAACTCGGAGTGGATTTCAAAAAAAACCCCAACCAACCAACCAACCAACCAAAAAAAAACAATGAAGAGTTGGACTTGATGATGATCTCAGAGGTCCTTTCCAACCCAGCTGATTCTGTGATTCTATGAAGTGTCAGCAACAGTATTGCAGGACTTTGCATGGCAAGAAAAGCTGCCAGCTCATCACACGATAGCAGTTGTAAAAGCTATTTAAGAAACGCTTCACATGTTGTCTACAGTGCTTATAAATCACTTCACTGAAAATTGTATATTACACTCTGTCTCAAGTTACCGGGAGCTCTCCAGAGCTTTTGAATACTGCAGTCCTGCATTTTTTCTTTGTCAAATACTCTCAGAATAGTTCTGAATTTGGTCTTTATTCTGTCCAATTGTTTGAGTTATTGAAAAGTATAATAGTTTACATCACTTATGTCTGTTACGGTGGCACAGTGTGTTCCTCTGGAAAGGTAAAAGAACATAAAAGATGGGAGTTAATAGGCAATTGAGCTCTATTTGTGTGGAAAAATAGATGCTAGAGAAATGCAATGTACCATTGGCATGGTAACACTGGTACCAAAACATTCAGGAGTACATTCGCTCTCCAGGTCTTGAATATTAAATTTTATAGGTTAATACTTAAAACCTACTTTAGCTTTAGAGGGTTGTCCATGGGAACAATGGAAATGGCCTGTCCTTGTGAAGGAGGCACTCAGTGTACCCAGCAGGCTGGGCTCTGCACAGGGTTGAACACACATTTGAAAAGACACAGTTAGAAAAAAACTATACTACACTTATTTTTGAGCTTGAATCCCTGAGGTGGTCTGGTAAGACAGACAAGGAATGAGACTGCTTGAAAAATAAGCATATTAGAAGTGTTCTTATGTAGATTCCACTCCTGAGAAACAAGAATATTCCTGTCTGCCAGATGTTTGCATGTGTCTCTGTTGCTGTCCATTCCCTCACAAACCAGACGTTGTAAGATATCACAGCCTGTTTTTATAGAGGGAATGCTACAACCTCTCATGAATGTGAACAATAATATTCAGAGAATGGGCAAGTATGTGACTGGTGATAGACATGAGAAAACAGAGTTTCAGGAGATGGGAGAAAGGCAGGAAAAGGAAAATATTATTAGCAGGACAACAGCTGCTCCAGTGATTTGGCAAACTTATCTGATGATATTGGTTGAGACCTTTAAGTAGACTTCACTGTACCTGTGGTGTGTGTGAGCAACACCAGTGCCAAAAGACTTGTTTTAGTTCAGCACTTTTTTGGAAGATCATGTCTGACAGAACAAATGAAAAACATAACCAACAGGAAGGGTGCCCGTGGTTGTGCTGCTGTTTGTATTTCTAGAACAGTATGGACAGGCCAGCAATCTACTACATCTTTCACAGTCATTGCTGTGGAGATAAGAGTGGAATGAGGTAATGGCTGTGTAGTTTCATGGTACACACATACATTGGGATCTGAGACAAAATGAACTGAAGATGCTGCCTGTGCTTTTGCATTTCAGGTGGAAAAAGTGTGGGGAAACATGTAAAGCATTGTACAGATGTGCATTTGTTTGTCATGCTTAGCAGAATGGATATGAAATCTCTAGGCCACGTTGTAATTCACATTGCCTCACTAAGAATAGGATAACTGCTCTTTAACCAGGCGGTGAGCTGCTTGAGCACACAGGGACTAGATTGCTGCATGCCAACCTCTTAGAATCATTCCTCAAATCAGGGCATTGAATGCTAAAACAAATTTGTAAACAAATATAATTAATAGATTTCAATAGGTAGGTGAAATTATTATTAAAATTTTGTAGAGTTTCTTTTGTCTTATTAAGAAAAATAGTGTTAAATCTTCAAAACTACACATAAAGCTGCTATAAAGGCTGTAAGGGGTGACCCTCATGGAATAACAAAATGATATTTTATTAGTTAAGTAGTTGACATTCATGGTTATTACATTTCTCAGAGTTGTTAAATATTCTTTTTGATTTGTCATTCAAGTTAAGTCTGCTGTCTTTTCATAACCTACTAAACAGTTTCAGTTTGAATCATTTTGGCCTCAAGCAATATTCAAGATGTCCCCATCTCTCCAGAGATAATCTGAGGTTGTAGAACTCTGTTCTTTCCCATTTGCTTTATTTCTATTTCTCTGAGTCTTCAGCTGGTCCTTGTTTTTTATCTACTAGATGAACTTCCAGGGGGTTTAAGTAGAGCTTTTCCCATTTTCCCTTACAGGAATCTTCCAAGAACATTTCTGCGCTGAAGTCTCTGCAATATCTGCGCCTTATATAGTTTCAAGTCGGCTCAGGTGTATCAATAAAAGGTAAGGAAATAACCTTCTTTCTTGGGCACTTCAGTCTATGGCCTTTCTCTGGCATCTCAGCACTCCAGCTATCCCCCTAGTAATGCTCAGCATGGCTAGTTTGGAGCTGCCAGGGTTTTACAGGCAGAACTCTTTGTTGTGTGATGCTGTTGCTGAAAGGCAGAGCACAGTGCAGCTGCTCAGCCTGGCAAGGGCTGGGGCCCTGAAGCACCACTTGCTGCTGCTCCCTGATCCCCCAGCCCTGGGAACCGAGATCTGCTCCTCTGGAGGTGAAGCACAAAACCACCGCATGGAATTGCAGGAGCTGGATGGATGCAGGGCTGGGCTTCACCAACCCCTCGGATGCTCAGGATCTCTGCTTTTCATGGAAAATGAAATAACAAAGTGCCTTACTAGCTGTCTGCTACCAGAGATCTGTAAAGTGTTCCTCTATGCTTTTACACTGATTAGAATCTAAAAATGAGCCATTACAACAGAAGCGATTCAGTGTTTTCATCTCTGTATGCTTCAAACAACACAGTCAGCTAAACTATACAGAATTGTGTGTTCAGTCTCCTGAAAAATTCTGTGCAAAATTGAATTCTATAATACCTGTTGTCTTAATTTTCAGCTCATAACAGCAATAACAACCACAACAAGTGCTGTTTCCTGGGAATTCATGACCAGTTGGTGTCCCTTCAGTAAGATGCAAAGCAGCTTAATTTCACTGTGATCATCAGACCGTAAGAGCAGCTTGATGAGTTTATTATTTTCATTTGCAACTCTGTGTTTTCTGCCATGTGTTTTCAGTAAGAAGTCTCTTCCAAGGACTTTGAATTTCAATGGCAAATAAAATACTGACAAAGCTTTTGGATATATATGTTCTAACACTTATCAGTGAGACATTATACAGGCCATTTCCCGGCAATAACAACATAATAAGAGCTTGGCAGGATATTTTTTTTTCTATCTGGAGGCTAGATTATTTTAAATTGATAACAGGGGCCAGGTGGCTATTTATAAGGGCAAGATATGAATTGCAAGCATATGTTTCCAAGGCAATGTTGGCCAGTGGCTGTTCAAGCATAAATTGCTTCCTATTACCACTTTTGATAGGAGGGATGTGGTCCAATTCACCTCTGTGGGAACACAATGTGGCAGGACACTTTCATCTCTGGAAGGACTCTTTCCACTGTTCCCAGTAAAAAGGCAATATTTACTCCATCATGACACGCTTAATTGATATTTCAGTGAGTAATTTTGTTTTGTTGTTGAATAAAGATTAGGGTTCGTCCATACTGTTATGTAGTATTCCCATAGAGGGCTACTTACATGGTGTGGAAGATGCAAGGAGGAATTATAGAGTTGATAATATGACCTACAGGATACAAGAATAAATTGATGCTTTGGAAATAAAAATGTGATTCCTCAATGATCATAGGAATACCATCTCTCTAAACTTTGCCTGTGAAACAGTTAAGAAACAGACTTAAAAATCATTATTAGGTTGTGAAGTTAGAATGAGATTATTTGTGAGTTTCTATTTGTTTATAAAAGGATGAGACAGAAGCTGGTTACAGTATGGCTAAATTTTTACTAAACCTGGATAAAGAATATGGGGAGGCAGAAGGGGAGAGTACTTGTCCTGTCTGAAAGAAGAAACCAGTGCCTAAAAATCTGCTATGTTATTGTCAAAGCAAGAGCTGCTTGATGCCTTGGCTCATGTGCTCTGGTTGATTTTTTCTCTTTCTTTTTTCAAGGCTTAGAAATAATGGTTCAGTCCAAATGACTTTTCTAGCAACTTGCCTACCATCTTCATATAACTCGAGAGGCTGCTTTGCTGATATCCTGTACTTTGCTGACTCTGAATGTGTAGTTTAAATCAATTGCTTTAATCATATGATAAAGAAGGAATCTGATATAATCTAAAAGCAAAGGACAAGCAGTTCTTCTGTTAACACAGGTTTAAGTTGTAAGTTCTTTGGCTGGAGATACTCACTGTTTTTTAAAAAAAAACTCTGAAAACCTGGTCATCTCTTTTCTTGATAGCATAGTTTGAATTGCTTTTCCTGGAATGGAAAATAAATTGAAATAAATTGAATAAATTGCTTGAAGACTTTTTTTTTTATTTTTTTTTTTTTGTCTTAAGTTTATGCTTTCTGTATTTTGCAATAGCAATGCTATGAGAGGGCTATTCAGTGCAGTCTAGTGGAGCCAGCTCTTTAAAATCCGCTATTCCAAGCTCTGTTCCCTATCTCCATTATCCTCTTTTGGGGAACCTCATGATCTATATTCAGCATTCCTTATTTTCCTCCATCAGAAATCTCTGCCCTGGGATCCATTGCCCAAAATAAGTGTGCTATTAAGCTGACAGCATGTCACTGATGCCATGTTTTTTCATAAATATAAATGTGCCTCATCAGCAATCACATTCTTCCTGTGAGATTCTTATCCTCAGATTAAAGTGACACAAGTCTAGGGTACACACAGCACTAATACAAATTTTAAGACTTACCTAAAGCAGAATATCTTATCTTTCAGTATTAGCAGTGTAGTAAGGTACCATATTCTCTACATTTTTTTCATCCCGTTCCTGGATCGGTGCACTATAAATTAGCATACAAATTATTTTATCAGTGCTTCTTATTTTCCAAAGGGGGGACTGTTTACCTACCCATATTGTCTCAGTAAAGTTAAACTGCACGTGGAGAGGAGGTAGGACTTCAGCCATTGGATTGTTTCATGATTTGAGAGGTGACATATGTTTAGTGCTCTATATTTCTCATGAGGTCTTAAGCTGATGCCAATGAGAATTCCTAAAACTAACTATAGGCGCTTAACTCTGTATGATTTAAAGATCTGTAGCAGCACAGCAAATAGATTACAGTGGAAATACTAGACAAATATTAAAAACTACTCTTTTTTGAACAAGGTAAACGTGGAGAATTGACCACACCTGCTTCCACACAGATGTTGTGCCAAGGACAGGCTCAGAGAGCCGGTATCAGGAACTTGCAGCAGAGTGACGCGTTTGAGATTAATGTCTCACAAATTGCTGAAGTAAACTAGCAAGGCTGTACAGCACCGTGCTTTGAGTGTGACGTAACTTCATGCTGTTTAGGATATGATAAGTTATCATAATCAGTTAGTAATCAGCTCACTTCAAGACAGTGTGACCAAAATGAAGAGTTTACCTTGCATTCTGAAAATGAGAGGTGTGAAGGCTATAAAACATTAGTTCTGGTTTTTACCCCCCCTTGGTGGTTAGTTTTTGAGGGTAGCATGCACAGCTGTTATATAAAGAAGCAGTCTTTCTGGGTACATGCCATCTTTGAAAATCAGATTCCTTTTTTCCCCAAGTTCTCCTTTGCTGATGGTTGAGAAGGCCATTGCAGGGTTTGGGTTTAATTCACTGGCATTAACAAAACAGCATATTTAAAACTCTTATTTTTCTTCTTAATGATAGAAAGAGGTATGCAGTACTTGATGCCCCCTGAAGCTGCTAAAGTTCCCTGACTGGGTTTTGTGTGTGTTTCCCAGCTAAAGACCTTCAGCCATTACCAGGCAGGTTTACCTGCAAATTTCAGAATACCTTGTAGCTATTCTACAGGGATACTAGGTTGCAGAAAAAATATTTACTTTCTTTCTTCCTTATTTTAGTATATTTGTTTTCCCTCATTCTCTACCACATAACTAAGGAAATGGCTAAGTAATCTCTCACGTTGGATTATGGTTTAGATTTCTTATCAGCATCCATTGTGTAAGTAGAGTGTGACTCATGGGAGAACAACTGTTATCAAATGTATGTTTCCTTGAAAGTTTTGGTAAGAGATAATAATTTATAAGGTTTTCCTACATTATAAGCCATGTTTTACTCCTGCCACACTATCCCGAATGGACAGAGATAATAGCTGGTAGGGCTTAACTGATTTCCCTGTTTAATGTTTTCGGTTCTTTATTTAATTTTTTATAACTATAAACTGATACAAATCTGCAGAGATTTATATCATGTTCATATATTAAAGTTGCATGTATCTACATGGGAAGGATATATGGGTACAGTGATACAGCAGAAAAATTAACCCTTACAACTGTTGCAGAGCTGCCTAGAAACTAGATCTGTATGAGACTGTTTTCTGGCAAGTTAGAACCTGGGCAAGAACTTGGGCACCTAGTAATTTAAAATATTACTTCTCAAAACCTGGATCCATTAAATTTCATCTTATCCTGCAACTAAAGAAATTTCCTAAGTACCCCAGAGGTCTGCTACCCTTCAGAAACAGAATTACCTGTGTCTCAATGGTGCTGAGTTGCCTGGTGTCCGTGCTATTCCCAAGCTGCAATGGGATTCAGAAGAAAAAAAAAAAAGTATTTTATGTGTTGGGTACTGTCTAATCCATGTCTTATACGCTCAATACCAGTTCTTTTCATCTACCTTTTCTGGACTACAGACGGAAATAGTTTCCACTGATGGGGTGAGAGGTTTTGTAAAATTACTAACCTGCATTCAAAGATTTACTGCATATCAGGTAGAGGAAGGACTCAAAGATAGATTGTTTATAACATAAGTTTGCGAATATTAATTGATAATTTGTTAAAAAGGACACTCAGTTTGTCCTCAGTTTGCTATTTGTGCGGGGTTTTTTTTGAGAGGGAGGACAAACCATGCTGAGTAATGTCCTTTTAACTGCAAGGTGAGGTTTACAGCTGTGAATGGAAGGGAATTTAAGTAACTAAGCTACTTCTGAAGGGGATCCCTCACATATCTTGTCCTTCAGAATCTTCTCTTAGCTAGGTCAGCTAGTTGATATTAAACATCTTTTTAATTGCTGAACACGGAGCCTAAAGGTTTTATCTTGCAGCTGTCAGTACTGCTGGGTAGAAAGACACTATAGTTAGGGATCATGATGAAACTTTGATAGTTCTAGTAAAATACAAATGATAAGTAGAGAACATCCTATCCTTAACAGACCACAGTATAAACTGACAAAACAGAGAAAAGCTGTAAAGCAGAGGTATTTCTGTCTTACAGGTGAGGGACTGATGTGTTGGCTTGCTGAGGTTTGTGAAACAAACTTCATCTAGGATCAAACATCCTACAATAGAAGACATCAGAACCAGAAGGAAGTTACTCACAAGATCACAATATTTATTCCTGGGAAACCAGAGGAAAAAAACTCTGGTTTCTTTTTTTCTGGAAAATGTTGCCCATTTGAGAGTTTTGTGCACATATACAGGTTTTTCCAAGATCCGTCTCTGGCCAAGAAAGGATCAACGGTACTCTACATGCAAGAGAGACCACAAGCTCATAGAAACACTGAACATAACACACAGCTAGGAAATTATATTAAGGTAAGGCAAGTACATCATACACAGAGATGGGAAACAAAGTTCAGAATTCTGACTTCCAGGTCAGACTATCTGTGAGGTATCACGCTTCCTTAATTCACAGGAGTACCTTTCCTTTCACAAAACCCACTGGCAGTCATATGACATTTTTGCTTTTGTAAAACAAGAAACAATTTTTACAATATGACCTGGAATCACAGAAAGTTACTTTACGTTTTTATACATTTTGTTTGTGTCTACAAATCTGGAGTTATCTGTTAGTTCTAGATTGTATTTTCTACAACTTTGGATTTTTATTGTTATAAAAGAATAAGAAATTGCTCAAACCTTAAAACTGATCTCAGTATTTGCATCACAAATATGTGAGTGAAACTAAAAAAACACATTTGTACCCTCAGTGCTGAGTCTCCACTTCAGCGGTGTCATTCAACAAACATGACACCGTATAAAGGGGACTCGTGTGAACTGCACTTTCATTTCACTTTGAAGCAGAAGGGTAAGTTGGATTTCCTCTTCATAAATCACAAGGAATTTCAGCTAGAAGGCAAACCCATTTCTTTTTATTTCTGTGGTCATACTTACATTTTAAAATGAAATTTTCCTTTATTAGTAATTTTTTACTTTGCTTATGCTAGCAATTTTAGTAGATGAGGACACGCCTGAAGGCCACTAGATAGTAATGACTGATGAAGGTCATTAAAAGTGGATTAAAAGTGAAGAGCTGGGTTTTTTTCCATTTTGCTTTATAATTGATCAAGACTTTGACTCTGCATCATAATCCAATTATGAGCTGGATGCAGTAGTCCATTCAAATGTAATTCCCTGAATGATGATCATCAGGCAAAGGGTACATGTTGTAATTGCATTTGCTTATCTCAGAGATGTAAGTATTCCTAGCCACCTAAAGTAGGTTTAATAGTCTGCTGTCTCTAAGTCATTGGCCAGCATTTTCAGAGATGTCTGCTAGCCTTCAGTATAGTAAACAGCTCAAGACACTTCAGATTCAACACACAAAACTCAACAGCACTTTTAATACTGCTCGTGTGTTCCCACTCTTTAAAGTGGAAATTCTTGACCATGAGGAATAGATACTGCTATTAATTAAACAGATACTATATGCTACAAATTTATGACATAATTGAATATTTTTATGTTCAAGGAATTCCTACTGAATTGACTTTGATAAGACATTCCCCTAGAAAAACAAGTTAGTGTTGATGCAGATTAAGAATAATCTCAAAACTATGACAGAATCAATCTGGAAGATATAAACAATACTTCTCTTTTCAAAAAGCTCAGCCCATTTAACAAATGGTAATAAACTGATATTTTGATTCTACTTGGCATATATCCTTTGAAACAAATACCTTGTTATTACTGATGAACCCAGATTTTAAAATCTTGCGACATTCAAGCCAACCAAAGTTTTATTTTCAATTTTGAGTGGTGCTGGATTTAGAACATATTATGATTGTCAATTCTGATTTTCTTTTTAAGGATGGAAGTTTTTGAGAGGGGGTAGTACAGGATCCTCTCTAATTCATGCCAATAGAAAAGTGAAGAGTGGGTATTAAGTTACATATTTTGTATGAGAATCAACCCAACAGAATCACCTATTAGAAATGGATACCAATTCTGGTCTCTTGAACCTTGCTTCACATCTCTTATTATTTAAACTGAATGATGTCAATAACTGGGTATCTCCATGCCACAGTAACTTACAGTCCTTCAATTCAGGTTTCATAACTGCACAGAATACGCACTCGCTATGTTGTAAACCTATGATGTATATAATTTGAGTGCTTTTTAGTCATTATATCTCAGCACTAGGATTATAACCCTGATTAATGTTATATCTGAAAGGATAAAATAAGATGAATAGGCCTATTGCCACCCAGTAAAAATGCATTTTCCACAAGAATAACTCTGACATTTTCAAGCTTGTGGAATTTTGTTCAAAACAAGATAGGAATGTCAATTGAGCTATAAAATTTTACCCATGTGTAAAACACTATCAGTCTGTTTATGTCAAACAAATGTGCTTAAATAGTACTATGGTTAAAGAGATTGCTAACTAGCTCCAAAACATTGCAATAACCACTGTAACAGATTGTGCCTTTCAGGTTGGTATCATAAAATCATTGAGTGATTATAGTCCTTAACAGCCAACTAATGGCTTAAGTGTGAGCAGTTACATCCAAGCCCATCATTTCTCGAGGATTAATCCAACAAATAGTCAGTGATAGCAAAAGGGATAATTTATCTTCACTGCTTCCAAATGTGTGGCTATCATTCTGTAATGAGCGCATCAAGCTGAATCAGACTAAAACGAGTTTCGTGTATAAGCTACACAATGGTAGAAAATAAATCTGGGAAATCTCTTACACCTAAACTATAGACTGTATTTAAACAAGGAAATAATGTAAATTTCCAGAATTTTCAATTATATAAGCCAATGCCAACAATTTCTTACAAAATCACTGCCTGACAAATGTGTGGGTTTCCTTACAGCTGGCCTGAGCAATCATGTTGTCTTACTCATCCTATGTACTCACAGCAGTAGCTGCTTTGATAGTGACTTGCCACGCATTGAGTAAATTTCCAGAAATTTCTGGGCTACCTGATATCCCTGGAAAAGATGTTCTGAAAGGACTACCACGTGTACCGGGTAAGTAAACTTCCCTTTTTTGCACCGGATCCTTGTCATGAAGGCAGCACGACACAGAAGGACGTGTGCTCTCCAGGAAGCAGCTGTGTTAAGCAGAGGAAGGAAAACTGAATGGAGGAAACAGGCAGTTTAATTTTTTTTCTCCCAAAAGACAGGCCTCTGCTCTCATCTGGGAGAAGAGAGGAAGTGAACAAGTTATAAATACTTTGATATAAATATTATATATATAAATATGTCTTTACAGTGCTTTTTCTATTGACTTTCCAAAGGGAATTGCTTCTTTCACAGGAGAAGTTATCTTTTTTTTTCTTTTTTTTTTTTTAAATACAAAGGCAATGTTATCTAGTATTCAAAAGTGTAATTAAAAGGATTCTGGTATATTTCTCTAGTGTTCAAAGATGGTATGTGCAAAAGTAGACTTGTAAGGAACACACTTTGCACTCTGTAATTTTCCTTCTATGTAGAAATGCATTCTCCAAGTCTGTTGACAAGGCTAAAACACTATCAATATTATCCATAAACTCTCTTTATTAGGTCAAATATGGGTGTTTTTTTTTAATGAATTGTGAAGTGCAGTAACTGTTGCAAAATTGCAACTTGGAGATGCAGCAATATTTTGTCGTTCTATGTTGCTATTTGTTTCAGTTGTGAATAATTGGAACATGATCATGGAAGAACATTAATGATTTTATTCTACATGTAGGACCTTTATTACCCATGGAAATGGGTATGAAAAAGGAATCTACCTTTACAGTGCTTTACAGTACTGCTAAAGTACACTATCTATGCAGAAACTTTCCTCTACTAGTGTTTATGCCTTCATTAAAATAAGATCCCACCATAAAAACACAAAGCATCCACCCTGCACATTAAAAGAAAATAGTATGGTGTCACAGGAACTGTTCCCTCCCCAAAATCTCCCTTGTGCTTGTTCACCACCATTTAGTAGAATGAAACAAATTCTTTTTGGCAGAGCCAGTTTCACAGATATAACAAAAAAAATTCTTCAACCTAGAAAAACTGAGTTGCTTCTGTGCATTAGTAGCATTTTAGTAGCATTTTAGAGGGTTGGAGGTTTTTGTTAGTTTGCTTTAATATATATTAACAACAACATGAAAAAATTACTGAGAAAATATTTATTTTACACCTGATGATGTAAAAAAAATACTATTACATGCTAGTTAGTTCTGGAAAGGTACTAGTTTTATCAAGGGAATTGTTCCTATCAGCAGAGCTTAGTTTTGCTTGATTGTATAACTTTTATTTTTATCTGTATAGGTCTACCTGGTTCTCTGGACACTGGATGCCACAATCTTTTAGTAAATTTGGAACACCGACTTTTCCAACTCGAAGCCGGTAATTCTTCCCCTTGTTATTTTTTCAACTCACAAACAGTTCTAAGCACAATAGGCAAAGTTAATTATAGACTCATGACTTGTAGGAAGGAAATTTCATTTGAAAATGGTACTAAGTCTCAAAACTCCATTTTCTCATCCAAAGCTTGGGAAATCAAGACCCTGTTTCCCTGGAGTAGCAGATTTCTTTTAGCAACAGTAACACACACTTATTAAAATTTGATTTATTTGAAAAAAATATTCCAACCGATGTTGCACTTTCCACACAGATTCCTGGGAACTCCTCAGTTTTATACTCCATATTTTTATCTATCAGCAACCAGATTGTTGAGAGTGGTAAATTGTTTCTTATTGAGAAAGAATTCCCAAAAAATTATCACTTCTCTATTTCACTTGCTCAAATTTGAAGTAAACTGATCCTCTTTAGAAAGCACACTCAATATAACAGGGCTCATAGAGTATGTGGCAAATGTGAGTGGGGCATCCTTGTCTTGGAGACAAGGACAGATGGTCACAAGGAGCATAACAATAAACTTAGGGAAAAACTAGTGAATGGGTAAAATTTAAGATCTTTTTTTCTCTTAATCCTTTACTCTCATTTTTGCCTACTCTTCCTCTTACCACTTTTAATTTTCTCTTAATCTCTTGTTTTCTCTTTTTTTTTTTTCTTTTTCTTCAATAGGCCATAGAAAATTTAAAAAGCTAAGTGGGTTTTTTCTTTTCATGTTTCAGCACTTGCTTTGAATGGGAAAATAAGAGAAGTAGGAGAGAAAGTGTTTGCTACCAATGGAAAGAAAGCCGATTTTGCATCTGCACTACGATCCTGTGAAGAGGCTGGAGGAACTCTTGCAACTCCCATGAATGAGGAGGAGAATAAAGCTATTATGGACATTGTGAAACAGTATAAGCAATATGCTTACTTGGGCATTAAAGAGTGTGAGACTTCAGGCCAGTTTACATATATAACTGGCATTCCCCTGAGTTACACCAAGTGGCACCAATATGAGCCTAATGGCAAAGGGAAAGAAAAATGTGTAGAGATGTACAAGGATGGGAGCTGGAATGACAAAAAGTGCAACCTGTATCGTCTCACAATCTGTGAATTTTAAAGAATGGCCTTTCAGCCACTTCAGTGTGTGGAGACAATGAAATATGCTATATCTTAGGTTTATAAAATTTCTGCAAATTTTCTGTATCTTAAAATCTAAAATGAATCATATGTAGGTAATTTTTTATCCTTAAGAAAATGCTAAATGTGGTAGGTGATTAACATAATTAAAATGTCCTTAATCTGATGTGTTTCTCTCTTTTGGATGGTTGGGAATACCTCAGAATTCATTTTTCATGGCAGACTGTGCCTTTGTAAAGATTAGAGGAAACTTACAAGGTCTGACCTGGGATATTGGAAAAATCTGAAGTTAAAATTGCCCATAGCTTCACAGTGGAAGAGTTTCCAAGTACTTAATAGTTTCTGCCTTAAAAGAGATGCCCAGAGTTTTCTTCACTGGAGCAATTATGGTCTCAGGTTCTGTACCTCACTTTCAGTTATGGAGCTTGTGTCGAATTTAAGCACACACTGGCTCATTCAGCATCCACATTTAATTTATACTTTATGAAAATGTTAACAGTACCTGTTACAATTAATTATTGTAGTTTCAGAAGCTCCTCTCTATAAAACACTAAGCTAAATATTGCATTAGATCCAAATAGACAAAGATACGTGTATAAAATGCTAAAGATTGCATTTTGTTGCTAAAGCAACACAGTCCCTCAGAAAACTATCTTTTACAAAATATTTATCTTTTACAAAATGTTTTCACTGCTTACTCAGCTTGGGTAGCTGGTGAGCAGGGGCAGCTCAGTAGAGTACCACGAGTAGCAATATCTCACATACTTACCTTGCCATGAGGGGTCCTGGGCCAACCCATCATCATTTTCATACCACCTGAAGGGAAAAAAAAGGAAAGAGTAAAGTTAAAAATACATTTATAAACACTGCATATCCTGCTCCTTCCCCACGTTTGGCTTCTATGCAGGGAGCCCCAAGGAAGCTGAAAAAGTACACCCAGTACCATGTTAGATAGATTTCAAAATGTGAACATGCCTTACAAAGTAGCTTGCTTTGAGACTTATGACCATGATACCATTTTAGCCAAAAGTTTCAAATGGAAAGGGAACAGATTATACCATGATGAAAATTCTGACTCTCAGGTTACACTGAGAAAAAGTAAGGCTAAATTAATACCTTTTAATTTTCCTGGGCTTAGCTCTGACCAGCTGCACTCAAGCTTCTGGAAAGAGTGAAAGATCTACTTAAAACTACCACTTAAATTTTAAATATTAGTATTTAAGTAAGTAAATGTCAATAGCAATTTTTGAGTCTTTTACTTATGCAGATTCTTTGTTAGAGCAAGGGGATTGCCTGTCGTAAAAAGGCATCATGTTAGAGAAAGGGGCCCCCACCCAAGGAAAAAAAACCACTACCAACATGGTCTTTTACTATCAGAACCAAATAAGCATATTCATTTACATAGATCTCCAACTAGTTGTGGAGTATTCTATTCCTTTGCTTAATGAGTACTTTATTTCTACCACGTTGGTGTTTTCAAGCTAACTATAGAAATCTCTTGTTAAAATCCTTAATGTGTAAAATCTTAAAAATGGCCTAACACAATATATCATCTATATCTGAACAGATTTAGACTTCAAAACACTTAGGGTTTTTTTATCCAGTTAAGAAAAAAAAGTTGGGTTTTTTTCAGTCAAAAGCTAGTATTTATTACATCAATAAGAAAAGCATCTAGGCTAGCTCTGAGATTCCAATTTCTTTCCATTTTAGCCATTACTACTGAGAAAAGGAAAAAAAACAAATCAAGAACATATATGCTGCTAAAAAATAAAAACACCTCAGATGTGGTGTTTTTCTTTATGAACTGCTAGGCAGCAGTTCCCCCTTTATGGTTCGCACTTGATCTGTAGCATTTCAGGTAATTAAATGAAACAGCTCAGTTATTTTCATAAAATATCCCCATATAACATTGTCCTCAGCTCTTCTCCTGCTGCACTCTGGCCTTCCCCTTCTACCACTCTGAAGCACCTCCTTGTTCTGTGCTCAAGGTCTTGATATATAAAACTGAAGATATCAAAGGGACTTCTGCCAGTTCCCTGCCTTCTTCATAAAAAATTATGTCCACGTTCTTTTGCATGGACTTTCATCTCCTAACTTTCATGAACTTCAGAGAAAAAAAAAAAAGTCCAGTGTCAACCACTATATGTGAAAGAAATAAAATTCCCTAATAAAAGCAATATTCTACAGACAAGCCTGGAATGTGTTCATATCTCATGGGTTTCATACATGGCAATTAAAATCCTCATGTAGGTAGATACTCAGGAGAATGTTGCTTATTCTTTGCAGTTCCACAGAGGAAAATTAACAGAAAAGGTTATTTTTTTTCTTTTAGATAGCTTTTTTTTGTGTTTGTGTATAACCCTATCAATTTATACCCAAAAATGCTGTTTAAAACACCAGAATTTTGGTCTATATTTTGTGAAAGATCTGAATCTTCCATTTACATATTAATGGATTTTTTTTAATGGATGGAGAGGTTGGGCACAAGAAGAAACAGAATAAATTGTTTCTGTGTTCTGTTATGGTAGTATATATAATTTTGATAAAATCTGTTTTTAGAAGTACAAAGAGCAACAATAATCCTTGATTTATAATGACCAGAGCAGGAAAAATCCAGGTTAGTCTTTTTCTCTTAGTTTATAATAATTTGCTACACAAATGCAATGTAAAAGTAAGATGTTTAAATCAGAAAATAAGTTACTCATTGGCTACAGAGGCCAATTTTAAGAATTAAGATCTTAGTATAAGTAAAAGGATGGCAAAAATTCAGCCCCTTTTGAAGGAAATGGATTGTGTCTCACATAAGATAAATTGAATACAATTGTTATTACAGTATATTTAACAGTGAGGCCATGGCCATAAAAATTATGAATATTTATTTCAGAGAGAATTCTCTCTGATGCAGAGTTATATCTTCTTTTATAATGATATAATTTATTTAGTTGTTTTAGCTTAGGAATACTATTAGCAATTTTGAGCACTTAAAAAGCTCACACCAGCTCCCATCAGGCCCTACCACATGTTAAGAAATTAACCTTCAATTACATCAAATGAGAATTTTTCTGTGACTTCCTGATTTTTTCAGAAATTTGATTAAAAAAACCCTCAAAAACAAGCAAGCCCCATGGTTCTTGAGAAAATTGAGTTCATATTCAGCCTTACGTGAACATAACTGACAGGATTGTGACACAGGCTGGCAGAGCTACCTTATCTTGTATTAATTGTGGGCTGTGCCTCTTGCAGGTTTTTTTTAGACCAAGTTTAAAGAATAATTGCGCTACTGTTCTGTTCTTTTCCAGAAAAAAAAAGAACTTATATGGTGGAAAAACACCAGTGCTTGCTGCTGCAATATCCTAGTAGTGCCCCAACCACAAGAAAGGGTAAAGTTTCATCTGTGTTTTCCATTTATTTGCAGTTTTTCTTCAGAAGAACAATAAGTGCAAGTAAGAGAAGAAATATTTGCCACCAGGAAATTTGTTAGCTGGTTTTGAAACCACTCTGAGAAGTGGCAGAAAGACTAATGGCCTTATTACCATGCCTAAGAACCAGAGGAAAACAATGTTCTTGGGAGTATTGTGTAATGGTACAAGAGACATATTTGTCTGGACCTCAGAGTATCTGATTGCAAGTGATAAGTGATTACCAGAAGTTGAAACACATTGTTATAAAATCATATTAACCTCCAGTTATACAAGCATACCTGATTTTAGAGCACAATAGATACAGGATACCTGGAAATTATAGTAGCACCTTAAAAAATGATAAGGGGACTTGGATTTTATTTGAAGTGCCTGTTAGGAAACTAGGGTTTGGCAGAATTTGGCTCGAGGGTGATAATCCAGGTGTGATGCCAGGTGAAACCTGGAATGAAACTTTCACTCATCTCTGCCTTTTTGCTCAGGAGGTGAACAGCACTGGAAGGCAAGGGAACTTTAACCCTTGAGGAGCCTGTGGCAGTGGTTATTATGATAGTAAAGACTTGAGTGAATTTATCCTTCTGCAGATAAAGGAGGACAACAACAAAGTATATGGAATAATAGTTTCATCTGGTTCATAACCATGAGGTTTTGGTTTCTTTCCCAGTAGAATGCTATTTTGCCATCAACAACTATTGAAGAGATGAGATATTGTCTTGCTTTCTATTTGCTATAAAGACAAAACTTGATTTCTTTCTGTGTTTTTCAGCTGCGCTGAGTGACGTATCAGAGACATCTAGTGACCACTTGGATCTTTCATACATAACTTAAGTCAATGGAGCAAGATGACAGCAGCATTTATGTGCACTGATCACAGTGTCTCCAGGTAAAATGAGGACTTTCTGCTCTAAAATGCTGCTTACAATTTTAAAAACATCAAAAACAAAACAAAACCCCCATGTTGAAGTTTGCCATCCCAGGTGTCCATATCTTGCTGAATTATTTGCTTCCTGTTTTTAATGCTTAGCAAAATTAGCCTCAGCTGTCCTCTGAGAAGGGGAGACACCAGGTCTTACATGCTCTGTGCTCTTCCTGATATTTCCAGACAGAAGGGAGCTGCTGGGGGCAGTCTGGTGCTGATTTGGAAAAGAAAATGAAATGCAGAAAACACAGGACAAGACAGGATGGAAACAACAGCAGAGCAGCACAAATATTAATGTAAACAGAAAATATGGGTGGGGTTGGGGGCATGTAAATACAAACAGAAAATAAGGAAAGAATTTTTAATGTTATCTGAGGTGTGACTAACACTATGAAGGAAAAGAACTAACTTTTAGGAAGCTAAGTATACAAAGGAAAGGCCAACAAACAGATTTACTGGAAGGAACAGACAGCCACTTTCATCAACTGAAATTCAACTCCAGTGTCTGTATTTCTCAAACTAGCTAAGAAAGCAGCATTGACCAATGTTTGCTAAGGACAACATTTGTCCTTAGCATGTTTTGCACGTAACCTGCCTACATTGTGCAACACAACCTACTCCCGGAATATCCTTCCTTTGCTTCACTAGCACTGAAATTATAAAACCCTTTAAGATAGATGTGGAAACACAGAAGAAAAGTTGCTTCTCTACTCAAAAATTTTTTGTTCTTTATCAGATCTGTGTCCTTGAATCTTCCTGGGCTTCTGTGATATGTGGCTCAGAGCAAGATCAGAAAATAGTTTACAAGTTATGATAGTTGTATAAAATATTCTATTAGGAAATCACAAGCAAGCATAGCAGAAATACAGGTATATTTAAGTATCTATTTTAGCTTGCTCCATGTTATTAATATGCTGATGAAAATCCAGAGAAGGAGAGTTTATAATGTATCAAAACTACACCAGTTTTTCTCAGGAGTCTATCACAAGAAAAATTCTGTCTCCCTCCAGGTTTCCCAGGCCATGAGTCAGCATGGGAAACCCACTAATGCAGGCCAAACCTCATGCTCTTCTCACATTTACCTAATCTGTGGTTTCTTCCAGGTGCAGTTGAAATGCTAAAGTTGTTCTCACCATGGATGCAAAGGCCAAGGTTCTGCCAGTGACCTTTTCTAGGGCTCATTTAGAACCCAGGTAATGGCTTGTCTCATGTTCTCTCTTTGGTTTTGGTGGTTTTTTTAAAAAAAAACAATTAGAAAACCTCTGCCAGAAGGTTATTAAAAGCATTGCATCAAGCACTCAAAAGCTAAGAAACTTGAAATTTAACATGAAACTTTAAACAAAGGTTACTCATGCAAATTTAAAACAGCCCTCTTCTGTCAAGATATGTACAACTGAGTACTGCTTATTTATTTTTCACAGGACTGGTGCCTTTTCTAGGGTACTCAATAAACAATGCTGCAGGAACTAGTCAGGCATCTGTGGGCACACCACCGAGGACAAAGGACTCTGCATCTGCTGTTGAAGTAAGTATGAATGTGCAGGGCACAGAGCAGAGTGCCTGTGGAGGTGATCCAGTAGCACCTCAGACCAATATGGATACTGCTCACGTTCCCCCTCTGGTCTCAAAGCACTTTATTCCTCAACTCTCTTGGCTGTTAGCCCTGCTGCAACATCAGGATGCTGGCCTGACACCACAAGGATGATGTGACCACATCTGACTTGTTTGAACTGGAGCACAGCCTCAAACAGCTTTCCTGAAAGTTCCCATTAAATAGAACCAACTTTCAGCTGGGAATAACTTTAAAATGCTTGACAAGGCACCAGTGATGTTCCTCATCTTGAGGACTCTGTACTCACAAGGCTGGTGTAGAGCAGCTTTTTCCTTCACTGAAAGGTCATTGTTCTGTTGGAGAAAACTGTGATTTATGATCTATAACCTTCCCCTGGAGTATTCTGTAAGATGTTAAATATGTGCTTCTGTAGCTGTCTCCTCTATGCACTCTGCAAACGTACCATTGATTTTTGCCTTTGCTGCTACAGTTCTGAGATTCTGCTTTGGTCATTATCACTGGTAAGGCCTTGGTCTCTAATGAGAATGATGATTCATATTTTATTCCAGGTGAATTTGTTTTGGCTTATCTTCAGTGACATTTCCAATTTAACATTTACACAGCCATTCTGTGGAAACATCAGGTATTTCAAATATGTATTGAGAAATTGCTTTGTTCTGCTCTAGGTTTGGTGTTTTAAAACGTGTGAAAGTGTTTCTACAAATTAAAAAGGACCTTCAAGTATTTTCCTCACATTTTAAGTATGTTTACCTCTTGAAGAAAATCATATGCAAATTCATATCAGATGACATGTTCTTTGTATTTCCTGTAAGTAAGAAGATTAATCTCAAGTTACATGCCCTATAAATTAGACCATTTAATAAGCCTTTCTTAATTCATATTGGAGCTGCTAGGTAAGTTGAACATCTTTTAATAAGTTTTTGCTTAAATTTCGTTGAATCTATTAAACTATTACAAAATTTTCCATTTCTGATTTATGTCTCAACATTTTTATTATCACTTTCGCCTATTTTTATAGACCATGTCACCCACTGTGAAGATATGTTAAAAATGGATGCTGCAATGGAAGAATGAGCTTTAAAAGTTGTTCCGTTCTTAAACCAATTGATAAAGACAATTTGACCCAGTTTGTCCTAAACCAACTTTCTCTTGCTAAAGCAACTATGTGTCTGTTGCTCTCCTGTAAAATTAAAATTGAAACTATAGCTTTTTCCATGGGGCAAAATGGCATATAATGATATCTGTTGTACAAAGAAGAGCTCTGAAAGGGATGTTTTGGGTTTTTGCTCTGTGGACTTTTGTAGAGTAGCAGACTGTCTTTTGGAAAAATATTTTAATGATTTGAAATAAGCTAATTTTATAACTGCATTAATGGCATTCATGTCACTGTAAGCAAAGCTTAACATACAGAAAACTTCACACCCAGACAGCAAAATTCTGAAACATTTTCCCCCTTTTTCTTTTTTTTTTTTTTTTTAATACAGGACTCTACAGTGGAGAGACAACCAGTCTGTTTTACCTTTGGCTTTAAATGATGCTGTCTCCACAGCTGTTCCACAAAATCTTAGGAGTAGCTTTTTTCCTACTCCCATTATGTACCCAAGGTACATCTGCAGGATTTCTTTCAAATATTTTCAAGTATTTGACTGGAGGTGGAAGAGATGAAGGATTTATACCAAGTACGTAAAGTTACCATCTCTATTTTTATCTGCTGTGTTCCATTTTTATGCTTGGTAAACTCAGTGCTATCTTGCATAATCTGATGTGGGTTCTACTTGAGAGAAAATAATCAGATCTTTATTAATTCTTTGTATGAAGTAAGATGTCTAAATCTCTCCTATTTAATGATGCAGTGGTTCAATCCACAAAGAAAAGGTTATAATTTTCCATAGCAGCAGGAACTTGCTGCGAAGTGCTTAGGCTGGAGATGCAAGAAAGTGCTTGAACAGCTTAAAGAATTCTATCAAGGATTCAGTCCCTAGACAGTTAAAAGTCAGCTAAACCTACGGCACAAATGCCAGTGTTTTAAGTGGAATGGCTCAATCACTTAGAGGGAAGACTAACTCAGTTTACCAATTCCAGTTTTCCATAAACAGGTAATTGCCAGGAACGTATCCCCTATCCTTACAAAGATCAATGTATAAAGATATCCCCTATTTAAAACACAGCAGTAAACTAAACTATGTCAAACATTTTAAAAGTTCACATTCATTTTCCATGATTAACCTGTGCTTTATCTTGAAAGCCAAGACTCAAACTATAACACAAAGCATATAATAGCTGCTTTTGTTCATAGCTTCCATACCAGTGGCTGATGATGAAATGGGAGACATTAATCATCAATTGGAACGTCGGATTTCCAGACTGGAAGGAGGTATTTTATCTGCCTCTACTTTCTGCTGTAACTTGATTAGTGGGATAGACAAGATGAGCAAAAATGGCTTCTTAGGAAAAAGGCAGTATTTTCTCCAGTTTTGTTGCATTCTATTTATATCCTGTTTATATCATGCATGATAACTCTCAAATGGGGGGATGGGGGATTAGATTTTCATAGTTAGTGGGGGATGCCTGGGTACCAGTTCTGAAGTAGGAGTGCAAGCAAGTCAGAAATGAAACAGATTAAAACCCCTGCCTATGCTGAACTGCTCCATGGGCACCTCATGCTCCCAACAGACAAATAAACTGAACACTGAAAACATACCAAAACAATCACAATTAGATCACATCACTCAAGATCCTACTCACTCAAGCACATAACACCAAATGTCAAGGACATCTGTATACTGCAAACCATCTCAGAGTCTTAGAGAGAGTCTCAAAGAAAGTCATATACTTCTTCCAAATGTAGAATTCCTCACTTCCTTCCCTCCTTCTCCAACCTGTTTTGTGCTTCTCCTGTTTCACTGACTGTGTATTTATGTGCTTCTTCCCTTTTTCCCTTCTCCTCATTTTCAGATTTCTTCTGGCTTTTGGGGGTTAAATTTTTTCCTTCCTTTTTTTTAGCTTTGATTTCAAGTTCACCTTTCCTTTATCTTTTCCTGAGTTTAATCTAAAATTATGGAGGAAAATAGCAGGAGTTAAAATTGGCAGTGAAGTCACCACAAAACAATGCGCAACAGTTTAACAGCTTTCACTTCATCTTACAGTCCTCCGCTTGGAAAAGATGATAACGGCATCTGGAGGAAAAATATTTGCTATCAGTGGGAAAAGGGCTGATTTCAATACTACGCTGCAAAAATGCAAAGAAGCTGGAGGGTCTATTGCTGCTCCGAGGAACCCGGGCGAGAATGATGCCATTCAGTACTTTGTGAAAACTTTTAATACCTACGCCTACCTAGGGGTAAAGGAATCTCTTATTCCAGGCAAATTCCAGTTTCTGGATGGTACAGAGCTGAGCTATACTAACTGGCATTTAAATGAACCTTCTGGCAAAGGGGAGGAGGGATGTGTGGAGATGTACACTGATGGCACTTGGAACGACAAAAGGTGTAACCAGAATCGCCTTATTGTCTGCCAGTTTTAGTGCTTCCCTTGCTGCTCTCTGGCAGGCTTTCTGGAATATGCTTCTCTCTTGGTTGTCTCTTCATTTGTAGCTAGTGAACTCAGACAATGCAGCATGAAAAAATAAAATTCACTCTTTCCCAGCCTGATTTATCTTTTAAACAAATGCCAGCTATAAAGAGGAAATTGTTTATAACAAAACCAGTGGCCATTTTGCCTGTTTTATTATTCATTACCCACTGAGTCTCTTAATACTACTGCCTGTGGGTTTCTACTGCTGTTAGACTGCTAATTTATTACAAGACCAAAAAGTAGATTTCTTGGGCACATACCTAAAGTGACCTGCAGCCAAAAGATTTTCCAGCACCCCTTGACCCATGAGCCTCAAAGTTGTGTGTATTTTGATCCCTTTCTGTAAGTTTCCCTTACCAAAACTACCTGTACAGGCACTCCTGCTACCACTATTGTTGCTCAGCCTGTGTTTCCTTGGCCACTCTCACCCACAACAGGTCCCTTGAAGGAAGACATGAGCACTGCTGAGAGGGTGACACAGAGCCATGAGCACACAGAGGACTCACTCACCTTACATTTCCCATGGGAAACTTTGGAGTCAGCAGGTCTTTAGCCTTCATATACCTCAAAAATGGTGGCCAGAAGCCACCCATCCTGAGCCCCTTCAGCAACTCGTAATCCCTTTCTGACTCAAAGGAGTGAGCCCAAGGTTCCATGCCACAGGGGATGTGTGTGGAAGAGAACACACAGGAGCTAACAGGTTACCATGTGGTTTAGATCAGTAGAGCCATGACAAAGCCAATTTCTTTAAGCTAGATTATACCAAGATTCAGGGACAACTAATTTTGGGCACCACAATGCTGTTTGTCAGACCCTCACTGAGATCCCCAGAAGGGCTAAGTGTGATGGATACCTACCCTGATGAAGCAGCCAATACCCCACACTCCTTGCAGAAGCTGCTCAGAGCCTGCACCTTCCAGCTCAGGCTAAAGGCTCTGCCTAAGCTCCACGACATGGCACAAAGGCTGGTTGAGTGCCTGGGCATGCCTCTGTACACATAAATCCAAGTGCCAGGCCATCAGTCACACTCACTCGCACTGTGTTAGTTCCAGCTTGGTCATGGACAGCTGAGCAAGGAAACGTTGCCCTCTGTGTGACAGGGAGACAGAAGAGTCAAAGTATGAAGGTAACTGGGGAGGGAAGGCGTGCTCACAGCTGGTGTGAACCCAGGGGCCGACAAAAGGGTTGCTTGAGCCTCGTAGCTGTAATTCCAGAGCAGCAACTTACCATGCACAACATTCCTGCACTGGCTTAAATTCAGTTACTGAATTATTTTGAGCACAAGGTCTTGCCACCTGCTCTGTGACAAGGCATGGCTCTTCCTGGCCACAATTTAGCCCTGTGTTTGATGTCAGGGCCTGTAAATCGTTCTTGCCGTTATTCTCTGCAAGCTAAGCAATTTATCTTGCAGGTATTTACTTAGGATGATAAATGCAACAGGGCTAACTTCAAACCAAGACACCTTTCTGTGTGAACAGTTTGGTGCCTGCAGGTGGTCTACCTCCACAGGTTACTTAATTATTCACTCCAGCAGTATTCAAATCCTTCCTCACAATGCATACTAAATAGGACCATGTTTCCAAGAGCTGTAAAGTTATCTCAACATGTGCAAAGATAAAACTTACGTGAGGAAAGTCCTCAGTTTATCCATGCATGTGTTTAGTATGTAAGGAGATCTGTAAGATGTTAACTAATGCCTTGTTTCTGGACAACATAGCCAAAATATAAACTGCTGAATGCCATATCATCTGAGGTGTAGGTAGGCTGCTGTATTAATCCAGCTGAAAGGTACATAGAGGGGAAGTGAGGATTCAGGAGCCCACAGGCACTGTGTCACTTTCTAACTCTATTCTGACTCACGAATGTTTTACAGCTCACCAGTACCTGCCTGCACCCACTAGCTCACCTGTCCATGTCCTCAGCCTTGCGTGACTCCTGTTGTGAAACCAGCTCTGCCATGAGCACAAGGAAACAGGATCGTGGACATCGCCTCGTATAGTAGTTTTCCACTCATATTCCAATAAAGCTTAGGAAGTTTACGATGATTAACATCATCCTGAGAATGAATTTGGATGCACACCCCACCACCACCAAACATTTAAAGCCAAGGTAAGTTTTTTTATTTTATCCTTCTTATCTCCAGAGATATTTGCAGGTGTCTGAAAAAGTGGCTGCCTTCAGTGTTAGTCTAATGAATATGTGCCACAGAAGAAATGTTCCATCACCACGCCATCTTTGGCCATTTCCCCCATGGACTCCCAGGGAAGAGGGTAAAGGACTTTGTGTGTTACTGCACAGCTGCAGATGCTAAGCCTGTTCAGACACTGTAGCTACTTGTGGTTCTAGGTGAGGACATAAAAAACCTCAAAGCAAATATTTGTCATCTTGCCTGACACTGTCACCTCCAGCTCACAGCAGGCAGGACTGGAAACAGCAGTCTTGGCCTGAAAAACAAATTGGTTCAAGATTTGGGCACTGAATTTATTTCCTAAATCTGAATGAGAGGGAAGTATAGCATCCTCTGATTTGTAGAAAGACCCAGGCTGCAGTTTGTCCTTCACACCTTCCCTTGTCAACAAGCAAGGGCCAGATGCAGTACTGTGCTCAGGCAGGAGGGCCAGTTCTCAGGGACTGTGTAATGCCATCTCCACAACAGCATGGACCAGAGCCAGAGCTGGCTTAGCAAAGCCTCTGAAAACGTTTCTACGTGCTCTTTGCTCTGTACAATAGATACTGCGGCAGCCTGAGCATAGCTGTGATTTTTCAAATATGTAAATAAAGCTAAGCTTGTAAGTAGCAAAGTAGGTTGTAGAACGTGCATAGAGACATGGGTGTATGAACCCCTTGAATTTGCAGTGACCTTCATCTCTGAAGCTGCATGTGCTATTCATCATCATCATCATCATCATCATCATCATCATCATCATCATCATCATCATCATCATAATAATCAGTCAGAATATGAGTTAATCAGATTACTCACTTCTGAGTAAATAAAATGATTTATACGGAAAGCCCAAGGGGTTTCCTGGCAAAAAACAGGCCATCAATTTACACTACAAGTGACTATCTCCTAAAGCAGCTTATGCATGTGGGAACAGCCAGCTATTGTTTTGCCGATTCTGAGCAAACTGCAGTCAAGGCAGGCCGGCTTCATCAGTTGTTTGGAAACGATTGTGCCACTTTAAGAACACCAAGTGGGAGGCAACACAAGCACCACTGAACAAACAAGTACCTGTGTACGCTGCTGCGCTCACCTGAGCCTCACACAGGTGAGGGGACGCTGCCCTCACCCTCCCTTGTTCCTTCTGCAGATCGAACACCTCTAACACATGCCCTTGCTGCCTGAGAGTGGAGGATGGACACCCAAAAGAAGCAACACGATTTTTTGTGCAAGACACCTCGAAGACACTGAGAAGGTAAGAGTAGATAGAAAAGATCTGAATACCTACAGGGTCACACAAGTTTTAGAGAGAGCCAGAACTTATTTCAGGTAGTCAAGTTGAGAAAGGTGAAAAAATTCAACACAAATTCAACTGCTTGATGGCCTTCCTGCAAAAATAAAGGGATAGTTAAATTATTTCTCATTTGGTTAAAAGGTTGTCAGCAGGGAAGATATGAAGAAGAAAATATAGAGTTGCTATTCATATAATTTATTTTAAGTTCACTAATATCAAAATAGTTTGCTAAATTGTTAGAATTATGTCTGCAAGTAAATTGCATAGGGCAATCATTTTTTCTCCTTTTAAACTTAGCAGACGTTCAGTGTGCATAAGTTATTCAAACATGTTTAAAGTCTAAATATTTCAGAACAGGAAATGTCTGTTTGACTTACACGTAGGTAACTCATCTCTGCTACACATTCAATAATCAGAAAAATAATAGACATATGTCAGAATGTGTTATCTGACATTAGACAAAATACAAAAGTCAAAACCTTTGTGTCCAGAAAAGTGTGATTGATGATTCCTTTAAATAGCAGCTGAGAAAATTCTCTTGCATTTTAACTTTTATTGTAATCACCTGCTTCCTTTGGAAATGAGGTGAAACTAAAGGCATGATCAGCATAATACCAACAGTGTGCTATACTACTTTTACCTTATTAAATATTCTCTGTCTTCATCATAACTTTCTTTTTCAAAATCTTCTCCCAGGTTTCACATATTTCATTTCTTCACCCAAATTTCATATTTTTTTTAAGTATTTTAAGCTATATCTTTGTCCTGCTGTGACTTTACTCACAGGAAGCTAAATATACACAGATTTTACTTAATTAGACTAAACTACAGCATGTTTTATAAAGGCTGAAATCCTGTATAAATGAATACTGAACTATTTACAATTAGCACCGAATTCAAGTGTTATTTGTAGAGGGAGATATTTATAACAAACAATTTCAATGAAATTTCTTTTAATATTTAATGATTCTGAGAATTTTCATACACTCTTGGTTTGAAAGGTTTAGCCCTCTAGAGATCAAAGCAGCATCATTAGATCTTTCTAAGGTTTTATATAGTTGAAATGCAGCCTTTTCTCTTAGGTATCAAACTCATTAATTTGATTTCTGGCTCTTATAGGAAGGAGTTTTAAGTGACGCTTTTAACTTGCAGTATAGTTATCTCTTGATCATCACCCTGATTTCAAGTCCATGATTGTGCCAGACATCCACGTTTCAAAACTTTTCATGTTCCTACTATTTCCTACCTCTACTTGTAACACAAGAAGTGGCAGAGAAATTCACCTTTCTGCAGGTACACGAGATTACAAGGCACACTATGGACATTGCAGCAGCAATGACCTCCCTCTTCAGAAAACAAATCATGTGTAATTATCTCTAACTATTAATAGGAAGTTGGCAGTTAAGTTAGAGAACAAGTACACAGTAGCACTTGCTTTCCCCCACTTGAAGGCTAAATATTTAAATCACTGACTGCGTGGAAAATGAAGCAGAACTGTTGCTGGTTTATGCCTCTTGACTTGCTTTTCCATTAAAATAATTATGTGCCTGGGAGAAGAATGTTCACACCTCTGCAAAACAAGAAGTGTTCTGCAGCTCCAGTTGTGCTAAAGCACCTGGGAGTTCATCTTTGTATCTCAGTGAGCAGCTCTCATATGCAGATAATATGAGAGCTATAAGCCCTGTTTGTAGAAGATACTGGAATTTCAATAGTAAATACCTGGCTTTATTTAGCTTACTTAATTAGCATAATTTAGTGGAATTGGTGACCTATTAAAATATCAAAGATTGTAGAATCAGTTGAAGGAAAGAAAAGGAAAAGGAAAAAGGAGAGGGAAAGGAAAAGGAAAACAGAAAGGAAAAAGGGAAAAGGAAAAGGAAAAGAAAAGGAAAAGGAAAACGAAAAGGAAAACGAAAAGGAAAGAGCCATCCCGAATCGGCAACCAAGGAAAGGGAGTTGTTCCCAAGGCCAGAAGGAAAACCCACCAGGAGGGTAAGAGCCCAGGCTGGCTAAAGCAAACAGATATACACAGATCATAAGTCCCATTTGGAAGAAAATAATCCAGTGTCCCTCTTTACAGCCTCAGACTCTTGAAATGGAGGAAATAACGGTGGAAACAATCCTGGCCCCGTGGCAAATCCTGCTGGTGATCCTCGCCGCAGTGCTGACCATGAGTCTCCTCATGCTCCTGCCCCCCGCTGCCGTGGTGCTCTGGAGGATGAAGCGTGTGCCGCAGATCTCCCTGCACGGCTCGGTGTGAGCCAGCCCTGCGAACTGCTGCCACACCACCCATCCCTGCAGAGGATGGTTCAGAACGATCACATCTCTCAGGATCACTCTTTCTGCCTAAGATCCACCCAAAAGCAGTGGGTTTACCAATCTATTGCTGCTTAGTTCCTGTGAGTAGAGGATGTGTGTAGTTTTGTCGTCGTGAACTACAGTTCTGAGCACTTTGCCTTTCATTTTTTGGCTATATTTTAATTACTGTTATTGGCTCAGTTCCTAGACTGAGTTCTTCTCTTGTGTTATAATGACCTGAAAGAGAAGCAAGCATAATGCAGCATTGTATTTCCTTAATTAATATCAGGAAAGCCTCCTGTTTATAGTTACACTGTAAATATTACCAAAGCCTTCTAGCTGAGATGAGTGACAGTTATGCAAGTGAACTTATCAAAAGCATGTAGGATACTCTAGGGAGGTAGTACTTTAGTCTGGTTGTATTGCAGAACCTAAAAAATAAATAATCAGAGAATGATGCAATAAATAAGCATCTTGTGCTTCTTTTGACTGATCTGAAAATTTACTTGGCTAAAATGTTCTTAATGTCTTTACTTCTATATGAATTTTCTTCTCTCTGCAACATCCAAGTGCCAGAACACAAAGCCCCCCCCCATCCTGGAGCAGGAGCATGAGGGATGGCCCAATGCTCAGATGTGCCCGGCCAGACACCAACGTGAGGTTAATGCAAACATACAGCAACTGTTTGCCTGAAATAAATTATGCAAATTTACTCTGGGAAATAATGTAATTAAGTTTACTTTAGTTTTTAACTGTCTTGTAGAGGCTTATTGGGTCAACCTCCCTTTCTCATATATAAATAATAACTTGGATGGTGGGCATAGAACAAAACTATTTCTCTGTAAGTTTTTGGAAAAAAAACCCAAAACCAACAAAACACCCAGCAACTCAATCTCCAGCTTAATATCAAATTTATGACACATCATATTAAAGCTTTCCAGCCTAATTCTTCCACATTATGTGATGCTCATTATCAGGATTTCTGACACACAGAATTAATTTAATAAATTAATTTAATTAAACAGATTTAATAGTTTCTGATAGTTTACAAGAGCATGTGTTTGATTTCCTTACAGAATACAATATTAGTTTTCTTTTTTTGGTTGGTTTAGAAAGTCACCAGAATAGATTAATATAATTGAGAGAAAAAATATTTTTTAACACCAGTTGAAAAAATATACTAGAAACTGCTCCAGATATTTTAGTTGAGCATCAGCTGTTAATGAACTGGCTGAAAAGACTCAAAGCCATTACAATTTCATTTGATAGAGATCATTTGTTTGACAGAAATAAACAAACCCACCAGTGATTCAAAAGTCATTGCTTTTCTTTAAGACTACAGCACTTTTGTCTCCAACACAATGACCTAAGTTACTGCTGCATGGTTTATAAGCAGCCAAAGCAGCCAAATCATCCCTTTGCTGATGTAATTATCTGCTCTATTCATTGTCATATGACTGTCTGCTCCTGGGCCTAAAAGCAGCTGCTGTTTTCTTTTGCTTGTAATGACTGGATTTTAAGTCTGAAATATAAGCATGTAAATATATATCTGAATCATTTATCCAATTAATGATGTAAAGGTCAATTATACATCATGTAGCACAAAACTATGCTGTCTGTGTCTGAGAGATTGACAGGAATAGGAAAAAGGTAAAGAAGGGAAAGGAAACACAAACAGATGAGCTGTCTGTCTTCAGATCTACAGCTTCAGTGTTTGCTCAACAGAAGAAAATTAAAATATAACTCTTAATACAGGTTCCACTGAAAACCAAGCAATAACTAAGCTTCTTGTTTACATTTCGTAATAATTCATATGCACATCTCTTTGGCAGCTACAGCTCCACAAATTAACTGGATTATCAGGGCTAAGCTGTTTTTGGTCTTCACTTGCCCCAAGTGCCAGGCAGACAATGGACAGGTTCTCTGCTGGTGTTCTAAACCCCAGTCAGGCAGGCACATGAGTAAAGAATTGCATCCCTACAGCCAGTAACTGTTATGACTTTCATTGTTTTAATGTTCATCAGAGCAATAGTGATTAATTGGCAACTATAAAAGCAAGTAGAAGTATGGTCCTTTCTCATCGAAGATGACCCCTGACAGAGAACGATTTCTGATAACAATTAGTGTGTTTAACTAATGACTGCATCCATTAAAAAACTGTAATCCTTATTTGATTCCAGCTAGACAAATTTAAGCCATAAAAGTGAACTTCTTTCTTTGAAACACTTCTACCATCAGCTATGTGATTAGATTTAGTCTATATCTCTATATGCCAAAGCTGAGGTCATATTATAACTATGGTCTCCAGTCCTTTAACTAAATAAAAGCTGTATGCTTACACGTCTTAGAAATGATTCCACTGCTCTGCTTCTCTTGTCAAAATACCCATGTCAGACTGCAGGCAGCTGGCTGGTCTGTGGCACGAGCTTTTTGGTGCTAGTAACCACAGATGATACAATCAGCCTCCTCATCCCGTTTGGAGCCATCAATGCCTTGCTCAGCAAGCTCTTTGAGGAAGATGTTTAGCTGCTCTCTCTGAGCTTCAGGGAAGGCTAGTGTGTGCAGACAGGTACTGTTGCTGGGGAAATAGGCAGATTTAGCTCCACCGATGGCCATCTCAGAGGCTGGAAAGATCAAAGATGACCAAAAGGAAAATTAAAAAAAAAAAAAAGGCAGCTGAATTACTTTGCTTAGACTTGTCCTCATCTTTAAACAAGTGCTGGAATTCCCATTTTCTAGACTAGTCTTCAACTTGGAATAAAAGTGCCTAAATGATTGCTTTTGTTAAGCCTTAGAAAACAACTGCTTTAGCAACGAGGCACTGTCAACAGTAAAATATTTTTCCACTAACCATAGGAGAGATAGGGTAGCCCATTTGTGTATTTATATGCACATTTATTTTTAAATTAAGGTAATAACAACAGAGTCAGACAGCCTGCTTAGGGTCACAGATTGCTCAATGGACACAAGGGGAGCAGACTTAAAACCCTTGGGCTGCTGCATGAAGATGCTGGCTGGGGACCAGCTGCTGGGTTTTATTGTGTGTACACACAGGGAATAGTGCAGGTGATGGCCAATTTTATTGAGATTCTTCAAATACTGCTGCAAGATAAACAGTTTTATATTCTACTGCTGTCTGTTCAGTGGGTCACACAGACTTTGTGCAACAAGGGGTTTGTGTCAAGGTGATACCAATTTCCTGTTAAAAAAAAAAAAGGTGCATCTTCCCACAAATATTGCATATGTGTCATATTTGCTACCCCAAGTTGAAATGGCAGTGCTCAGGCCTTTGTGATAGTTTTAAAGCTAAGGTGATTTCTCATTCAGCAATTTGCCAGCCCAGAGCTAGCTCTCAAAATGTCACACATGCCAAGGTTGTCACACGTGCCAAGAAAGAAAACCTTTTCTTTCCTCCTTTTTTTTTAAACAAAAGAGACAGAACCTCCCTTCCTCATGAACAGATATGTCTGAGAAATACTCACGGTTGCAAACAGCCAGTTCCTTTCCCCCAACAAGCTGTGTGGTCCAGGAAAACCCAGTGGCATTGCTGCATACTTCATACAGTCTGCTGCTTCTGAGGAACTGAAAGTCATAACCCTTGGGAAACAATGACAGGGAGCAAATAAACAGTGTCTTAGGATAGGTCATGGTAAATGTAAGATGAAGAAACATTCAGTCAGCGAAGATCAATACAAACACTACAACTAATCCCTCTATAGCAAGGAAAATTATGCATTACACAATAAACAGCTGTAAATTAATGCATGGATGCAGCAATATAGCAGCAGTAAGCCATGAATGTTACCTTGTTGCACATGGGTTTGCAGTACTGAGTGCTGTCGATGGTGACACACACCAGCCCACCATTTCTTGGTGCCAGGGGGAGAGGGCATGAAGGTAGCTGCTTGCAAACTTTTGAGTGGATAAAAAACAACAATAAAAAAACCCAAAACTAGAAAAACCCCAAACAAACAAACAAACAAAAAGTCAAGAAAACGGTGTATCAGAGTGAAAGTGATTATAAAAATCTCCCCTTCCCAAGCAAACTCACTGACCTGGGTATGGTTGATAACTGCCCCCACTAGGTGACTTTGTCAAAGTAAGCATTTTCACTTGTTTGAAGGTTTTTTTCCCTTTTTATTTTTTTGGCAACACCCAATTTTTCCATCACTTTCCCACCACAACAGTGTCAGCCCCAGTTACATTTTAGAGATAGCTCAAAGGGGCATTTGCATTCGCAGCACTGACATTCAGTACTATTATGGCCAAAATTATCCAAATATTTCTTGGAAAAATATGACTGGCATACTGGCTCCCAGACACCAAGGAGGCTCTGTCTGGAGGGTGGAGAAGGCCCTGCTGCCCCTGTGACTCTGCACTGCTGCTCAGCACTGGTGCCTGAGCTGCAGGAACAGAGGGACTGCTCATATTTGTGCTGCTGTGCCTCCCCAATTCCTGCCAGCCCAGTGGTTAAGCATCTGTACCTTCTGCTGCTTATTTCCCCCAAAGAAATGCAGACATTTGGCTTACTATGACTGCAGGGAGAACAAGTTGGTTGGTACAGGAAGGGACTCACATTTCTCTTGAACAGGGCGCAGGAGATCGAGCGTTTCTTGCAGTGTCCAGACAAGAGAATTGATTGAAACTTTCTCACCCTTGGCAATCATTTCAGGAAGGCATTTTGAATATTTCTATGGATAAAAGGGAGAAAATGTCTAAGTTTAAAAGGAAAAACCTTGGAGCCTTGGAATTGATTAATTAAAGTGGTCACATAATTTTCCTTTTCTTTTTTTTTCTTAATACAAAACAAGAACCATCTGGAAAGTTGTATAGCTTTAAGTAATCCTAATCTCCCCACAATGTTTTGGAAGAAATCTGGCAGCTTTTTTTTTAAATTGTGACTAGATAGGATTTTTTCCATCATATTGAGCTCAAGAAGAGGACTGGTATGGGTTTGGTGGTTTTCTTCCTACATATGAAAACATGCCTTTGTAAACAACTGTATGTACTTTATTCCTCTATAAAACATTGGTTTGTTATGCTTATCTTCTGAATGCTGACACCTTACAGACTCTGTATGTTTGCGTGTGTAAAAAAAAAATCTATTTGTGAATGTGTGCAAACAAAGAAGTTAATGGATTCTCAGCTAGCTATTATTGTTTATATAGCTATACTGTTTATGTTAAAGCCACTTTATATGTATCCAGAGCAAAGCAAAACTGGAAAATAAATCCACGAGGACATTTTTTGGTCTAGCAGTAGCAGGACCAAAGACATGGCAAGGCAAATGACAATGATATTTTTCTGCCCCTGCATGTCCTCCCCTCCCTCCCAGCACGTACTTTGCACGTTGCCAAATCAGTACACGAGTTGTGCTTGCCCAGCCAGCCCAGGCAGAGGTGACAGGAGCCCACCAGCACAAGAGGGGGGTGCAGAGTAGGCCCTGGGGTGGCCAGTGCAGCCAAGCTCTTACCTCAAGACTCTCATTCACATCATCTATGGTTGCACTTTTGCATTCACTTGGACTGGCAAAAGCTCTGATTTCAGTAAAATCTAAAAGACAAGCAGAAACAGGTACTTAGCAATGTAATAATCCTTCCTGACACATCAACAAACCCCAAATACCACATCGTAGTGCTTGTTTAGAGGAATTGTGCCACTATCCTGCAGTCCTAGTCCTGCCTTGTATACCTGAGGTGATCAGGGCTCAAATGTAAATAAGCTGTACAAATATTGATTTATTTGAAGCAGTTAGCAATCTGAACAACATTTGTGGCCAATTGGAGCTGGGTTCCTGAGCAGAGTCCTTCATTTCTGTAAGACAGCCACTAATAATTATTATTAATACTAATTTTTACAAAATTAATTTATAATTTATAATACTAATTATTAATAATACTAATAATTGATAATCATATTCAAGAATGGCAATAACTTACCTGCAAGAAGCAGTGCTGAACTTAGGAAAACCAGTGTTTTCCAGAGTGGGCAGAAGCAGAACAACATTTTTTTCCTGCAGGAGACCAGGGGCTAATTACCTGTTGCTTGTGGTGCCCAGGAGCGAAAGCACTGGAGTCAGGCACAAAGCTGCGTGTCTGTGGGTCACTGGTTGTTTACAGTGGGCCTGGCTCCAAAGCAGAGCTGTGATAAGGGATTAGGGGGATGAACATGTTGCCCTACTTGCCAGGAAGCCCAAGGAGAGCTTGCCAGCAGGGTTTACAGAGGGCAAGGGGTGTTCTCGTTAGGGTACTGAGCCAGATCGGCTTCTCTGCTGCTGCCAACTCCACTGGGAAATTTTCAGATTAACTGGTTTACTGTAAACATGTTTAGTGTATGCACATTCTTGTGTGCTCTTGCTCTCTATCTACCTTCCCATCTGTCTCTGTTTGTCTGTCTCTCTCTCACACACATATTCTCACAGAAGACATAAGAATACCTTACCTACAGGGCTCCACCTCATATCTTATGGTCCAAGAGAAAGCTCAGAACATCAAATGACAACTGATTTGAACCAGGGGAATATACCCTGTATCCTGTAGCATCCAGAATTTAGCTCCTTTTTTTTTTTTTTTCATGGAGCCATGAACCTCGTATGCTTATATCCACTTATGGGAAAAGCTGAATAACTCGCAGAATTGCCATAGAAGTTTGATCATTTACCCTACGCATTTACTAGCAGATTAACCCAATTATCCAGCTACTGCTAACATGATAGGTGTGTGCTGATCCCATCTGTAAAATCCAGTGTTCAGTCATAGCCTTTCATCTGACAGCCTGTCACCCCCCCCCAAACACACACTGCCAAGCCCTGCCTGGCCATCAACCAGCTACAGACACAACCCCCACCCACCGCTCCTCTCCAACAAACCTTTAATGGTTGTTACTGTCACTACCAGAGCAGAACTGTTCATTTTGTCTGCAGGTGGATTTTTTTGTTGAGACATGGGCATTCTGCTTCCGTGTTGTGTTACGCACCACATTTATTTATAAGGCACTTACTTTCTCAGGTTTCTTTTTTTTAAAGTTTTCATTCATTTGCTTCTGTTGGTTGTAGTCTGATATATTACGACCAGATGACCCTGAAGAAGTTAAGCCAACAGCAAGACATCCAGCACATTCACAAAGAAGTGTCTTCTTATGCCATCTCAGGAACATTAGCATAATTAATAAAGTGGAGCAGCCTCTGGCTTGACCAGATAGACTTTGTATTTATGACATACTTGAAAAGAATAAATGGCAGCTTTTCCTTTAGCATTCATCACAGTCAGGCACTCTCCTCCACATCTATTTGGGAGGCACTGTACAAAGACATTTAGTTAGGAGATAAACACGGGGTGGCAGCATTTCTCCAGCGTAGAAGATTTAACAGAAGGCTGGGTAAACCACGAAGTCCCTCTTGGGGGCCATACACAGATAACCCTTGTATTTCAGAATTAAGTTCCACTTGTTGCCTACTGACAAACAAAGCCGGTCACAGAAGATCTCACAGCCTCCAAATTTAAACAAACCTGTGATTAATCCACAGTCCTTTGCGAAAAGTAGTTCACCACAATCTAGGAGAATACAGCACATGGGCACAGAAAAGTCCTTGCCCTCAGCCTGGAGCAATCCAGCCCACGTGGACAGCAGCAACCCTGACCTGTCAGGAGCAGAGGTTGTCACTGGCTCCAGCAGGCGTAACAGGGCACAGTACCCAGCAGTACCCAAACCCCACAGCCAAGTGCTAGCACAGGCAAGGATGTTGCTCGCGGGGCACACACAGTCAGCTAGGGCCCAGCTCTCTGGCCAAATTTTAACCTCATGCTTCGTGTTATGCTGCAGTTATTTCTCTGTGCTTTACTTTATTCCCAAATTACATCCGACACAGAAAGCCATGCAATAAACCTAAAGTTTGGGAGCAAAAATTATGAAAGAATACTGTATAACACCAACCTAAGAGTCACAAATAAGAATACTTATTAACTAAGGTTCTGCTAATCACAAGGACTAAAGAGCAATCACATATGTATTATAAGACAAATTTGTATCACAGTTCCAAAATCTAATTAAAAAATTCAATTATGTTGGTAAACTAAAATCATACAAGAGTATAAGAGGGTGAGTTGAGATGAACCATTACACTGCAATATTAAAAAACCCCAAAACACATAAAAAGAAACCCCTTTACATTCAGGGTAGGAAAAAGCTTTTTATTCTATGATTGTTGTTTCATAGGAGACCACTTATGTTTCAAAAACACAGGTAATTGAAACACAACAATAACAGCACATATACAGTGACGGTGATTTAAATATTACATATAGGATAACATCTTTTACAAAAGAGGCCAAGATAGGGTTGTGTGATATTCAGCCTTCTCCCATCAAAGCAACCCCCAGCTGAATGCAATGCTAACTCCAGTAAGGAAATTGGACCCCAGAATTTCCCATCATCTAATTAGAAGCAAGAGATCTGCTGATCCTTAGTCAGAGTTGGGAAAGTTGTCTTCACCTTTGCCCATCAAAGGTTTGAGGTTCAGCTATTAGTTTGAGTACCTGAGTCACACTTTGTCATTATGAAAAGAACCAAGAGAGCAGCAGTTAAGAGTAAACTGTTTTTTGTTGTCTTATGCCGATTGAAAAAACAGACTCTGTCCATTATATCTTGGATAATAAAAGACACTGAGGGTTAAAAAAAATCAATTTCCAAGAAAATATCCTTTTCTTTCTTTCCATTTAAAATCTAAATTTCCTTTTGTTGAATGCAAAGCTGTCAAATTTGATTTCAGAAGCACCCTCATCATTAGTGGACTTCCTTTCTGTTTTTAAGAGTTGACAGCTAATGTCAAAACACAAGTTTTTTAGGCACTTCCCATGGGAATTCCTTTCTTCCAAAGTGACCATAACAAGCTGTCTTCTGGTAAATGGGTTTTTTCAGATCCAAATCCCTGTGTATATAATAAAAAGAAGAAAAAAATTGTCATATTAAGATGCTTCATGATAACTACTATTAAAATCCTAATGTTGAAAGCCATTTCTCACCCTTAGTCGAACAAGCATATTCTGGAGATGCAAGCATACCAGTGAACGTGTCCAATGGGGACAATAAAAGTGACAACACAACTTAAATGTCAAGTACTTTAGGACTGCAGGCCTTATTATTGTGAGTTATTAATTGTAGGTGAAAACATGAAATAATCTTCAATTAATTTTGTAAAACAAAAACACATCCTTGTTTTCACAGCTAAGTAATATAAAATTCTTGGAATACAGAAGTTGTTTTATTTAAATTCCATATATTATTGAAGGCCAAATGCTGAAAGTATATGCTGCATATGAAACTTGAAAAGTATATCTGTAATCTTAAAATGTATGGCACATGGGGAGAACCATAGAAACTCTCAACTGCAAATACTGACAAAATGACAGAATGAGAGAAAGTCCTCCTGTACTGCATGGAACAATCCCCTGCTGGTACAAGAGGCTTCCTCTTACAGTGTAACAGCTAAAGATTTTGGAAGAAGCCACTTCTAGGATGTGACCACCAGGATATTTTCCTTTTTGTGCGTTTCTATACCTGACAATGACTCCAGGTCGAAGATCAAAGTTTTTGTGTACAATGTCCAGCAGCTCCTTCTCTGTTTTTTGGGAAGTTCCATAAGTGAACAATGAAATGGACAGTGGATGAGCAACCCCAATGGCATAAGAAACCTGTGTGGAAAAAAGGCACCATAGTTAGCCAATAAACACAGCACCTCAGGGAACAGTATGCAGCAGAGGAAAGCATTCATTTTTGAATCTCCTTATGCAAACTAGGGCCTCTCCTTCACTTTTCATATTTGCATAATCTATATTTGCAGGAAAAAAAGAATACTTTGAAAATGCTGAGGTCTCTGGATGACTTTCTTCCCCATTATCCAATCACCCCATGCTCATTCCCATAACAGTAAATGTCAGAGGGTTGAGGGTTCAATAAAAGTCCAGAAAAATGGCCCATAAAACAAAAGCTAAATGAACAGTTCCAGCTTCAAGAAGCTGATACTGGTGACATTGCACTGGTTTTGAACCAAGCACATCAAGTTTTCCTTTCTTCAACCCCAAACCATCATCAAAACCACTTCTACTACGGGGTCCTGTACGATGCGTATTCAAAGTAACTCTGAAAAGGAAATATCTCTTTGAGAAAAGCAGCATTCTTGGCAAACCATACCTGAACCAGGACACGGCGGCAGAGCCCAGCTTTCACCAGAGACTTGGCCACCCAGCGGGCTGCGTACGCGGCCGACCGATCCACCTTCGTGTAGTCCTTGCCCGAAAAGGCACCACCTCCGTGTGCTCCCCAGCCACCGTAAGTATCCACTATGATCTTCCGCCCAGTAACACCAGCATCACCCTAAATCAGCAAAACAATTTGTCCGTTTTACAGTTTGTTCTATTGTAAGTCTCAAACCAGGCTATGCTTTCCTTCGGAAGACTGCAACAATGTGTAAGGTAGCTGTGGGGTAGCTGAAGGAATGAACCTGTCTCACCAAGCTACAACAGTGGCTATAATTGTTCTTTAAAGCCAGATTCACAAGACAAGCCATTCACCAATTTGTCTGGTAACCAAGCAAACAGGTTTACACACAGATAACTGGAGTATGCACTGCCTGGTTTAAAAGTGAATATTCCTGGCAATATGGAAACTTTAGTTTAGAAATGATGTACCTATGATACCCAAACCAATTACAGAATATTGCTAAAAAACTATGTGCCGTATAGGAACCATTGAGAGATTTCACACTCTTAAAAAAAAATGAATAAAACAAAAAACCACAAAAAACCCCCAAACCCCCAAAAAGTCCCACAGCAAAAAAATCAGACTTTCATATATTTTGGTCAAAATCTGAAGTTGTGTAAATATTAAATAGTAATTTTTTTTATTATTATTTTATTTATCAAAAGGTATGCCAGTGGTACCTTATACATCATTATATGGGTGCTGGCACCCAGCACTTCCAGTGCAGCGTCAGAGACTGTCATACAAATATGTACTAAAAAACACATTTCCAACCTCAAAGTATTTATAGTATAATTTAAACTGTACACAACAGCTATGGAGTACTAGGCAGTAATAAGTAACTGAGAAGGAAGGATTACTTCTTTCTAAGAACAGATACTTATAGATGAATATTCTAAAATATTAAATAAGGAGGTGTAGATAACCTTCTAGCTGCCTATACACCTATCCTGACTTCTTCTTACAAGAACTTCATATTTTCATTTGATCTGGGTTAGCTGATCAAGAGCTGACTAATTGTCTGACCCCTGCACTTTACTAAATCTTTAAGATTTTGGTGTGAATGGAAATGTGTCCAAATTTGAAATTCAGTCTCCACCTGTGCAGGCAGATTTGAAATTCTTTGTCTCAAAACATCATGTTACTAAAATTCAACTGCTGGAATGTTTGCACGGCAAACACACGTGGAGAGTCAACGTTTTTCTTAGGAAGACTATGCATATACACAGAAGAAAACCTTTGGCACTGTTTGTTTCATTCTGCTAAGAAAGGAGCAAGATGTAAATTTTCAGATAATTTAGGCTGCCTAAAGGAACCTGTCCTCGGGTTCTTCTGCTTGACTCATCCTTAATTTTTGATGGCACAGACAGTTGCAATGAGAACACCTTTTGTACCTTCATGACTTGACAGCAGAACAGAGTGAGAGGGAGAGAAATAAATGAACACGTGAAAAGGTGTTTCAAAGGTGCTGAACAAGCACAAATGCATCTGTAAAGCATGTGGAAGTCATTATTGTGATGAGCTGTAATGTCCTCACCACACCAGAAGGTTTTGCTGTTGGGAAAACAGTGACAGCAGCAAAACTAACGATTTTGCCATAGCCAGAACTCAAGGCACCACTGCACTCAAAAACATAAGTGAAATACGTGTGCCTTCCTTAGATGAACTCAGCTGGAGGTTAAGGCAGCTTTCTACAGCTAGCCTTGTTAAAAATATAACTGAGTAACCAGAAGGTACAAGATATTCAAGGCAAGAAAATAAATAGTTATTTTCTGGTTGCTGCAATGCTATTGTAAATTGCACAAGTGCTGATAGCAGTTGTAAGGTCACGGACACATAGGCTGGTTGACCCATACTAAGTAAACTTAGCCCAGGTTTAAAAAGCTGTAAACAGACACTTTGACATGCCTCTGTTTGTATGTGCAAACATATGCAATAGAGTTCTAGCACAGGAGTAGAAAGGGTATTCCTGGGTGAGTTATCATATGTAATTATATTACATTTTTAAATGGATGCAGTTCAGTACACATCTGAAAGATTTACATTTTTAATGGTGCAGGTTACCGCACACATAAAAAATTTCATATATGTAGCCTTCTTTTTGTATGTAGCTGTGATTGCTGCATTGATTCCTTCACTTCAAGTTATGGCTCAAGTTTGACTCTCCATTTGTTCATAGTCTAAGATGTGAATGATACACAAAAGTACAGTGATACAACCAATTCAACTGCACAAAAATACATTTTTTTTATAGGAACATTATTATAATGACTAATCTCAACCCCCTCCTACCTGTTACGTGGTACTAAAGTAAAAAAGACACAGCACCTTAGAAATAATTCTGGCAAATTCCAGTAAGTGAATGAATTTAAATAACAAAGGAAAAACGGTGTCTACTTGGATTTATTGTAAAATTGAACCTAATCTCAGGAAGGAGCTCTGAAATTTTCTATGGTTGTTCTGAAAGGATCTGAAGACTAAAATATTTTTTCAAAAACTAAATCTCAGAGAGTGGGAGTTCTGCCTGACTTCTGTGAGTGCAGGATCAAATTATAAATCCCAGCTCCTACATTGCCTAAATAAAGTAAAAGGAACATTTATTTTCTCACCAGAAGAAGCCTATTGGGGCTGATTTTCAGGACAGATGAACACCTTCAGCTCTTACTGGTGTCAGGCAGAAGAGTGAGAGCTATGCAGATCTGAAAATCAGGTTCACTGTAAGACAAGCAAACTTTCTCTTGTCCATCTCTCTGTAAGAAATGCTTTTGATGAGAAAGGACTATGTGTCTCAGTGATGGTCTCAAGGGGGTTTGAGGAAACTCAGAGCTGGGCTGTACATTCCACATGCAATGTAAGATTCAACTCAACCTGCCTGCCTAGTCACAGCACATGTACAGTATAACCATGCTGCCAAAGGTTATTTTGGCATGAAATCCTGAGCCCTTCTCCCACATACAACTGCAGGAAAAACTTGCATTAAGCAGCTTTCACCTTACGGCTGAGGACAGACATGCCAAAAAACTGAGCATTTAAGACACAGAGTGAAAGGCAAGCTCATAGGAGCACCAAAACAACACAAGACAAACCTGAGGCCCTCCAATAACAAAACGGCCACTAGGCTGAAGGTGATAAACAGTATTCTCATCCAAGTATTTTGCAGGGACAACATCTTGGATCACACGTTCCTTCAGGGTTCTGCGCATGTTCTCCAGCGAAATGGTTTCATCGTGCTGCACAGATATCACGATGGTGTGCACACGCACTGGGATCACTGCTCCATTCTTCTGGGTATACTGAACTGTGACCTGAATGGAACAGGGAGAAGGAGGAAGAAAACACCAAAATTGCCATAAAATGTATTACTGATATTCGTCAAATGCCATGCACACTATTACAAAAGTAAAACTATAGCAAAATGTCAATGCTGTCATACATTATAGTGATTACTGTTCACATTGTTGCCAGCGTATGAGAAATAAAGCCTATTTTCTCATCTCATATTTTCTATCCTAAGGAAGAAAATAGAAAATAAAACAAAACAAAACAAAAAAACCTCATCTAGTAGACCATCTGATTCTCTATGAAATCATCCAAAATGTGTCTTTTGGTTGGGATTTCCATCAAAACTTCCAAGCCTTAGAAATTTACATTCTCGTTGCATCTTGAAAATGTCACCCCAAATCCCTAAATATAAATAAATCCTTTGGATGTCCTGTCACTTTTTCAATGAGCACAAACCACTTAGGTCTGAGGGGTTAAATGTCTCTTCACTGGTAGGTGGTTAAGGGCTCTGATACAAGTTAACCACTTTCCAACAGTCAAGGAGACAGTATCATAAGCAGAGAAAAAGCTTTATCTCTTACTTGTAGGTTATCCTGATAGACTTAACAGCTTTTCTTTCCAGAAATATTAAATAGTTTTGAAGACAGCAATTTATGTGCTCAGTTTTCAACTATCTAGACAACCATAGCAGCATTTACCTGTGTCTTAGAGTCAGGTCTCAGCCAAGGAAGTTCTCCATTACGCCTCAGCTCTGCTAACCTGGCATTCAGTTTATGAGCTAGAATAATTGTTAGAGGCATACATTCTTCTGTCTCATCAGTTGCATAACCAAACATCAAACCCTACAGGGGGAGAAAATTTACTTCAATCACTGTTAATGGCACCACAACCAAAGACAATGAGATTTCATCTGAAGCAAAGAGTAAACAGTACCTTCAGGTTTACTCTCTACTGTTTTACATTACAGTGCAAGAAATCTAAACTCAGGTCAGGCTCCAACATGTTACAGTGTAATGAGAAACAAACCATGTTCCTAGATTTTTCGACTGAAAGCCTGAAGGATTACATGTTGAACTGGAAACCTGGACAAAAATGGAGATGTTTCTGTGAAAAAAAAAAACCACCAGATTCTTTCACAGAAAAAAAAAATCTGCTGGAGAAAAAGGTTAAGGACTATTTTGTCATAGGAAAGATGCTATCAGTAGTCTGAAAAGGTTGCAGAGGTTTTTGTGTATGAGTACAGACACACACACTGCAGGTCGCACCTGAAATGACAGTGGAATAGGATGTGAGCACTCCATGAAGGACACACCATTCACCAGTTTAAGGCACCTGCCTCAGATTTTTCAGTACCGTATGCTTCTAGTCACAGCTGCTACTAGTATTCACTCATGTTCCCTGCACCAGATTATAATTTGTTAAATAGAGTTAGGAGCATTTCCTTTTATCTCATGCAGTGTATGTCGTGGGGAAAAAAAAAAAAAAAAAAAAAAAAGACAAGAATGTACTTTGATGGGAATGGGAAGGGAGGCCTCCAAAGTGCCAAAGAAAGTCAAAGTGCCCAAGAAGATATCTTTTCATCTTATGTAGTATTATGACTCCATGACAGTATAAAAGCATTTTAATTTAGCCCTTAAGGGATTTTTTAACAATATTAGTTTGCCTCCTGTACTCTGATACTTCACTTACAGTTTTCAGCAGCATTGTTATAAACTAGATATTACTTCAAATGATAACTACTGTAAATGCTGAACTCACTCATACTGGCATCAGTCAGATTATGGAGTTTTTGTGTTGGTATCTCTCTCTTGAGAATATACCATAATTATCTATATTACCTATTTAGCTCATAGAAATGCAGTTCAGACAGCCTTAATTATGTGGAACACCTATTACAATATCTGCCTCTGGGAAATAAGTGAAAATTAAAAGCACTCTGGCATTCTTTGTACTAATGTTGAGGACAGTTGAAACATCACCTAATTTTTGGATGTGCAAAATCTCAAAAGCTCTGTGAAAGTGAAAAGATCTTTTGTTTATTCCACCTTACATGACAAGTCTGGTTGCAAGATGAGTGGACTGATGAACCTAAATCTACTCAGCAAAAACATGAAATATGTAAGCAAAAAAACTTTTGCTAAGTTCTAAAGGGCACCTCCTCAGCTACTACCTACTGCCAGAGCTCTCCTTGCTTGAATGGAGTGCTAAAACAAGCACCAGGAAAAGTCTGCTCTCAAAGAACTTTAAACTGTTTAGTAAAAATATGGTTTTTATTCCGGGGTAGCCCAAGATAGAAGTGTGGAAATATTTTGACAAGGGTTTTGACACAGAAAATAGGGCAGTAAGATGAGGTAATTTTTTTTATTAAAACATCTTTGATGCTTTATCTACCTGATCTCCAGCACCAACATCCTCTTCGTTCCTGTGTAGATGAACACCTTGGGCAATATCAGGTGACTGCTGTTCCAGTGCCACTAAAACATTACAAGTCTTGTAGTCAAAGCCTATTTGGAAAAAAGAACAGCAATGAATTAACTTTTTCTGTCACAATTAGGGAAAGTAACATGGAATCATATGACAAAATTTTCATTTTATATAGGATACCACGTTCAGAACTCAAAATCTTTCCACTGTTTTTAGTAATTACTTTGTAAATACCACACTTAAAACTTTTTTAGGATGGTGTGGGGTATACAGGGTTGCCTTTATTGCTTGTTACTGCTTATTTTCTCCTGCACTGGCTCCCTGTGCCCAGCCAATTCAGATTACGAATTGTCAACTTAGAAAATTAGACAAAAAGGTAAATAATGAGCCTCTCCCAAATAAATAGTAATAAAACCTTATACATAAATTCCTAGAGGCCTATGTTTTCAGCAACTGAATTCTCTGCTCTCTAACACATTATTTGTAATACATGTAAGGTAGTGTCTGTATCTAAATCTCTCACAGGACTTTGTGTTAACCACAAAAAGAGGAAAAAAAACCAGATTCAAGTGTCACAGCAAATCTTGAAGTGGGAATTTACATGACTTTCAAAGACCAAAAGTAAGGTTTTAAAAAGAAATTGAAAGAAGATTGTGCCAAAATTTTCCACCTGTTCCTAGGTATATTAATAATAACTTGTTTCTCTCCAAATTCGACCTTTCCTAGAACTGTACCCACTGACAGCTGCTGACCAAACTCATGTTCAGTCAGTACAACATATATACATGTCCATGTGCATATGATCCACTTGAATGCTCTTCACCCTCTTTTAAGTAGGTTATGTAGAGAAGAAAATTGTATCTTCGTATAAAATTGTTTGGTTTAGGTTTTGTTTTACTTCTAGAAATTGGTTTTTACTGGGTCACTGCATCTCCCCTCATAATTTTGGGCAGTTAGATAAACAGGAGATTTATGACCTACTAGGTTTGCCAGTGTTCTCTGTAAGCACTGCTGTTATATGACAGTGGAGGCAACCTGCAGATGTGCTGCTATAATATTCTCCCACCACAATCTCCCTGCAAATTCAACAGCAATTAAAGGACTGCAGTAAACAACTTTTTAACCAAAAGCTCTTAAAAGAAACACTTCACTGTAACAGAATACTTGGAATATTTATACTGTATAAGCGACACATGCAAATCAGAAACTGAAATGTGTTTGGTACATAGAGCATTTTGTCTTTTTAATCATTTGCACATCACACAAACTAGGTCTGCACTGCACCCCCCTCATTGTAGAAGTAGTTATTCAGAGCACCCTCCACACTGAGAACCAGCTTCACACCTGGAATTCCAGATGGTACCACCGTAAAAGAATATAAAGGTACAATGAAATGAATTAGGTTTCTTCTCTCTCTTTCAAAACAAGATGCATCAATCTGCTTGGCAAATGAAAAACCAAGAGTCAAGTTCTTGCAAGTTTGGAGGAGTAGTAAGTTCTGTGGCTCAAGCTGCAGTTAACTATTCTGGTTTAATACCACAGTTCAAAGTATAGTCTGTCTATTCCCAATTCAGTTTTAACTAATAAGTGGCAGTTTCTTTCTTACTGGGATAAAGCCAGAAAGTGTATCATGTAGCACCATGTAAGCAACTGTCAAACAGTATATTGCGTTTTTATCAGGCTTGCTAAAGCCCATGTATGGAATTGGTGACAGACCTGTTTTGCAGTTGCCTATTGCTTGCTCTGCCAGGATTTCATGAGTTTTTCCACCAACCTTTAGCTGAATCATCATAGCCAATATGTCTAATTGCATCTCGGACAACTCGCTGATAATCCACAATAGCACGAGATGTGATCTCCCCACAGAGTAACACCATTCCTGTCTTACATACTGTCTCTGAAAAGAGAGATGAAAACAGGATTACAATAGCAGAATAAGCCAGCCTACTAAGAAAAATAACTGTGTTTGCAACAATGGTGATTTTGAGAGATCTGTTGGGTGTATACAGTGTAAATCCTTTCTACCCATATTTTTAGCATTATTATCTCCTATAAGAAATTAATTTCATATTCACCATGTGCCTGAAAGTAAGAAAAAGACTAACATATCCCATTTACAAATGGGAAAGTCAAAACATGAGCATGATTCAGTGATATGCATCAACTTAAGAGAAATTTAGCATTAAACCATGATTTTTAAATCCACTTAAGCAGCATAAGGTATATACTAAGGCCAAATAAAACTAATCAGTGATCAACTATTTTGAAAACTTGCCTCCAGTCCCAGAAGGAAGAATTTGAAGATGGGATTTAGTTACACAATAAATTAACTGTAGTAATAACCTGAGATTTGATGGTACAACTTCTAAGTAGATTTCAAAAAACAAGCAAGAACTTGGACTGAAAAAATAGTACTTTATTAAATACAGTAAATGAACTTTTCAACAAAACATTCAAATATTCTTTCAAAAATCCACTCTAGTCAATCCAAATCTGTTTCTCCCAGGACAATTCAGTCCACACACAAAATCAAAAGCCCTATTCTTCTACAGCTCACTTAGGCTTCAACCTTCATGAAAAGTTTTACTGTTTCTTCTCATCTCTCCTTCTCTTCAAGACTGAAATTCTTATGTCATTTTTTGAGAGTGAAATGAGCTAGCTCTTTTCAACACTCTAAAAGAAGAATGTATGATGACTTGAAGCAAAGTAGCAAACAACTTACCACAAGCAACCTTGGCATTTGGGTCCTGTCTGAGGTGGGCGTCTAGTACAGCATCGCTGATTTGATCACAGATTTTATCTGCAAGACATCAAAGCTGTGATTCAAAACCACAGCACTCAATACAAACCATGGACTGCTTGCCCCACTTAGAGTAGGTATTTCAGAAAGGAATTCTTTTATTGCTTATTACTGGCATATTTAATCCAGCTAAATAGAAAGACACATGAAACATCCTGCAAACAAACTCCGTAGATACAGTGGGGAATTTACTTACTGGTGTAAACTAACAGTGACTATAACTTTACCTGTAGTTTTTTGCAATTAGGTGTGAAACAATGAACAGAGAATGAGGTTTTCCTCCCAGCCTTCTCCTTCTCTAACACCACAAGCCAATACAGCATACCCTCCACACCAGGGATATTCTAACAGAACAGTGATGTTTCACCACCAACTTCCACTGCCCTAGCAGAAAGTTAGAATGCACCTGACCAACCCTGTAGGTAAAGCCTAAGAAAGTATTTAGATTAATACACATAATGCACAGGTCAGTGGAGAGCCTGTTTAAGGTTTGCTTTTTGTCACTGCTTCCTACCATCCAGCAATGTTGCTCCCTAAAAACGCCTGCACCCAAAGCAGTGGAGGGAGCACACACAGAAGCAAGAAGGGTTTATCAACTGAAGTTTGCCTGAGGTAAATCTTTAGTTACCTGCCAAGTACAAAGGTTTCCATTTAGGTTTATCATAATAATCTTTTATCTTTTTCTTCCTTAGAATCTTATTTAAATAATGTAGCTAATCTGATGAACACAAAAGGGCAGCACTCACAGCAATGCCTTCTACATGAAAATAGTAAATTTTCTCATATAATTTAATTGGATCATTCTTAAAAAAAAAAAGTCTAGTATTGCATACTGTGTTTAGACTTCACCATAACGTGCTGTGTGGCAAAATAAATTAATCTCCTACTGTGCCCTGTGCAACACAATCTGTTGGAAAGCAATTTTTTGTAAGAGTTTGTCATTAGAGGCCTTTAATACACTTAACCTCAAATCAAAGCAAATTCTCATATATTTTCAGGAAGATGGTGTAGATTTAGCTAAGAGGGACAAATAAAAGACTAGAGAACTAATATGCTTCTGACACTCTTGTCTCCCATATTAACTACTTCTACACAAAAAGAAGGAACATGAAAGACAATTAACAGATGTCAGCTGCATTGGAACTTTCAGCCTTACAAGAACTGTACACGGATTACTAAATTTGGGACAATTATTACCAAAAAGCAATCAGACACCATTCTTGCAGTTTAATCAGATGTCCAATTGAACCTTGTTTAGTAAACCTGGGGACAAAGGTGGTAGGAGTGATTTAAATGTATCTCTGCTTGATCTCGTCAAATTTCTCAGATTTATAAGGAAATACAGCCATATTTTCAAGCATAAAAGCAAAAATTATTGATGAAAATATGTAATTTTTGATTACCTGGGTAAGACAACAAAACAAATGGGGTTAGAATGGCCCTCCTAGTGCAGGTCCACTGCCTGTAGTAAAGTCCAAGTGGCTGGGACTGTTTTTTAGTCTTTTTTTAACCACCCAGAATTCCTATGCCATGAACACCTTTATCCCTGTCCTTGCTCCACATGAAGCATGCCAGCTGGTACAAAGAACCTTATGTTGGTTTTGCATGCTGTGGTTGAAATTAATTAATGAACTATAACTACCATGAAACTTCTTAAGGGACCAGGAGCCATAACAGCCAGTGAAATCAATGTGAAGATTTAACAAAATGCTTTCATGAGGTTGGTTGTTGTTTTGGGTTTTTTTGGGGTTTTTTTTTAAATTAACTGTATCATTAGGATCTACAGCATTTCATGGATATCGAAAGTAGCTCTTTTGCTTCCTTCTCAGAGAAATAGACCAGCAAACACTCCTGAACAAAAAGTATAGTCCACATTTACAGAAGGAGAGAGTTTGTTTTACAAAACTGCTACTGTCAAAAGATTGTGATAGAACCCAGAGGGACAGTCATCCATAGAAATGACATTATATCCATACAACAGTATTAGACTGCTACAGAAATACTAAATTTTGGAGCTGGTATTCCAAAGATGAAGTTAAGAAACTGTGGGAAAGTTTAAGCCAGACTGAGAAGGATGCCCTAAATGAGAAAAGTCTACCTTACAGGATTAAATCAAACAAACTCAATCTAGTTTTGAAAGACTGAAGGAGAGGTAACCTACCAGAGGAAATCCCTACAGGCACTGGGATCACAGTCTCTAAGAACCCAAAAATACTATGCTGAGAGAAAAGTTTTTTTCTGATGGGCAATAATGTAACTACAGTTGATAAATGAAAATAAAAAGAGACAGATAAAGATTCAAAAATCAAAATCTTAAAAGTGTGAAAGCCACTGAAACCATTAATCTAGAGGCACTCAGGATTCCCTGTTCCTTCAAATCACCACATGAAAATTAGATATAATTTTAAAAGGTATAAATGAAATTCAACCATCATTTACTAGCTTGTCTGATGAATTCTTACATGAAATAATATTACCTGTGTATGAAGGTCAGACTAGACTATATATTGGAGGTCACTTCTGGCCTTTAAAATCTATGTGAGAATCTAATCAATGAAAATAATAAATTAGAATAATTTAGTGTACCATGCAGGGAATGTACCTTTAGATTAAAATAGTCTGAGGTAAATCAGTTCGATAACTCATGACATAACTGATTGTTGGTGCAACAACCAGCAGATCTAGTGCAACTAGATTTCCAAATACAGATACAGATGTATCTATCAAGACTGGAAAGAGAAATCTAGCTGGATGATTGGTTGATTAATGCATTAAAATAAAGACATGTCTATTAGCAAAGGTCTTGGGTGTAAAATAAAACCAGGTATTCTATTTTTAGTAACGCTTAGCAGGCTTTGTGCACCTTTCATTCTGTTATTCAAATTTCTCATCTCAACCATCTCATTTCTCTTATTAGTTGCTAAATATGAGAGGATGTGCTTCCTTCTTTCTTTTTTTTTTTTCCTTTCCTTTTGGAAACAGGGAAAGTATAATGGACCACCTCTGCTGAGACATTATAATTTTTAAAAGGTGCTTTCAGAGGTCAGAATTCAGTTCATGCATCCTTCCATGTAGTGAATTACTATCCAATAGGGTAACTACTGCAAAAGAGATGTCTAAGCTAAGGATTTCTTGACTGAGCACAAAAGTATTAGATGACCATGAGTTCTTTTCATGAAATCAAATCATCCCACAGACTTATCCTTATGGCAGAGATGCCAAATAGCCATGAAACAACTCTTGCTAACTAAAAAATTAGTTTAGGGAGACCAATGATAAGACCAGCCCTCAAAAGTCCAGTGGTCATATTATGAAGTAAAGGAGTAAACAACAAAAGCGATCTCCAATAAATAGAAGGAGCTTCACAGATCCCAGATAGTAAGACATAAATATTCTAGATTCATGTAAAAAACTTAAGAGCCTAACAGAAGTTCTCAGGACCTTCCCAGGAAGTTTCTCAGATTCATCATGCACAGAAAAAAAACTATGAAGAGCAGTAAAACCTGAAAATTTAATTTTAAAAAGCTCCATTTTTTGAAGTTCAACAAACAGGTGCAACCACACTTCTAACTTCTATGGTGTAGTAAATATAATAAACACTGAACATTTGAAATGGTAAGTTTGACTTTCTTCAAATCCTGTGATTATTAAAATAAAATTCAGTATTTTTAATAGTATTTTATTTATATCAACAGAAAAAAAAAAGATTATTTTAAACTAGAATGTGAAATTTTATATTCAAAATATGAAAAACTGAGCAATTCTCAGTTTTCTGGTAAAAAAACCAGTGAAGAAATGCAGATACTTATCACGAGCATTTCATCAAAAAATGAGCTTTCCACCAAAAAAGTTTCACTAGAAAGACTTCAAATAGCTTAATTATGCAGTACATTTTTCCTCTTTAAAAGACTCTTGAGGAGTGCTAGTTGATAGCTGCAGTGATATTGCACTATTAACACTGTTTAAATATCTTGTACATCTGTTCAATGGACAGTTTACTGAAGTATCATGTATATCATTAAGTATATATAATCTTAAATATAAGACATGCAAGCATCAACTTGCTGGAAAGATCTGCATTTTCTGGTTTGTTTTTCTTCTTTTGTGATTTTTTTTTCCCCCTGTGAATATCTAGGAGATAAACATATGCTTTTAATATGGTTGAAAATCTGAGGGTGCTTTTAGCAGATGTTTGCTCTTATATTTTTAAAGATTCCTTGATACTTTCTGGAAAACTGAACGACATTTAGTTTGCAGGAAATTCCACCTGAAGTCACACCAAATAGGGGAAGGAATTATTCCTAAGTGGTTTGACATCTGTAAGACATTGTGGGGTAGAGAAACACACAATGCCTTTCAAAGCACCGTGAAACCATTGTGTAGCACAGACACGACTGGACTAAGAAAAATGGAGCAGTGACAAAAAACAACTAACTAAATACAGAATCTTTCCCTTGCTCATGCTACTGTCTGTGTGCTTTTATTATTCTATTGAAATGCAGATCTCTTCAGAGAATTTGGAATTTACCCCACTAAATGACTAAATGATTAAAGATCTGAAAGGGATTCCCAAATGTTACACCCAAGAATCTGGACTGAGAAGATGGGATAAAGTCTCCTATAATATCTTTGGGGAGCAGAGGTAATACCTGTATGTCAATTACTGGCAGCTATTACTTTCTTCCATGGAATTTGGGCTTCTCAGTGACACCCAGCTCCAGGCATTGTACAGGTATAAGGCAGTTCTTTGTATGAAATAAATAAGCATGTAATTTCTCCTGCTTTGTGCATTAAGGAGGCCTCCATTAAAGCATTCAGTCCTCAGCTAATATAATCAGAACAATTCAAATTTCCACCAGACAAAGATGCGGTTCAGGATCTTTACCTCACATAATGCCCTCTAGCAAAATTATACTATCAGATACGGAAGAGAAATAATCAAGAACACGCAAATTATCCATTTTGTATAAACAGAGGAAATCAAAACTCACAATAAAATTCTGTTGCTACAGATAACGTCAGAAGCCCAACTACAGCCCCAGGCACTGGGCCCCATTTTAAGAAATAACCAAGATTTTCCTGGGTGATAAAATCCTAGCGGTATGTCTACACCTCTTGTGCAAAACCAGAGAAGGAAAAGGGGGAGTTGGTCAGGATGTAAGGGAGACCAATTTGCTGTCAGGAACTAAGAGCTACAGCTGAGATAATTAAGCTCCCTTGCTGGGTTATGTTCATAGTTACTTACAGCCAACCTGTCCTCCTTTGATCTGGAAAATCTGTATCTTCCCTTTGCCATAGGCTTTGGGTTTTCAGTACCCTACATGGAGATCTAGGCTGTTTAAGAAAGTACAAGCATCGCAGTCTTGAAAACATCCAAGTAATTTTCCATCTTCTTCTCACTCCACAATGAATCTCCCAAGTGGTCACTTCGCATCTCAGAGTACCCAGAGACCCACCAGGGTAAGAGGCTGTACACACATCAGACAAGTGGTAACAGTGTTTCTCAAGGGCCTGCCCAATGTTAACACAGGAGAAAAATAATGTTCATGGGCCTTAAAGAAAGCTACTGAGGGCCTATAGAGTGTTTGGAAATAAAGAAGAGAATGTGAAGAAGAACTGAAAAATAGGCCAAATTCTAAAACAAGAAACAGGATAAAAAGAGAACCAGTAAAGGAAAGAAATCAAGGGACAAAGCTAAACCTGGGGACTCAGTTGAACTCTTTCTGCTTCGAGAGTTCCCTATTATTGCCCCAAGGGGATTAAAAATAATGATTAGAGTAGCATAAATTATGACCTGTCATCTTTGGAAATACCATCATCCATTTAAAATTACCATATTGTATAATGTTATTTTTCCTATGAAACTACATAGCACTACAGACATTGGATGTAATTATATATAAATTTGAGATGGGACCTATGTCCCAAGGACAAAACCTGGCTGTCATTTTCTGATTGTGTTACATCAGAAAGAACCCCAACTGGTTCAACCTGATGTAGCTGCCTCCCCATTGATGGAGACATACTCAATTGCATCAGCCTTGGATTTCATCTGCAGTAATAAGTTCATATCATAGGAGTATCAGAACCATAGACACAAATTCTCATTGCCGACCTTTTTATCCTCTAGGATGTCATTCCACCCATTTATGAGTTACTCACATAACATAAAACACAGACCTGAAAAAGCCTTATTATAGCAAAAAGTACAGGCCACCAAATTGGCTTCTAAAACAAATACACTTTTCAGGACATCAAATAGCCTATTGTCCCCTGGCCTCACTTGAGGGAACAGTTGCTGTTGACATAAGGTACATGTTTATGGTGGATGAATATTTGTTTTCAATAAAATTGAACTAATCTCTGCTGACCATACATAAAGTTTAGCAAATAACTGTCCACTATTTGCTTAAGCAATTCCATATATTGCATCAGATGATGGAAAGGGGCGGGAGGCAGTGGGGTTGGAAATCAGCGATTTTGCCCTGTACAGCTGCTGGAACCACTAAAAAACGGCTTTAAAACAGGCTGCTCAGGGATATTCCAGTCGTGGGGTGACAGTTTTAGAGCATTGCATATGTGGAGGACAGTTTCACAGGGCCCATAAAGATACAGAACTTGAGAAGTAAGCTATGCATTCTTATCCATATGTGAAACTTGAGTCTGTCAGAGACACAGTAGTGTCTCCACAGGAATACTGAAAGAAATTCAGATGAAAAGGAAGGAGCAGCAACATAAACCTCAGTGCTCTCCTCAGTTTAACACACACCCTGCAAAAGCACGTAAACTGTTGGAAGCACACTAGTTATAGCAGTTCCGTAGTCGAGTAAGTAGAAAATAAGTAAAAAGCACTCTGCTACATATAACTTCTATAATAAGAGTAATAGCAGATAAATTCTTCTTCAGACTTTTTTAAAGGTTCATCTTAAATGAAAATATTATTCTTTTTACACTTTTACCAGAGCTGGTTTCTTACCTGGATGTCCTTCTCCCACTGACTCTGACGTGAACATGAAAGCCCCTTCATCATCCAGCGTGTAATCACATAAACCATCCACTGGTCCATTCATGGTTGTGATGCTTTCCTTGATGAATTACTATGAACAGTGGTTGAAGAGTTCTACCTTTAGTGCCTCCTCTTTAAGGAGAAGGTTCTTTATCAGCAGGACTATCAGTGTCTTCACTTGTTACCTCTTTCTCTAACTTGAATTTCAGTGTGTGAAAGCAGCATATGCTTGCATCTGTGCATGCATACAAGAACGCATGTGCCTGAAGTCTGTATCCCTACCTAGCCTGATCTGTCAGTCCCTGAGCTGCTCCTATATATGGAAAAGTGAAAGTGCCTAGATAATCATGTGAGGAAAATGGAAGAGCCCATTTCTTGGCAGGGGAGTTAGTTAACTTTAGGATATTTCACTAATTAACTCAGTTCTTGGAAACTTTCTGGATTCAACCTGTGCAAGATTGGTTATCTTAGCAATTTAACCGAGTACGAAGTAATGCAGGAGTACTAGTGACAGCTCAGGGCAGCTGCTTCTTCAGTTTGTCTCTCCCCTAATTCTGGGATCTATGTTGTGCTTCCAGCTGTGTGTTGAGGTTTTACAGGATAGATACAAACTCTGTAAATACATGTCTTTCCTAACAAAAGACTGGAAGAAGTTTGCTCTGTGTCATGTAACTGTATTTTCTTTTTACTTTTACATCTCTAGAAAAGTAGAATTCCCTCCTTAAATATTTCTTTTTCATTTTCATTCATTCTTCATGCACATTTGAGAGACAAAACATCTGATAAGATCTAGCACGTCGGCTGCTTCTCATTTACGCAGACCTCTCCCTTCAGCCTTTGTTTTTCTTTTCCCGTCCTCTATTAATCAAGATCCATTTCAATTATATTTTTATATCATATTCTCATACTATATTCCATCACCCTTAGAAATATAGTAACTGCCACATCTGAGCACTCACTGATCAGTTCTGCTATGGAAAATTATTTGTCAGATGGCTCACGTCTGGAATATGCTGATGGTATGCCAGGTATGAAGACAGATGGCATTTTGTGGGTATTTGTGTCTTTAAGTTACTATATAACAAACAAGTAAACATAGTGTACCATTATAAATAAGTGTAATTACCCTTAATTCTTTTAGAAGAACCATTATAATCTCAATTTCAGACCAAAGCACAGGTCTATCAAAATAAAAATTTCTCTTTACTTCAATGCACTCTGAATCATACTCTCTTAATCATTCAAAGTGTTCCTGGTACTTGGATTGGAATGTGTTCCATAGCCTTTGCCATTTTGACAGCAATGAAACCCTTACCACTCTTCAGTTTAAAAACCTACTTAGTTTACTTCAAACCCTTGATTATTTTCAAAAATCCCTTTATGTGGTTTCTTGGATTCAAATTTCTGCATTGTTACATAGTTATGTAAGAATTCATTAGAATTTTCACTTTCTACCTACATTCCTGAAAACAATAACCAGTGCCTGTGAATGTTCACCAGTAATCTGCTGCAGCATTGGCCCCTCTCTAGTTATAATTGACGTGAAATCGTTCATTTCAAATACTTTTTCTTGATTTTCCATTGTAGACAATTTGTCTCATGGAATAATGAGCACTGGTTGCACTTAAAAACATGGACAATGCACACATCAGATACACATTATGAGGGACAGTTTTCCTTTCAGTAAACTGTCATCACTTCACTGACATGAAGATACTATCCCAGCCTGAATAAATTACGCATTAACACACCCAGAAAAAGAATAACTAACTATATTAACCCTAGTTAATGGGTAACATTCAAAGACTATATTACCTTTTGAAGTGATAAACATTCATTCTTAAATACAAATGTTTTGTTGTTTATTTTTCTTATGGAAGCACCAAAAGACAATGCAAATGGATGAAACAACACTAACAAAACCCCTTTTTGTACATGTTAAGAGTTTTCTTTCTAATTCTACAAACAATGATCCAGTAAAGGTAGACAAGATCAAATATTGTCAGTCTGTGAGTTCCACTCTCTCTTGCTTCTGGGTTTGCTCTTTCTTGGTTTTCAATGCCACTTAAGGAAAGAAACTGTAGTTTGGGAATCAGCATTCATGTTTTGAAGGTAACACTCAAGCAGAATGCAGAAGCAGGCCTCTCTTATCACATATAAAAATAAAAAACCCCACAAGCTCCTAAAATGATGACGAACAGAAGTAATTTGACATATACAAGGAATGAATTTGCAGGACCACTGTTTATTTTGCTTTTACAGTTCCTCTTTCTTGACTCACTTCTGTGTAGTTAAATGCATTGGTCCTTGAGACCTTTGGAGGTCACCCCTTCATTGAAACATCCTCTCTGGTACTAGTACTCTAGAAACGTTGCACAGCTGCATTTCACATTAACTTGTGTATTAACTTCAAACTCCAGTTTGAACTTCTTCCAGCTGTGGTTTTACTATCAAGAGTAACACATTTGCTTTGTGGCCATGAAGCACCTCGGCGTGTTCTCTTCTAGGACATCTGTGACCAGTGCTAAAGCACTGTAGGGTTAGGTAATATTTAATTTGGCTTTTCTTCTCAGACAATGTGGCGTTTTAAATATTTGTAAAAAGGTAAGATAGTGCTCTACCATCATGTCTTTTTGGCACAGCACTTCTGCCTATGAAAAAGAAAGAAAAAAAGATGATAAAAGAATGATTGATATCAGCGTTTTTCCCTATTCCATTTTATTGATAATGACTCATCACTCCATATAAAAGGCTTCCAAATTTTCTACTAAATTTCTTGCCATAATCAACAGCTTTGTAGACTGAGCCCTAACAAAGTTTCTCTGTAAATCTCTTTATGGTTCATATATTGTCCATTGCATTGTATTACCTTTTGACCACATTCTATGACCTTTACTCAGAAGATACCCAATGGTAAAATCTTTTAAATCAGTATGACTCCTATGCTTTGAAATGAGGTTAAAGACAGGAAAATGATGTGAAAACAACACTGCCCTTCCATATTGCTCTATATCGAGTATAATGTCAATGGCAACCACTGGAATAGCAACATGAATCTTTCTATTAACTAAAAGAGTCTTCTTGTTTGGAATCATCCCATGATTTTTCTACTTTTACTCACAGCAGTTCTGCAAAACAATCCCTCTACTAGTTCATACAACGAACACTTAACACTTGCCAGAAGGCATGGGTTTACTGCAGTCCTGAGGAAACCCTGAAAGTAATGAACAAGATAAAACTGACAAAAAAATTTTATCAGTGATGGCTATTGATGCTGCTGATTGTCCTGACAGATATGATTGATAAATGCCTTGGCCCTAGACCTCATGACATTCTCATCAGATCATTTCACATCTCCTTTTCTCTTTTTCTGCCCGTTATTTGCTTTTGTCCCTTTCCCTCATTTTTTCTTGCTTATATCCACTTGGTTAAAATAGATTTCCCTTCTCTCTTGGTTTTTTCCTTTTACTTACTCCTTTCCACCTCCCTATCTGTCACTACTGATGTCCCTTTTAGGTTATAAACCACTGAATATGGAGTCTATGTGGATGAATTATCTTTGTAGAAATGAAAAAACAGGTTTGAGCCAATAGATTACAGATAAAACACTATCACAGAAGAAGGGGAAGGAAGAAAGTAGGTTTCTTTAAGATTTGATTATCCTCATTTCAGCTACAGAAGAATCATGTTTTCCCTGGAAGCAGTACAGGTTTACACTCCACTCCTACTGTTTTTCCATCATGGTAACTCTTAGGTAGCTTCTTTTGAGTGAGGAGTAAATTGTATCAAGAACTCTGAAGAAATTCCACGTTGCTAGAATCAGTCAAGGGAAAACCATTTCTTAAGCTATGTAATTTGTCTCTCTCGTCACATCTTTCAAATGCTGAGGACAATGATATGATCTGTAGAGAGCACACACTTCACAGTAACTCAAAGTTACAATTGCACTATTATTAAAGACTCCAAACATGCTTAAGTTTAGCATTATACAGAAATACTTCATGCACACAAATAATGTCAGAAAGTGTTTTCCTAAAAAATTCTGTTTTGTTCTCTCATCTTGATCTTCAGATAAGACATTATTTACCAAAGTTAACTGTTTCACAGTTTAGCAGTCCAAGCTTCTTGTTTTGCTATTCTATTCTCATTTCATGAAAGGAATTTACTCCTAAGTAATGCTTGTGGAAAGAAAACAATTTTGCAGGTGTTTACAAAAACAACTGTAACATTAGTTTCATTTTGTACTGTTTACTACTAGTTCTTCGTATAATACAAATAATGTGTTTTCAAGGAGTTGCTGCAGTCCATCTTTTTTCCTATTGAAAATACACACTAATTATGCCAGTTTCATGGGAATGTTTTTGAGGGCTTTTTGGTTTGTTGATGAAAAGTCTTGTTTTTGCCTGTATATTTTGGTTTAGAGGAGGTAGATGTTTTGTTTTGGTTTTGAAGTTAATATAAGGAAGATTTTTCAAGTTGTGTTTATTTCCTTTGCATGAAGAATGACAAGCAAAAGAGTTTGAACATCAGGAACTCAAGACCTGCTTTGCACCTGCTCCAAAACTCTCACCTCTATCTATTGTTACCTGAGAGTGGCTCAAGGCCTCTCAGATGTGCAGGTGTAGAATTTCACTGGCCCATAAACATTCAGGGTAAAACACATACTGTGGAGCAGGAAAAAAGAGCTGTGATTGTAGAAGGAAAGAAGGTAGTATGTGCCCTGAGATGGGTGTTCATCACCAGCATTTATTCTTTCATATCACCTTTCACCTTCTCAGGATGGGAGTATGGGACCTCCTGCAACTCCTGCACAAGACCATAAGCAATTCAGCTCTTTCATTCTGGAGGGTTTTTATGACTTTTTGAATGAATATCAATTCCAGCCAGAGTAATTTATTGATGTGCATTCTATGGAACTCATTCCACAGTTATGTCAGCTTTAGAGAAATCCTCTGCTGTATCTCCCATTTGCCTTCCCTTCCACACCCTAAGAAGTCTTTCCAGGTTCTTCCACTACTAATATCAAAGAAAATAATTAATTTTGCTTCTCTCCCATATGCTTGTCTTCTTTTTATCTGTTCAACCTCAAATTCTCTATTCTAACATATCCCTGAATCACATAATATTTGAGGCTGGACAGTCTCAAGTCCAACCCTCTGCTTAAAGCAGGACCAACTTGAACAGGTTGCTCATGGCCATGTCATGAAGTAACATGTGCCAGGGTTTTAACACGAATGGTAACTTTTAATTTGCTTCTTAGGAAATAATTAAAGTTATACTGGAAGCTAAATTCTGATTTAATTAAAATCAGCTGTACATTGATATTAATTTCACTGGGTGCATTTGTTTCTTAGAACTGAAACATTAAGTGAAAGTGAATACAACTTAATTTTCTGTTTATTCACTTAATAAAAGCCCTAGCTGTTCATGTCTCAACGCTAAGACAATAATAAATTTAAAAGTCTGTTTCCTAATCAGTCTTCATAAATAAGCACTGTTGTACCAGAAATGGTGAAAAAATAGCAAGATTAGTTAAAGTTTAAAGTTTTCCATTTACTGATTGGTTTCTATTGCTTCATTTAAGCAGCATTAAACCATATTGGTATATAATTAGTTCTGCCCTTAGTCTTTGGTAGTATTCCTCTTTAAGTTATAAGCTCTACAGAGCAATGCACAACCATTTGTTTGTGTTACATCCTTATGTGAAGACCTATTACAAGAGAATCACAAATTCTGTGTTCTTCATAATTGATGAGAGGGTAGAAGAAAAAGAATAGAGCCCTGTTCCATATTCACCTCACGCAGCTAAAAGTTTTTCAGTTTGCAAATGTAGCAATGTACAACCTACAGATTTAGGAGTTTGCTTATAATCTATTATAGTAAATTTAATTAATTAACCCATTCATTATTAAAGTTATGCCTCAGACAGGTATGGAAAAGTCTTGAATTAGAAATGCTCTCCCTCTAACCTTACAAAAAGCCATCTATATATTTTCACTGGATGTTTTCTCCAGTTGCTATGGTCAGTTGTTTGGCTAGGGAAAGATTATCATCTGATACGTAACAAAGCATAACACTTAATTTCACTCACGTGGGGTCTGACCACACATCAGATACACTCAGCCACAGTTCCTTAGGACTCCTTGTTGTTAGTGACAGGTCTGATCACCTACCCAGACTAAACCCTATTACAGCCATAGATCTGTATCTCAAAAACAATTTGACTTCAGCTGTCTTCCATCAGCTTGGGATCTGTACAATCTTCTGCTTTCCCGTGTCTTGTGACATAATTAGTGTATATATGTAAACCATTAGGATTTCCTCAGTACCTTAGGAAACAGAGAGATGCATTTAAACAGCTATTACCCAAGAGCTTTTGCTGCAGTGTTTCACAGATGTTTACAGTACAGGTGGTCTTTGGACTTCGAAACAAATATTGACTCTAGTACATGAAATCAGGTTTCAGAAACCTACCTGCAAGAAGTGTTCTGGAATTTGTAAATTCTGGCTTCCTGACAAGGAACATTAGGTTAAATTCAGGCACTTCGGACTTTTTCTAGATATAATGCCAGAAGATCCTTTTCTTTCATGTGGTATAGGACTGTAGTTACTTCTCTGGATCAAAAAGCTTTGTAAATCGTCTCCCCTATGGGCACAGTCTATGTGAACAATAACCAATATTTGCAGATGTACCTCTTTCATGCTTGCAATGAAAATATTTACATACTTGAACTGTTTGATACAGACAAACACATCTACTTAAACACTCAGTACTAATCTACTAAATAATAAATAGCAGAATTTTACATGCATTTTGCATGACTGAAAATGACTGCACAATTTTGTGAGCTCCAGAATTAGGCTTGTATGGTTATCTGGATGAAAAGATACAACATGCATCCAGCAACCATTTTAGTCATGATTCCTATCCATAGGTTATTCACAGCCTTTTCAGAAATTCTCCCACCGTCATTGCTACAGAGCTCAAATGTACCACTGGTGCTCTGAGGTCTGCAGGAAACTCTCAATCATCTGATTGGTAACATCTTTCAGAAATCCTCCAACCTGACCTTGTTACTACAGTTGACTTAGACAAGGAATTGACACTCAGGTAGCAATTCCACATACTTCATCTGGGCAAATATATTAGCAAACAGCAAATATCATTATCTTTCATCTGTGTCTGAAAGATTTCACTGCAGCTAGTCACTTAGCAGTCTCAGATAAACAAATCTGACATAAAACATAGCCAAAAATATTCTTAGATATCTGTCTAAATGGGGGACGTTAGATAATGGATGAAGGATATGTAGCATAAACCAACACAAGTATAATAAATGGTACCATACAAAAATTCATATAGCAACCAGAACACACCAGCATTTTTAGACTCCCATTCATAGATGAAATATGGAATAGAAAATGGATCTCACCAAATGATCTTCAGGCTTATAGACACAGTTGTCATGTCACAGCTTCATTATGATACTCTTCTCTTTTTTTCCCCCAAATCCTTTGCCCTGAAACAGACTAAAAAGCTCAGCCCTTGTGAAGTGTCATGATCTTGCTTTGACCCTTAGCAATAAGAACAGTTTTAGCAATGAGAAATGTCAGGACCAAGGATGTCACACCTTACCTGTTGCACTGAAACATGCAAAAGTGATTCAAACTAACAAAAAACCCACTCAAAAACAAACCGGAAAAAACCAACCAACCAACCAAAACCAACAAAAAACCCCAAAACAAACAAACCCTCCTGAATATGACCTAGTACCAGTGAATTATGACTATAAATTTCAAAATTTTGTTCTTAAAGTTTAAGATGAATATTTTGTTTTCATTTTTGCAATGCAGAGTATTCAAGTTACACAGAAATCACACTACTCTAGAAAATGAACCAGCAACACTAGATCATGTCAAGGAAGCAAACCCAGTTTTAGTCCTTTAAGAGGCAACCGAAGCCTGCAGCTCGCTCTACGAGGCAGGCAAAGAGAATGCCAGAACTATTAACTATTCTCTTTACCATCTTAAACCCTACCCTACATAGGTATATAGGCTACCCACAGGTAGCACATAGCAAAACATGTGCAAGAGCTGCTCTTAAGGTTTATCTTTCTTTTTCTACTTCAATATTTTCTCACCCATTTTTGGTTCTTTTTCTTTTTTCCCCTCTCCCAGCTTTTCCAACTAAAAAATTTAAGGAGCACCCTAGTTTCCTACATTCATATCAATCATAAGTTCTGTTTCTAGGCAGAAGATTCTTTCCTGTTTCTGAGGTTGACAGCTTACAGGCTTCCTGCTACTGCTGCTTTCTTATATCCACAATCCATGTTGCTTGTAATTAAACACCAGTGTTGCCTTTGGCCTCTCAACAGTTTGATAAGAAGTCAGCCAGAAAACAGAGAACAGAGCAGACCTGTCATAACCAAAATCTATCAACTCTAAGAAAAAAGCATTTGACTCACACATATCAGAAGGTTTGGACAGTGAAGTGAAAGATTCCATTTTCTGCTTTTGAAAATTAGTATTAAAATTGGCACCTAGAACACATTAGCTCCTCTAAGACAACCTCTTTTCTGTATCTTCAGAAATCTTGGCTAACGAGAAAAGTAATGGAAAGTTTATGATGCAATTTATTGTTAAATTCTTCCCAAATGCTACCAATGTCTTAGCATCCCAACAGAAACAGTCAGAGAACAAGGCATTTAGAGGTTTTGGGTAATCCATTCTATTTTGTTAACTCTCCACCTCGGCAGTACCATAAAACACGTCACTAGGATTCTGTAAGTGTTAAGAAGCAAAGTCAAAGTTATTTCAATGTGAAATCATTTTTAAGACACATACAGATTTTCCCAGTGGTTGGCATCAATGTTTTACCATTCCTGCCAGCATGTTCAGTAAGCACAGACCTGATCTCCTTAGAAACTAAAACAATTTTTACACAGACAGAAAGCTAGAATATGAAATTCATTCCTAGATTTTGATTTCACAAATATCTGAATCTATCCAAAGCTGTAGGTCTCATTTTCACAGTGTGTATAACATTGAAATATTGTAAGCAATAAAAATTTATCTTAGTTAACACTTGGAATTTACTTATCCTACCAAAAAAAGCAAAATTCAAACAAGTCAATTGATCTTTTATTAAAGGTTAGATGGTTCTTTGATTTAAGGAAGTGTGAAGAATATTGGTGTATTGCTGTCAGCTACATGTACAGTACAACTGGAAATTTTCTTCTACATGTACAGTACAACTGGAAATTTTCTTGCAGTCACAAAATAGTGAGAGAGTTGTAGCTGCTGGAAAGACATTTCAAGAAACTGCACCAAAAAAAAAAAAAAAGAAGAAACCAGCCTTTACAGTACTCTGTGTCAAGAAACAGGACAAATACATAGAAATATATAGATCTGGCTGTATTGTCCTGATTTTTTGTGCCAAGCAAAGCCTGGGCAAATTCTAAGACAGATTCACATATGCTGCGTTTCCAAATGATAGTTTAAAAAAAAGCTAGAAAAGTCACATAGGAGGAAGGGGAAAATGTGTATGAGTTAACAATAGCCTACATCTGAGCAGTGGCCAAAACATTTATCCTAAATATATTAAGAGATCAGTGTCTATAAAAACACGATCTTTTGAGATTAGAGAATAGTTAGTGTCTCAGTATAGCGTTCTAGCATATGATCGGTGATAGTTCTTGTACAGTTCAAACCTGACTGAATAGGTTTCAAATACAAGTAAATATAATAAAACTTAACTCAAGTTCAAAGGAGAAAAAAAACAGTGTTGAATTTTTACTATAGGTTCCACTTAAATACACATGCCCACTGAAAACAAATGTTGAAGAACAGCTGTCTCAGAACTTCATCACAGTCCCAGCCCTAGAAATTTTCAGCTGTCAGTGCCTCAGGGTAACTTTTCAGTGCAGCTAAGCTTACAATGAAACAAACAACAGATCCTGTTTCCAGGATTACAATTATCGGCTAAATAAATAGCATTTTTTAAACTTATCTACTAAACACATCAGTGGCAAAACCGCAATTGCTTAAGATAATAATGAACCAAATACAGGTGTGTCCACACACAGCCAGTCACTTCTGGAAGAAAGTACATCCAAGAGGTGGAGTAGAAATTAAGCAGAATGATTGGAGAAGCCCAACACACTCCCAGGAATGTGACTTGAAACTGAGCAAAAGGGAACTGCAGTGCCCCTTTGCTGGAATTGGAATGATACATTATATGAACGTTTCTTCTCTCCAATCCTCCCTACAATAATTCATCTCTATTTCTGCAGTGTCTTCCCTGCATGTGATTTGAGTCAATCAATTATCTCATGTTTTACTATTAAGTATATTAAAAGTTTAATAACTAGGAGATGGCTTCTCAAAGGCAGAATTCATGTTCATGTTAGTTGAGAGTTCAATCCTCTTATAATTTCAACCACAGCTTTTTCAGTAACTTCAATGAGAAGACTGAAGTCCTTGGAAGACTAGTTCCTCAGTACACCAAAAATGGTTTACCTAATTTTATTTTTTTTTTCAACAAAACAACAACAACAATCAGCTTTGTAATAGAGCTGAAAATATAATTCAGTTCATTACAAAAAACAGACTAACCAAAATACTGATCAAGTTCAAACATATTTCATCCTCCTCCCATAGGAAAAGCAAATTTCTTTATCTGGAATCTGCTAGAGAATGTCTAAATTATAGAGGAACCACTGAATAAAATAACATCTTTTGTCCAAAAACCATTTGTTGAACTCAAACACCAATGGGTTCTTGCATGAAACTCGAGTCACATTTTTCACACTTTCCCAAGATTGTGGGGAAAAAAAAAAACCAACAAAACTTTCATGATAGCAACTTCTGTTGAGATCCATGAATAACTACATGCAGAAAGTAGTAGAATCTCTTTGGAGAGTTCATTAAAAGATTCCTAAACCTTCTAAATACTCCTTAGACAGGCTAAGATCATCCAGATAACTTTGGCATGATATGCTTAAATATCGATTTTTTTTTCCTAAATCAATCCCAAGTTTTACATCATCATTTAAAGTACACTGAAATTTTAAATTACACCAGATGCAAACTAATGGACAAAATCTGGATATTTAGTGAGGTATATATTTCTTATCAGTACAGAGACATCAATACAGTTTTTGTGACAGATAACTCTAATTAATAAGAAGCAAATGGCAATTTCTCTGCTTAGTATATTACTTAACTCTATGCCTTGGATTTGCTTTCAGGTGATAATACAAACATGCCTGGTATTAATAATTAAATCATTTCAATTTCTGGCCATTGATTCTGGATGACCTACAGCTAAAGACAAAATGGAAGCACCCAGTATCTTCACACAGGTCCTAATGAACATAGTTTTCCATGATGTAGCACCTTCTAATTTATTTCAAATACAAAATAGCATAGATTACAAAAATTCTGATCTCTGATCTAAGTTAAACACTAATTTTGGTTAATTAGAATGATTCTATGAGGTGCAGGGAAGACCCACAGCATTTAAGTTGTAAACACACATCTGAGAACTCTCAAATTCTGGTAATGGGTCTTCTGCTTAACTTCTTAAAAAGTTTGCTACACTGTGACAGCTCAATTAAATGGCACTGTCCTCTACCTGGCCTTCATCCCTTTCACTATTAGACCAATAAATTTTAGTCTATATACATGTTTATATAAATGTTTATAATAGTATGACTTCTTCCATTATATTAGTTATAACAAATACACGAGTATAAAGTACAATGACTGCATGAAGGATTATAATGGTAATGCCAGAAAACAAACAAAAATTTTAGAAAACCCCCCAAAACCAAACAAAACCCCACCAAAACAAAACAAAAGAAAAAACAAAACAAAACAACAAAAAAAACCCCTGAAACCACCAAAACCCCCACCACAATACAAAACCAAAAAAGCAAACAAGTGTACTGGTAAGATATTTTAAAAAGTACATCGGTCCTTATCAGCAGGCAACAGGTTTAGGTTCTCTTTTCTAGCTCTAGTCAATAGACAACACTTTTCTTTTTCTAACCTAAGTACAGGAAAAACTTCACAGAGTAGAAGTAAAGCAGTTAAGAGCTGACTTCAAATGTGAGTAAACTGTATTAGCAAAGTTCAGAGGAATTCTATTTTACATTTAATCCAGACCAATTCACCTGCCTCCCACTCCCATTAGCAAATTACTGTATAAGGCTTTTGCTTACAAAAAGATAAGTTAGCTCATTTAGACTATGAAAACCACCCATCATAAGAAAGGGGACTGCAAACTTAATAAAGCCTATTTTGTTAAGATAACATTAACATGTGCTTGCTGCAACATGTATTTCTCCTTTCTTACATTGCAGAGCTGAGTTACCATGTTTGTGAGCAGACTGATAGTTAATCTGAATCATTTTGTCCTATTCTGGGCTTCATATCTGTTTTCATCCTTATGCTTCAGTATTGTTGGAATGAGAACAGCTGTGAATGGGCACACTACTATCAGCACTTTCTGTGAGGGATCTGCACATGGTCTGATAGCAGCTTGAATAAGACTGCTCTTATTCTGAAGAAAGGAAAAATGACAATTTCATAAATCTTCTTTCAGTATTTAACACCTTATTTTCAGTGACAATTTCTACATTCTGCCTCTGAATACCATCTTCTTCATTCCACAAAAATGTAGTCAAAGGAAGTGTAAGCTATAGAAGAAGTTACATTAGGTAATTGCCTTTTTCTTCTTCAATATACAACTTTAGATTTTACAGAGGTAAAACTCTATTAATACTTGTGAAATCACATTATGTGTAGTAACTAGAATAGTTATCTTCTCACCTGTTCTCGTCCTGTTCCAGGCTCTAGCTTGCTATACTCCAAAGAAGGTGAAAGTTTAGAAAGAGAAGGTAAAAATTTTAAGCTGCCTTAATTTCTCCTTCAGGTTTAGACACCCAAGCAGAAGCCATCTTTGTCATGAACTAAATTTCCAAATTACCTATAGGCTGGTTTGCACCTCAAGAAAGTACTGAACCAAGAATTGTTTACCCTCTTGTCCCATATGCAATAAAAAAATTCCTATAAAGCTGCAGAAGGTGTATAATGAACTACATCTACACACATAAATCTATATTTCTACATATAACATTTGAACAATACCTTCTGTACATAACAGCAAAGGAATGATTTTATTTTGACCCTTACTTTCCATCCAAAAATTCAATTCCTATTTTTAGAGAAAAATGGGGAATATGTCCTGCAGGATCATAAAAAAAAAATTCAGTTAAAAATAAACTGAAACTAAATGACAAACACTTGCTGCAGTTTTCATGGGCTGTAACTGACAGAGCCCCCAGTGTGCTTATTTAGGATGCACTCTAGTGGACACACATATAACAGAATCAAACAAAGATACAAATAACTATGAAAAGAGATTAAAAAGCAAAGGCCACATGTTATTAAAATTACTTCATAGCATGTTCTAAAACACTGTCTTGAATTTGAAGGCTGCATGAAGGCTGAAATTTTTGTAGTCAACATGATTGGACATAAAATGTAAATGGACATGAGTTACTTATCAATTTTTAAAAATTTTACTCCAAAGAACAAGATTCAGTCATACTTACTGGTTCATAAGACAACCTCCATCTATTTATCCAATTACTCCATTCCTCCGAAATTGGCACAGAAAGCTGCTGTGCTTATAGTGTTAACAGGTGTAATTAGAACTGCAGAATCTTAAAGTATGTCCTTAAAATTATATTTATTAGTAACAGTTAAAATAGTATAATCAGAAACTGTGACAAAATCAGTTTACTGCAATGTCAACCATAAGGGCATATTCATGCCACCAAAAAGGTTCTTGACTATCATAGAAATTGCAAACCTATACCAATGCAGATTAAATGTAGATAGAAAGCCTGACCACCTAGTCACAAAAGTAGTTCCATTTTTCGTTACTTCAAAGGTTACATAAACATTTCTAAGTATTTATACCTGGTAGAGTGACATTTTTCTCTTTTGATTTTAAGGTTATTCATGTAAGACATGCTAGTTAAAAGCACTCAAAAAGTAAGGAAGCAATAAAAAAGGGCACAGGAAATTTTAAAAAACGTATACTTTATTTTTAGGGGAAAAATAATGTACTACTATACTAAAAATCATTAGTGCTTACATTTTTAAAAACTGATAGTGTTATGCTTAGTAGGAGCTACATGAACAAATGTTATGCAGAGCAAAAAAATATTTACTATGCAATTGACCTTTGCCTGTGTAGCATATAGATATTTTTAAGTTTGCCAAAGATAGCAAAACCCTTAGAGCCAGCAATAATATAAAAAAATTAAAGTGAAATTATCACAAAAATCTATTTAATCTCAAAACTGAAGAATGCTCTGAATGCATTAACTGCACACTGAATTTGTAATGAAAGATATTTTCATTATACAATATTGGCAATGACTTACTGTTAATTGTCCAACTAACTTGTATTAGAAGACATTGAGACACAAAGGGACATTTTATTGAAGCATTTCTTAATGCTGATGTCTTTTTCATTTATAATGAACAGAAACGGAACATTCCTGACAACCTATACCAAAATATCAGAGATTACAGACATCTGTTCTTATAAAAATCAATGCATCTTTAGGGATTATAAAACACATTTTTATAGATAACTATGGATCCAGCTAAATATTGTCCTTAATTTTTTTAGAAATGAAGCTTTGAGAAATAATAATGGTATTTAGTAAAGACAATGTAGGTTCAACTTGTTGATTCACAAATTCAAGACAAGTGCAGAAAAGATTTAAAAACTTGACTAATCAAAACTGATATGTGGACACTTGCAGCTCACCTAGTATCACACAATACTCAGAAAAGGTTATTTTAAAGTCTAGATCAAACACCCAGAGCTACAAAAATCACCTAATGATTTCTAAGAGACAAGATCTTCTAGTACATCTGTCAATTGAGTCACAGAGTTAAATTCATCTCTTCCAAATACATTGGAAAAATCTTCTGATTGGATTTTCGCACCTAGTTTGATGTGCAGAACTCTCTCCTCATCTTCTAATCTGTGGAGCATTCCGTTTTTTCTATCAGAAATCATACAAATTTTTGAAAAATCTTTTTTCAAAAATATCTCTTTTAATATAGATTTAAATTATCGTACTGTAGCATGTACCCTCAAATAATACCAACACATTAATTTGATCTGTATTTATTATGGTTACACTTCAAGTATCATGTGGAATAAGTAGAAAATCTATTTGCTGCTCTCATTTCAGTTGCAGTTCTCTTCCTCCAGGTCAGCCATGCTAGCTACAACTGTTTAAGAACAAAAAGGAAGAATCAGTGCCAGAATTAACAGACTTTATACAGACACCCTGAAAACAAACACACTGAAACAACAGTATGTAAATCGGTTCTTTATATAAAATACATAAATCAAGATACTACACTTCAGGATAAGCAAGTAATGAGAAGAAAATATATTTACTGCTTTCAGGTCAGTTCAGAACTTTCTTCTGCTTCTGCTGTGAGATCTGTTTTACTCTAAAAAAACGAAAAAAAAAATTCTATCACTTACCAGAATTCACTGAACTTTGTGAAAAGGAAAACAGGAAAAAACTGCACATGAAGACAAGTTGGTACTCATCAGTTTAATCATCTATTCTTTCTTCAGTGGAATACAATGAATGTTATCATCAGACTTTTTTTATAAAATCCAGGGAATCTGGATAAAGCATTGTGATTCTGAGGGCAGAATTGTTACAAAAGTAAAGGTCTATATATTTTACTTTATTGACTGTTCTTAATTTGTAGCTTAATTCAACAAATATATAACTGTAAAACCTCAACATTATCAAAGGCCAATGTAATCTAACTTTAAACAACTTCATGCATGAAAACTTGGAAGATGGCACATGTAAGAAGCAGCAGGTATGTTTATTAGGTTTTTTAACTTTTTTCAATTTGCTTATTTAAGAATTCATAAAATATGCCTGAAGCCTCAAGAATAATTTTTCATATGTAATTATCAGAAAATGATAAAAATTGGGGCTATATGAGATTGAGAATTCATCTGATTTACCTTAGTGGAAAAAACATCTGTGAAAACCTGACCATAAGAATAGTCATAAGTATGTTAATAATATATTTAGAGAACACTCAAAAAATAGGCTGTTATGAAAGTAGATTTAAGCATAAAGCATATTAATATCACAATATAAATTCTGAGCTAGAATTACACTACTGATATCAGAAATAAAGTGAGCAAACTATTAAAGTCAATAAAGGAAAAAAC